>NC_081317.1:58597362-58967362 GCF_026419965.1 Kogia breviceps | reverse complement strand
ACTTGGTGTTCTCTGACTACCTCTGCTCAGAGACAGTATCTCTGAAACTACTCTTAGCAGGGGATAAAAACTGACACCATCCAGGCTGTGTATTATATAACAAACACTTGGCAGATTTCTCGTTCTGTGCTTAACTTTGACATGAAGTTAGTCAGTTATGTTTGAAGATGAAATGAAATCCTTGCCAACCCAATACTAGATAGGGAGAATTTATCTCCAACCATACGATGATGTTTCCTTAATACCTTTCAAAAACACAAGTGCTTACATCCTAATAGGTTTTTAGCTTAAGATCTAATCATCCACTCTTGAATTAAGATGCTTGAATGAAGCCAACTCATTTGGAACTAAGCACTTTAATGTCAACAGAGACATATGGTATGGAGACGGAATTACAAAGGCTCTCTTCTGAGGCATCCATCAGGAAAGGAAGACTAAGACCCCAGCATCATTATTAGTTTACTCATTTATTTCTCAGTAAATAATTGAGAGTATCATCATTTTCTGAAAGTGGAAATGGTTGAATAACTACATGTTAGGGATAGGGTACCTTCCCATTCGAAATAATTAAACCATTCCCTCGCTCTATAATTACTACCAACTTCTTTTGTAAATGGCATTACATTTTTAGACCGAAGAAAATACAACATATATTACACATACTGTGTGAATATACAAGTAGTGTAGCCACATGTGGATGGTACATCTCAGTCTAATTATAAGTTGTCACTTAGGGTGTCTCCAAACCAATGAAAATGTCAACATAATAATGTAATTATAATGTTATATCTGACTTGTCATATGGGAAAAACATATTAATAAGGAGTTATGGAATTCTGAGCCTTCGAGGAGATTATCTTATTGAATTTAGATGCAGAAAATCTGCAAAATAGAAGTATGCAAATTCTGCCCATCTTGGTCAAATTAGTATGTTCAAGAGTCTTGAATGACTTCAAGTTATTCAAAGCATTTGACTAGGAGGCAACCCTTTCTCTTGCCTAATTAACGTCTATTAACTCTGAAATATCTCTTGGTGATGATAGGAAGGGGGTCTTTTAAACCACCCAGACTACATTGGCTAACTCATTTTAATATCCTCTAGTTCCCTTTTGGAGCATTTGTCACAATTATGTTATTATTTGGTTAATGTCCATATTTCTTGCTAGTTTATAAGCTCTGTGAGATTAGTACTACACCTGTCTCTTTCATGAATTTATTGCTGTAGTACATTGTACCACCTATTAAAAATATCCAATGCCTTTCATTAAAGGGCTCCTTCCTCTCAGAGCTATTTCCAGTCCTGTTGATCTCACGCTTAGTCACGTGTCTTGTTTTGGCCAATAAAATATGAGTGGAATTGACATGTGCCACTTCTAAGGAAAAGCTTTAAGAGTTTCTACATGGCTTTACCGTTGCTCTTTCCCTTTGCCATGAGACCACCATAGCCCAAATAGGGCAGCTCCTTTGACCTGAGTCCTGAAATAAAGATTTGGAGTGGAGTCAAAGCTGAGTGGGGATGGACATGTAACAAGAGCAAAAAATGAACTTTTATGGTTATAAACCACTGTGATTAGGGGTTATCTGTTGTTGTTGCTTAACTTTGCTTAATTTGATTGATGCAAATATCCAATGACTATCAGAATGACTGGCACATGGTACGCATGCAATACCTATTTGTTGACAGATTGAATCAATTGGTATATGATCTAGACACACAAGAAGTTCAGGCATACGCAGGTCTAAAGTAATAGGAATCTGAGTGTGCATCATTATTTCAACCACAGAAGTTTGGGTTTAATGTAAATGTAATTCAAGGTTTAATTATCTGCTTTTGAAACCTAAGCCACTCAGGTTAAATACATGTGTGTAAAAAAAGTCAGGCATAATTGAGTGCCAACTGGTGAAGGGGAACAGTGATTTCATGGAAGTGAGGGAACAGTGGAGTGTCACACTAGCCAAGCAAGATTTCACTTGAAGATGTGAACTGGATGGACAAGGGGATTTATCAGGGCTTTTAGTTAGTGGTGGGGTGAGAAGAGGACATGGCAGATTTCTGAAGGGAAAATACATGAAAACAAGCAAAGGGCTGGATTAGGGAAACTCAGGGATGGGATTTAATGAAGTTGATGCTTGAGGCAGATTAGTCAGGTGGCAGAGGGCAGAAGGCATGGATTAGAGAACTCAGAGACTGGAAACAGTTAAGAAACCAGTTCAGAAAATGCAACATCATAAAAGTGGCAATTCACTCTCAGTCTATAAATTCAAAGTGATCTTAATAAAAGTACAAACAAGATTATTATTAGTTTTTTGTTTGTTTTTTTTTTAGGAACTAGGGTAGAAAATTCTAAATTCAGATGGAGAAATACATAAGACAGGAAAATTCTGAAAAACAATAATAAGGAGATATTCAAACATGTAAAAATCTAAATAATTAAAAGAGCAATTTGGGCAGGCAGCTCAATGGAAGAGTTTTGAAGACCACAAACATGTATAACTTCATTTGCAAAATTAGTATATGAGAGGTGACATTAAAAAATCAGTGGGAGGGCTTCCCTGGTGGCGCAGTGGTTGAGAGTCCGCCTGCCGATGCAGGGGACACGGGTTCGTGCCCCAGTCTGGGAGGATCCCACATGCCGCGGAGCGGCTGGACCCATAAGCCATGGCCGCTGAGCCTGCGCATCTGGGGCCTGTGCTCCGCGACAGGAGAGGCCACAGCAGTGAGAGGCCCGCATACCGAAAAAAAAAAAAAATCAGTGGGAATAGATGGCTTACTTAGTTGAGGTGGCATCTACAAAAACATTAGGCTGGACTTGACCTCATATCTTGCACCAGAATAAATTCCATGCAGTTCAAAGAACTGAATGTACTAGATTGAACCTATGACCATCTCTTGTAATAAAAATAGTCAAATTTTGATTTTATACCTCTCACTTCATAAAAACTTAAATTGTGGAAGTACTCAAAGAAACCTCAGGGTTTTTTTGCAATCTTGAGATGGGAAAGACTTTTTAAACTGTTACACAAATTTTGAAGGCCTATAAAATAATCGATGGCTAAATTCAACTACTTAACAATAAACTTTTCTGCACGGAAAAAATCACCATAAACAAAGTGAAAACACAAATTACAAACCTGGAACAATATTTTCAATTCTTACCATGAATATGGAAGTAATTTTTCTTTGTCTTTAGATAAGTAACTTTTATAAATTAATATGCAAAAGACCAATAACCCACTAGAAAAATGAGAATGGTATATGAACAGATAGTTGAAAGGACAAGAAAATCAGCTGGCTCTCATTCATATGAAAGGAGGCTCAGTCTTACTCATTGTATGCAAATGCAAATCAAAATTAAAGTAAGATAGCATTTTTTACCTATCGGATTTCAGAGATCTAGGAGTTTTATAACACACTGTATTGGCAAACTCAAGCATTTCTAGTGGAGTCTAAATTGGTACAACTTCTATGGAGGGAAATTTGGTCTCAGCAATGAAAATTACCTAAATACATAGTCTGACCCAGCCATCCCATTTTTGGGAAATTATACCAGAGATGTACCTGCACACGTGTGAAAAGGCAATGGCAATATCATTGATTGCAGCATTGTCTACAAAAGCAAAAGGCTGGAAACAACCTGAAGGTCCATTACCAGCAGATGGCTAAATAAGTTAGAGTACAGGTTCACGACCAAACACTAAGCAGCGGTAACAACCAATGAGAAAACTCTTAAATCCTGACGTAAGACCATGTCCAAATCCTGTTACATGAGGGAGGAAAGGAAAGGAAAGGATACACTACCAATGATCTTAAAAAGGCTAAAAAGAATGTATAAACAAATATATCTTATAAAGAACAACTGAACACATATAGCTTTCATAAGTATAAAACTTCTAGATAAGAACATACAAGACACTAATAGCATTGGTTGTTGTGGGAAGGGGAACTGGATAGCTGGGAATAGGAGGAAGTTACACTTTTCTTGTCTATTCTTTGCACTTTTTCAATTTTGAACCACTTTCATCTATTACCTATTCACAAAATTAAATTAAAAGTGACAGATCAGTTAAAACTGACAGCAACATCCTTTGAAAGAGAGCTGTTCCTACTGCAGATCAAGTAATATCTGACTTGTAGAAAGCAAAACAAAACAAACAAAAGTATCCAGACTCAACATAATAAATGACCATAATATTCTAAGTGTGGACCTATATGTAATTACGATAATTAAAGTAAATGAATGTGTAGATAATCCATTTCCCCCCTTGCAGTTAGAGTGAACTAACACATAAATTTGATCATGTCATTCCCTTGCTTAAAATCCTTCCACGGCTCCCCACTGACCTGAGAATAATAAAATCTGAGCTCCTTAATATAACACTCAGGCCTTCTGTCGTTCTGGACTGTGCTTCATTATTCCATCTTCATTCCTCACTCTTCTCTCTACTTTTATCCTGAACTTGTCTTTAGGAACCAAGCTACACTCTAGACCTTAACATATGTCTGCTCATCTGCCACATTTCCTTTTTTTTTTTTTTTTAACCTTAGAAAAGTCTCACTTTTCCCCCTCTCCCCTCCCCCACCTTGTTTTTCAGTAATTAAATATCAAGTCACCCTGATGCCCCAAACTGGCTAGGTCTAGTCTTCTCCACAGTCACTTAACAACCCACACCATTCTCTATGGCTGTCCTTACCCCACTACAGTAGTTACCCTCTTATCCATGGAGGATATGTTCCAAGACCCCAGTGGATGCCTGAAACTGAGGATAGTTCAGAACCATATATATACTGTGTTTTTTCCTATACTAATGGGTGGTTAGAGTATAAGTGAATAAGTTGGACAAAGGGATGATTCACCACCTGGGCAGACAGAGCAGGAGGCTGTGAGATTCTATCACTCAGAATAGTACACTATTTAAAACTTATGAATTGTTTATTTCTGGAATTTTCCATGTAATATTTTTGAACTGCGGGTTGACCATAGATAACTGAAACTGCAGGTCGGGGGCACCACTACATTGGTAATTAATACATTCGTCTCCTTGAGTAGATTGTGAGTGCTTTGAGGGACCCCCACGCTTGGTCCTAAAATCAGCAGAGTTGACTCACGCTAAATGTTTCTTGAATAAGAATACAAATGAACCAGTGTTGAAGGAATCCAACCATGAGGTGGCAACGGGGATAGAGTAACACAGGTGATAGGGAGAAATCATCCAAAAGAAAAGCAGATAGTACTTGGCCACAGATGTGCCGTAGCCAATGAATCGACTTTGTAAAATTCCACCACACTGGATATTTTCTGCCAGGCCTAATCTTACAGATCAGCAGCCAGCAGGAGGAGTCCTTTCCCCCCCCGTAGAATTACAGTGTTTCTTCTCCCACAGAAGTACAGGCAACAGTGTGTGTCTTCTCCTCCCCGTTCCATCAGTCAGGCCACCCTGGTCCGTCTTAGGTACTAACACAGAACACAGGAAGCCAAAGACCATACTCTGTGATCCAGATCTGCATTTTGTTCCCTGTAAGCCGTGGAAACTTTGGCTGTGACAGTTACTCTTTCAGGTTTTAAGTGGGTGCTCTAGGGCCACTGACCCCAAATGGTACAAAGGTGTACGAAAAGCATCAAGGAATCTTCCAGAAGAGTCCAATGAGCAACCAAGGGATGGCAAAACAAGTAGAGAACTGGATTCAAATGTCATGCATGTACATCCTTGCTGACACTTCCTCCCAGGGCATCCAGGCATTTGCTCCAAAGAGCACCAAAGGCAGAGGGGACTGGCTGGGGACCTCTGGGGAACCTGGGCAGCATGCCCTGGCACTTTAAAAAATATATACCTGCAAATTGTGCATTCTAGCTCATAAGTTATCTGGTTATCTTAATAGAAATAGGTTTTAAATTATTTGCAAATTAAATTACTCAAAAATCTTTGTGTGCAATCAGTGCTTTAGGCTGATATACAGAACACATCCTCTAGTTTCTGCTTCCCAGCCCAGGATACTGTGTGGCACATTCACTGAATTCTTCCAGAATGTGCAGAACCAATAAGAAAGGCATAGGCCTGTTCGATTTTTATCCTTGGCTTTTAGATTTCTTAAAGGGACTCTCATCTGGGAAAATTTTCTCTCCTTGAAAGTGAGATTTTTCTTGTCCGAAAGTTCTGGGGATCTCAGCACAGAGTCAGAGCCCATCAATTTGCTGTATTAATTTTTCATTGAGCTATAATCATTAAAAATCATGCAGCGCTGCCCAAAGGCAAGAGAGCACGCTGTGTTGATTTGTTGCCAAGGCCGGCCACAGTGGTTCCTGTGCAGGGAGTGTGTGTCCAACAACTGTTCGAAAGTTGACATTCAGACAGTGGGACAGTTTTACCAAAACACAAGGACGTGAAACCTATGAGCGTAACTTAAAATACAGCCTATGGCCATAGCATGAGAAACTGCAACTACCTAGGAACAAATCTAACAAAATATACAGACATCTTTATGGGCATAAGCACCCAAGAATATAAATGCAGACTTGAATAGAGAGCTATACCGTGTTCTCAGATGGAGAGACTCAACATGTAAAGATGTCAGCTCTTTCTGAGTTAGCCAATGCAATTCCAGGCAAAATCCCAACAGGAATATTCCCCTGTGCATTTAATAAATACCCTAGAAAAACAGTCACTCTCTTCACCTATTAATGTCAGGATGGTGATGCTGTTCATGACAAAGAAAATCTATAAACCCCTTTCCCATGTCAAGTAGCATAATTAAGTGGATTTTCCTCACATTTTATTAAAATCTGTATTTTGGGGGATATAGGGACCAGATAGTTTACATTATTGAAGTCGTTTGGTTTTCTCCCTTCTTTTCTAAAAACACAACCTGTGTTGGCATCTGAGGCTGCGGATCACATGTTGCATTTCTGCAGCAAAAAGTCCTGGAAAACAGGAAAAAAAGCCCACTTTCTTGCCAACCCATCACTAGTGACCTATTTCATACACAATTGAACAAAACTGGTGGGATTAGGTGGAGAATAAAAAAAAAATGCAAGCAATGCAAATTGAAAAAGAAAGATCAGGGTGATAATCTAACAGTGCCTTATAGGTGATAATCTAACAAACTCTTACAAAGAGTTTTCATTTGCATTATCTCATTTATTTATTGCAACAATCCTGTGAATTTGATTGGGTATTTTAACTCAGTCTACTTGGTTTATTTTGCAGATAAGGAAGGACGCACAGAAAGTTGTATTGTAAAACCAGTGAATGGCAGAGATAGGTTAAGTTTTCTCTCTTAGGCAAAGCTGTCTGTGGAAAGAGCCAGGACCTCAGATCCAGGCAGGCTTGCATCCAAACCTAGAGAGTGTGCATTCGCATAATGGGAAAGATAAGGGAAGCCTTCATGGTGGTCGTGGGAACTGGAATTTGAAGCAAAAACAGAATTTGAAGTGTTAGGAGGAAAAAGGAGGGCATTTCTGGTGAGGAAAAGGAGCATGCTGACCAGAAGTTAAGAAGGAGCCGAGCTGATGTGGGCCCAGCCAGGAAATGATCTCAGAAGCAGAGGGCTTATGAAGAGAGGATCACAAGCATAGAGGCTGGATGGAAGGGGCCGAGAGCTTGGTGGAGACCCAGAGGGCCAGCTTGGAGAGCTGTTCTGATTGACCAGAGACCTGAAAATTTCAGTGGGATAGGTAGCATGCTTTGGGATCTGACAGACCTTGATTCTTGTCCCGATCGCTTACTTGCTGGCTCAGTGATCTGGTGAAGTTACTTATCTTCTTATGTGTCCAGTTCCTCATCTGTAAAATGCAGTAATATTACCTCATATGATCATTAGGAGGGTTGGATGAGTTACTGAATGTTACATGGTACCTGTCATGTGGGATTTACTCAATAAACATGATTATTGTGACTATGAACATGAGAGTGACATGGTGCCAGGCTACTAGATAAATGAGAAAGGTCAGTTAGATGTTAAATAATCCATTAAAAAAGTATTGCTTGTTCTCTTTTCTCCACCTCCTCTTCAATATTAAATTAAATTAAATTAAATTAAATTAAATTAAATTAAATTAAATTAGAAAAAACCAAGAGTAGCTAAAGGCAAAAAAAAAAAAAAAAAGTATTGCTTGGTTGGGAAACCAGTCGGTCATAGACAGGACATATTTTACAAACTCTTCACTACAGATACACTGGAGTGGACTGTGCAAGATTTTCACTATTTAGGGTTCATACAGTCAGAAATGGAATCGTACCATTACCTTCCACCCTCTATCCTCACCCCGTCAAAAATATAAGTGGAAGTATGATCTACGAGCTGTCCATTCTGGCTGCTTCCCATGTTCTTTTTCGAAAGAAGGACTAGGAAACATGATGGAAGGTCTTGGAGATTTCATGAAGGAAGAAAACAAACAAAAAGAAAGCACACGAATTCACACTCAAGTGCTCTGCTAAATGAGAAGAACATATTTCAAAAAATAAACACTCTGACTAATAAGAAAGAAATCTGCTCTCAACTCAAAGGCCTCTGCATAGACATCAACAACATGGAGAGAAGAAAATGGCTCATTAATGATTCATGAAAATTGCTGTCACCATCAAGCAAAGCAGATTTTGCGATAGATAAAATGACTTGCTTAAAACACACACACACACACACACACACACACTCTCTCTCTCTCTCTCTCTCTCTATTGCTATCCGAACCCCCTGCTGCTTTGTGCCTTTCTCTCTGTCTGTCATAGTGTAAATCACCACTCGAGGGAGCCCAAGTTTCTTCAGTCCTGGGCTCACTCCAGGCACCTGGATGCACTGAACCACGATGGGGGGCACATTCTGTTCCTCTGCTGCAGGGTGGACATTGCGGGTGAGATAATGCTTTCTGGTGGGGGCCGTCCTGTACACGAGAGGATGTTTAGCAGCATCCCTGGCCTCTACCCACTAGATGCCAGTAGCAACAGCACCCCCCTTCCGGTTCTGACAATCAAATATCTCCTGGCAATGCCAAATGTCCCCTAGGGTGGGGATACATAAAACTGCCCCCCGGCCCCTGGTTTAACCACTTCTCTGATGGAGCTCATGGGTCCCCCCAAGACTTTGGTCTCTGACAGAAGAGTGTGGCAGAACTGAAAGAAAGTCGAGACGCCAAGCTCTATTTGTCTCGCTCTCCTGCCAGCAGCCCAGGGAGAAGCAGAACCTGGGAAGGAGTGATCTGGTCCCCTGGCGGCCCCGAGGCTGTTATCAGAGACCCGGCATCTCAGGCAGCCTTTATTAAGAGAGGAAACACTGTCAAGGCCTGTCTGGGGTGGCGTGAGTTGAGACGCTGCTGTTCTCTTCAGGCTTTTGGTAACAGCTCAAATGATTTGTTAATTATTCATTACTATTTGTCATAAAATCCTGAAGCGCTGCCAAGTGGTAGCATGTGGGCAATACTAAGGCAGGGGACATGTCTTTTCTTATTTTCCAGTGACCATCAGACATGGAGGGACCGGGCTGCCTGAAAGACGCACGCAGGCTGGTGGGCACCTGCCCTCGAGCATGCAGATGAGGGGCCTGGAACACACTGTCCACAGTACCATCCCCCGGGGCCCTGCGTTCTATGTGCCCGTCACACTCCCTGCTCCATTCGCAGTGGAGATCATAAGGCCAGAGGAAAAAGAAATGGAGATGGGGGCTTCCTGCACAGAAACAAAATCGGAGGCACTGGGACCCTCCCGTTTCAGAACCTTCCCTCCTCCTCCCCGCAGCGGTGGACATAGTCCCACCGGCCCTCTCTTGCCTTTCTCTCCCCCACTTCTCTGCCCCCCAAGACCCCTTTTGTGATGTCTCCTCTCTCTCTATTCTCCTTTATGGCTGCCTTTGATGTCCATTTTAACCAGATAAAAATAGGTGGCTTATGGCAGGGATGCTGGGGCTGAGGTGACAGGAGATACAGTGCAATTTGCCCCAGATCTTGAAAACACCCAAGGGAGGATGGCCTTGCTTTCAGCCCCGCGGAAAGAAAACCAGGAAGCTGAACTACACACCTTGCCTGACAAGGAGCCAAGGCTCTGAAATTCAGTGAGTTTCTGTGAGGTTAGAAAGTTAAATTCCAGAGTTACAGAGATTTCCCCATCCCAGGAGCTAGAACCAAGGCCTTGGTGTGGGAAGGAGCTGTAGGACCCCAGCGTGCCAGGCCGTGGGGGCAGGGAAGCAGCAAAAGCCCATCCTCACACTAATGGCTCAAGAAGTCGGGGGAAGTAGTGGCTGCTTTCTTGAGAATCTCAGTAGAGTTTATCACTTGGCAAGTTCACCCCAGCCCCGGGTCAGCAAGGACACCACGGGCTGTCCTGACTGGATGGAAAGGCTACTTCTGTACCAAAGGGCACCAGCCTCACTTTCCTCTGTGACCTGCATCCACCTGAGGTGCTGGGAAGTTGTCCTCATTCCTGGCACAGCCTGTGCACGGTAGCCGAGCAGCTCACACCTGGATCCAAGCAATCATCGTGGCATAAAGAAGCCTATAAAATGTGGGGATGCCTCGGTGGGAGAAACACTGCACACAGCAGCCCAAGAGAGGATGGGAGAGTATGGAACCAGTCTCGAGGCCGCCAAATGAGCCTGTGGCTACTGCTTCTATGAACAACACTTCCTGCGTGTCTGGGGGGGTGTGTCTCTCTTCTGGTGCAGAATTTTATAAACTGTTTATTCATTCAATATTTATTATTTATTATTATTATTATTGTTTTTGGTACGCGGGCCTCTCACTGCTGTGGCCTCTCCCATTGCGGAGCACAGGCTCCGGACGCGCAGGCTCAGCTGCCATGGCTCACGGGACCAGCCGCTCCGCGGCATGTGGGATCCTCCCGGACCGGGGCACCAACCCGTGTTCCCTGCATTGGCAGGCGGATTCTCAACCACTGCGCCACCAGGGAAGCCCAATATTTATTATTTATTTATCCAAGAGTCGTTCATTCATTCCACATATATTTATTCATTCAGTAATATTTATTTACCCATTCACTGAGTATTATTGATTCAATATTCATTCAATAAACACGTATTGAGCTCCTACTATGCTCCAGGCACTGCTTTTGTCTCTCACGATATACCAATGAAGAAAATAAAGATTTGTGTCTGTGGAGCCCTTGTAGGATGTCAGGCACCTTCTATTTGATTCAATCCTCACAATAAATGTTTATGGGAAGCATTCTTTTTCCCATTTTACAGGTGAAGAAAATGTAGATAGTATTAAATGGTAGAAATGATAATCAAGCCACGTCTGTGTGACTCCAAGTCTGTGTTCTTTTCAACCTGACGGCCATCCTCTGGAGATGTCACTTTACCCACGGAAGAGTAGTTGGCTTAGCAGTAAGGATTCAATAGTTTCCCCAGATCTTATGTATGGAAATTATTCTCAGAGAGGAACAAAGCAACTTCCACACAAAGTGCCAAATGCAGAAAACCAGCCAATTCGGCCGGCCCACTCAAACTGAGCGTGAAAGGATGGATGTTCTCTAGGAAGCACTCAATTATCAGATCTTAGTTACATAATAAGTATTTAGCAAGACTTTAAGATAAGTGAATGAATAAGGAGCTTTCAAGAAGAAATTTACAACAAAGGTAACCAATGCAGATAAAATGCTTGTACTTGTTCCTCCTTGTGGAAGAGGGAATAAAGCTAATTAAAATAAATGTCTTTGCCAGCAAGATAAGATAAGAAGATATGGGTCTAAGGCATTCAGGAGCAGTGAACATTTTCAACATCCAGCATAATATAGACACAAGAAATACATACTGATCTATTGACTGGGACCCAGGTGGAGTAGAGGGGTGGGAATGGGTTTCCCATTTGGTTTGGAGAACTTTAAATTTGTTGCACTGTTTCTGAGTGTGTGAAAGCCACTGTGCATAAAAAGACTCTCACTTTGTTCCTTTACTTTGTGCTCCTCTCAGGAAGGATTTGGAGCTTGAGATATAATCCACTTGAGTAAGATGCTTGACAGGGACAGGATGGAAGCTGAGGTGAAGATAGAGAGGGTATATATGAAGAAGGAGCTGATGTTCATGAGGGATTTTTACATGCTAGGTGTTTTACATACATATTTCATTAAATTTCAAGACAACTTCAAGAGGTAGATAGGATCACACTCACTTCCCAGTGAATGACAGTTCTAACAAGTCAATTGCCCAAGATCTCACAGCTGGAAAAGTATAGAACCAAATCCTCCTTCTCTACTGTTTTCCCAAAGAAATCACAGGTCCTTTTCATTTTCAGCGTTTTATTGCTAACCACCATGATGAAGTAGGCAGAGAGGAACACCTCCAGCAAGTATGAGGAGTTACAAAGTCTAGCCTCATAAAATCTCTTTCTGAAACCAGAGGAGAAGGAGGAGCTACCACTGGAAAAAAAAATAATTCCAGTGATACTGGTAGTTTCTCTCCTCCTAACCTCTGCCCCCCCCCATGCCCTCCTTCCTCCCTCACCATAACCCCGACCACAACCTATCCCTAAATGTGCCACACTCACCCACACGGGGAACAGAAGTGGGCTTGGGACAGAGAAATCTCCACTTCTCGTGTTCTGCACACTCCAGGTTGAAACCCTGCTGGCCTGTGTCTGCTTTCCTTGGTTGCCCCTTCTCTGTTCAAGACTATTTTGTGATGTCCAGTTTTTTCAAAGTTGGCAGGTGTGCAAACATTGGGATATGGAGGGGCAAACTGAGCCTGGCAGGGCCCTCAACTCCTTTAGCAATGGGTTGACTCAGAGCTCTCCTATTAGAGGCCCCACCTTGAACCTTCCCGCCCAGTGGGCAACATACAGGTTTGGCAAATCACACTCTCAGCCAAAGGGACCGGGGCCTCTGGAGTCATCTGGATTCCATCACCTCCCAACTGCATAGTCTATGGCGGATTTCTGGGACTCAGTTTCATCATCTGGCAAAGGGCTACCGTAGCACACTATCAACCTGAAAGAGTCAGGGTGAGGATGACACAGGACGATCATCATCGGTGTGGTGCTTCACAAACTCTGATGATGAGAATCACCCAGACGCTTATTGATGTACAGATTTCCAGGGCTCTTCCCTGGAAGTGTGGATTTGGTGGGATTAGGTTGTGGCTTATGGTTTGGTTTTATTTTTTTATTGATCAATAGATTGATTGATAAGCAGCTCCAAATTATATTCTAATACTCAGAAAAAGGAAAGTTTGAGAAACATTGTCTTTAGTGATTGATAAATATTCATTTATCAATATTGTTATTCTCTCTCCTCCTGACCTCTGACCAACTGCCCACATCCCAGGTATTTAAAATTCTATAGCCCTCCCAGTTTGCTGTATATTTCAAAACTCTTGCGAGGGCTGTTTCCTCAGGACCACAGCTTGGGTTGTGGCTCTCTCTTTTTTTTTTTTTTTTTTTTTTTGTGATACACGGGCCTCTCACTGTTGTGGCCTCTCCCATTGCGGAGCACAGGCTCCGGACGCGCAGGCTCAGCGGCCATGGCTCATGGGCCCAGCCGCTCCGCGGCATGTGAGATCTTCCCGGACCGGGGCACGAACCTGTGTCCCCTGAATCGGCAGGTGGACTCCCAACCACTGCGCCACCAGGGAAGCCCTGGGTTGTGGCTCTCTTGAGAGTCCCATCTTCCCCCTGATATTCTTTTGGAACTGAGTCACTGGGGTTACCTTTGCCCACCATCATGCTCTGAACACTTCCAGGTTTGGGTGTGACTCAGTCTTGTGCATTTTCCTGGCTTCTTTGCTTAACACGCATGCTCCTAAATCACGTAGAAGGTGCCTGAGACTAATTAGTTAGAAGCTGGGCATGCGGGCTC
Source organism: Kogia breviceps (assembly GCF_026419965.1). Taxonomy (NCBI): domain Eukaryota; kingdom Metazoa; phylum Chordata; class Mammalia; order Artiodactyla; family Physeteridae; genus Kogia; species Kogia breviceps. Next base: position 58,953,569 of record NC_081317.1, on the reverse strand, counting down.
TTCTGCGTTTAACTATGTTTCCTCTTAACCTCTTCTTTCTACCCCTGTCTTACATTCCCTTCCAGACATTAGATCGCAAGAACCTGATTTGCAGCCCACAGTCCCCCATCTTTGTTACTGGCTGCCCACCTTGGTTCTGCCTGGCGAGATTTCCAACTCTAACTCAAGTAAAGGACTGAGAGATAAAGACTATTAGCAATGAAATACATAAATGATTATGCTTTTCCTAGGTGAGTCTTTACCATAGGCTTGAACATTTCGAGTCAAATATTTTCCAAACACTCTATTTTTTATCGTTGTTGAGGTTAAAGAACTACATTTTCAATTGTTTGTTTTTTAAAGGACTATATCCGGGATTATCACGTGGCATACAACAGACTGCAGGCACTACAGCAGTGAAGTGAGCTACGTGACCCTCAGCAAGTTCATTAACCTCTCTGCGCCCCAGTGTGTTTTATCTGAAAATAAAGATACATTCATATGCTCCCCCCGGGTTGTGGAGAGGGTTAACGTTAGTTCATGGAGGTAAGATGTTCAGCGCAGTGCCCAGAACCGTGTTGGTGGTAGCTGTGACTGTCCTTATGGCGGCCCGTGTTGCAGAGTCTGTGTGCAGCTTTGTCTGTTGACGCCGTTTTCTTCTCTGTCTACCCACTGGCTTCCCTGCTTGTCTGCGCTCCTGCTCTCTCGTGGCTCTGAACTGCATATGGTTTTTGTTTGCCACAGTTGTGAACTTGCAACTTATTCTGATTTAAATTTCATGATCTCACTTCCAAAAGGTAACCTTTCTCTCTTCCCTGATTCATCGCCTTGAAAGAGAGAATCTGATTGTCCTGTCTCACCTTTTGTCCCTTCTGTGGATGAACTCTGTGGGGTGGGATGGTCATCCCCAGACAAATAGGCAATAGCAGCGTCAGAGGAGTCACAGGTACAAAATCCGGCTGCTAACGCAGCAGGGATTTGGGGTGGGTGATTTCCTTTAGTGAGGGTAGGAGCAGGCAGACAGGCAATGATTAGCATCTTGTAGCATAAATTCAAGACCATATGTCCTCAGCAATTATATTCAGAGTTTGTTTTATGAACTCTGATTTTTGTAAAAACCAGGAGGTAACGCCTAAAAGAACACGGGACAACAAACTGGGGGGATGGAACCCAGACTCTTTCCATAATTTGTTGTAAGACCTTTGGTAACCCTTTATCCCCCATCTCTTACTCATCTGTGAAGAGAATGGAATGGGATGGATGAGCTCCCACCCCATTCCATTCCTGGAGGTAGAAATTTCTTTCTACTTCCAAGATGAAAAAGAAATGGAAATGGAGAGGCATGGTGCCTAAAATCTGATCTTGGACCAGAAATGGTTAGATAATTGAGCTTGATGCCTAGTTTGAGGCATTAATTATCTGAAGAATTCCATATGTATTGATATTCTTGGAGACAATTATCTATACGGTAAGCATATGTTGACTTAGCATAAGGTTGCTATTAAAAAATACTGTGGAAATGAAATATAAACTTCTCTCATCATAGGAAGCAACAAACTCCAAATCACTGATCCTGTCTTTCACTTAAACAGGTTTGATGATAAAGCTCCAACTTCCTTCCTCATGGCACCAACGCTGCAACGTTGCTTAGGATGAGAAGTCTGCATGAAAGCTGGACTGCTTCTAAGTAGACTTGCCTCCTCCCTGAGGTCAGGTGGTGGCTGGTCTTTAACGACTGTTGTCTCATAGCTGGGCTTATTTATAAACAAGTCGAATCGTAAAATGTAAACCACAGGTGGAATGTCCCCCCCAGAAGTATTTTGCCAAGGCTTAGGCCCAATATTGATTTAATAGGAATAGAAATGTGCAGTCAATAACACCAGGAAAATGAAGATGAAATTTTTTTCCATCACCAAGTTAGCAGAAGACTGCAAAGCTACTAAAATTATAGCCACTGTTTAGGGAGAACACGAAATTTGCTCATCTTTGGACATTGGATGCCTCAAACAGACTTTATCTATGTAGTTCTTTTCACCAGTTGAAAGTAGAATTTAAGGTTTTTCTGGTTCCACTTTTGGCTGCTTAAAAAGTAGCTGACACCTACTCTCTAGCCTGTCAGAGGGCCTTCAAACTCACCCAGGTAGTTTGATCTGCCACTTTACCAAACCAATTAGTGATTTTCTGTCTCAGAGTGGCCTGACACACACAATGGTTCTGTCCAGTCTGAGCTGCCACTCTGCTGGGAAAATAGGCTTAATCACCCGAGACTCCTGAAGTGACTGGTCCAGCATGTTCGTCAGATGGAGTCATCAAGGTCTCCTTGCCCCTAGTTAGTAGGCAAACCTATGCTCTGCCTTCAACCCAGACCCAGAGGTTACATTTTTTTTCCCTCAGTAAGTTCCCCTGCTCTTTAGACTGCCCTCATAGCTCCCGAAATAGGCATTTTCACACTAAAAGTAGTGATGATGGAGGATCATGAACAATTTGCCTTGATCAACGGATTACTTATGGATCATGAATTGATGGAAACCTTAAGGTGGCTTTTGTATTCCTCATGATAGAGTACTTTCCAATACAGTGTCTTCCTGGTGATACATTCATTGAAGTGAGCACTAACTATGCACATACTTCTCTGTGTTCTGAAATGGTCCCAGGCTGGGTCCAAGTTGTGGAAGAAAATTTATTGTTCTCAATACTCTCTAGCCTGGTGCTACTCAAAGTGGTGGTCCATGGACTAGGGACCATCTGCAGAATCTTCTGTTCCAGGCTCACGGTGGGATAAGTACAGAAATTGAGAGAAAGTGTTTAGAAATGTTACAGCCATTTTACAGAAAGACTTTTATGTATGCTGAATGCAATAATTAAAATTTGGAGCTTGTATTTGTATGACTTTAAAAATTTCATTGTCTAGGCACTTCCCTGGTGGCGCACTGGTTAAGAATCCACCCGCTAATGCAGGGGACATGGGTTCGATCCCTAGTCCGGGAAGATCCCACGTGCTGTGGAGCAACTAAGCCCACGAACCACAACTACTGAGCCCGCATGCCACAACTACTGAAGCCCGAGCACCTAGAGTCCATGCTCTGCAACAAGAGATGCCACTGCAATGAGAAGCCCATGCACTGCAGCGAAGAGTAGCACCTGCTCGACGCAACTAGAGAAAGCCTGCATGCAGCAGCGAAGACCCAAAGCAACCAAAAATAAATAAATAAGTAAAAATAAAATTTAAAAATAAATAAATAAAATTTCTTTGTCAAATAGTTCATTTTCATTACAATTTATGGTCTCTAATACGTTTAAAACAACCAACTAAACCAAAACTGCTTCTTCCCCACAGGTAATTCTAGAGCAATGCTTCTCAAACTATTTCAGCTTCTCTTTCTAGCTTTCATGAACCATATTAAGTATCTTAACATTTAGCCTTTACAAAGAGAACCCAATGTTCAGCACCTCATGGTGTAGACTCTCCCTCACCCTACACACCACCCAAGAGTAGGGAATTTTCATAGTTCTGGAGGTGATGAAATGAACATTTCTCAGCTCTCAGAGGCCCCTCCTCAACACTACTGGGGAAACACCGAAGGACAGCTTATGTCTCAGTAGGGATCCCTGGGAAAATCCAGTTGTATAATAAATGTCATACACATCACCTGTCACTAAAGGATATAATTTTTGACCTAGTGGTAGTAGAAAATCAATGGTCATCCGACACGTGGCCAAGATTCTAAGACTAGAATTAAAGGTATTCTTTCAGATTCTGTCATTTAATAAGCTTCAGAAAAGAAAGCCTTGAAGTGGTCCAGTTCAGTAAAGAAGTCAATCCAAGCTTACTAAAAATGGGCTGTTTGCAGATATTGGTACTGTTCATTAGCAAATTCATCAGGTGAAAAGGAGTCAGTTTCTTACTAATGGGCTTTTCAGCACTCACTTCCTAGTTGGGTTTTCATAACTTCCTCTCCCTGCATCACAGTCCTGCAATACTGCTCCCATACCTGGCTCCCATTTCACCCAGGCCATGCCACCCACCCTCCACTCCCCACATCAGCCATCAAGTTCCATGTATGTACCGCATGGCATTTGCCACACATGCTCTCAAATAGTACTCCACACAAAAAAGAATCCACATGCTTTTAATTCCTTTTTCATTTTATCTAGGACCATAATGATTTTTCTTATGTCACCACTCTCAGTAAAAAAATTCATAGATTTGTATTCCAATTATGAAAAGGAAAGATTTCCAATGCACCATGCATAGCTTTTTTTCAGTAATTGTTCTTCTTGATTTTCACTGTCACCTTATATTTGCAGGGCCTGGTACTGGTTCCACTTCACACGGGAGTCACTGAACAGCATCTTCAGGAGGCTGTTTGACGTGGTGTGAGGAGAGAGTGGGGTTACACACCCCTGAGATCAACTTCACACCACAGGATTATAAGGTCCACACTAAATACATGTGCTCTGCTTTCAAAGAGGAAATTTTTCCTGTAACATTTACCAAACATTTAATACATGCCCAATAACGAAATTAATCTTCCTAAAAGCTCATGAAGGAGGTACAATTATGATTTTTTTAACATCTTTATTGGCGTATAATTGCTTTACAATGGTGTGTTAGTTTCTGCTTTATAACAAAGTGAATCACTTATACATATGCATATGTCCCCATATCTCTACCCTCTTGCATCTCCCTCCCTCCCACCCTCCCTATCCCAGCCCTCTAGGTGGTCACAAAGCACTGAGCTGATCTCCCTGTGCCATGCGGCTGCTTCCCACTAGCTATCTATTTTACGTTTGGTAGTGTATATATGTCAATGCTACTCTCTCACTTTGTCCCAGCTTGCCCTTCCCCCTCCCCATATCCTCAAGTCCATTCTCTAGTAGATCTGTGTCTTTATTCCCGTCTTGCCCCTAGGTTCTTCAGAACTTTTTTTTTTTTATTCCATACATGTGTCTTAGCATATGGTATTTGTTTTTCTATTTCTGACTTACTTTACTCTGTATGACAGACTCTAGGTCCATCAACCTCACTACAAATAACTCAATTTCATTTCTTTTTATGGCTGAGTAATATTCCATTGTATATATGTGCCACATTTTCTTTATCCATTCATCTGTCGATGGACACTTAGGTTGCTTCCATGCCCAATTAGACCCTTTGGGAAAAAAACCCTCAAATTTAGTTGGTAAAGAATAATAATAAATAAATTTCACCAAGGAGGTGAAAGATTTATGTACTGAAAACTACAATATATTAATGAAAGAAATTAAAGAAAACACAAACAAATGGAAAGACATTCCATGTTCATGGATTGGAAGAATTAATTTTGTTAAAATGTCCATACTACCCCAAACAATCTACTGATTCAATGCAATCCCTATCAAAATTCCAATGGCATTTTTCACAGCAATAGAACAATCCTAAAATTTATATGGACTCACAAAAGACTATGAATAGCCAAAGCAGTCTTGAGAAAGAAGAACAAAGCTGGAGGCATTGTTCCCTGATTTCAAATTATATTACAAAGCTATAGCAATTAAAACAGTATGACATTGGCATAAAAACAGACACAGATCAATGGAACAGACTAGAGAGCCCAGAAATAAACCCACACATATATGGTCAGTTAATTTATGACAAAAGAACGAAGATTGTACAGTGAGGAAAGGACAGTCTCTTCAATATATGGTGTTGGAAAAATTGGACAGCCACATGCAAAGGAATGAAACTGAACCACTGTCTTAAACTATACAACAAAAATTAACTCAAAATGGATTAAAGACTTGAACATAAGACCTGAAACTATATAACTCCTAGAAGAAATCATAGATAGTAAACTCTTTGACATAGGTTTTGCTGATGATTTTTAAAATCTGACACCAAAAGCAAAAGCAACAAAAGCAAAAATAAACAAGTGGAACTGTTTCAAACTAAAGAGCTACTGCACAGTAAAGTAAACAAAATGAAAAGGCAACCTGCTGAGTGGGAGAAAATATTTACAAGCCATATATCTGATAAGGGGCTAATATCCAAAAAATATAAAGAACTCATACAACTCGATAGTACTTTGGTACTCTTATGTTTTACAAGATGCGGCTGTATGATATATATTGTTCTGCAATTTTCTTTTTTATCTCTCATCAGTATGAGAGAGAAAAAAATATAATTGATAACATACCATGTCATTTAAATCAACTTATAGGTAGTATTCTACAGTGCATTATATTTAGGAATCCCCAATACATATTTAGCTTTCCCTCCAATTTTTCACTATTTTAATGAGGCAATGAACATTCTTGCACATGACAGTTTCACATGTGTATGAGTGGATTGCTATAGAAGAGTCTTAGAAAAGCCTTAGAAACAGAATTACAGGTTAAGAGATAAGCATATTTAAAATTTTGATAGACTCTCTCAAACTGCTCACAAAGTAGCGTGTGTATTCATTCCCATCAACAGGGTGCATGTTGACAAGGGGTATTTTTAAAGTCTCTTATAACAATTTTAGACAGTCGCTGACATATTACATCATCCTTGAAGATGCTAAGTGGTTACTATTAGACCAGGAAGTGATTCCTAAACAACGCCACCTTAAACCCACTGTAAATCTACATAATAGGAAAAAATGATAGGAAATAAAACTGAATAGGGATCCAAAATCCTTGATCTAATGAATGAAAAGAGAATCTAGGTCTGGTTAGTTTGAGTATGTTGCTAATCTTAGAGACGTTTACACTGAATCTTGGAAGAAAGGTACAAACAAGCACCCCATAACAGGATTACAGGAGGCCCAAGACTGTGGGTCAGTGCTTCAGCAAGTAGTGGTGGAATTGCCCTTTTCTCCTCCTTTTTATGGAAAATTCCCTCATGGTACTGAAACCCATACTAGCAGATTTCAGAAATGAAGCCACAACTGAGAAAGAGCTATGGAAGTAGCAGTAAATTTATAGGCATGAGTATGCTGAGCCTTTGGCCACATTCCTTCTGACAGGCTGTCTATACTGCTGAGACTTACCCCTGGGAGCTGTAACCTGCTTCACCCACGGGACAGTGTTTTGTACATGTTAGCAAAGTTTCTGGGGTAAAATGTTACCACTGAGTACTATTTTGGGAATGGAAACAGGAGATCTGATATCTGGCTCAGACTCTGCCCCTCACTGGTGCTTTGTCCTTAGGTCACCTCTAAGTGTCTCATTTTCCTCACCTGTAAAACGGGCCCTGTAATGCTTCACATACCTCCCAGGCAAAGTCCACATGAGATCATAGGTTATGATTACAGTTTTTAGCACAAATTGGATTTCAAATGTGAGGATTTGTTAGTAAAGGAGCTTCTCCTACAGGTCTTTGTAAACACCATGGCAAAACAAACAAAGAAAACCCTAGTCAATAAGTCAAGAGAAATGATTCTGGACTTAGGTAGTGGTGGTGGTAGTTGTACAATCTTGAGAATATACTAGAAATCACTGCTGGTAAAAAAAAAAGAAAAAGAAGAAGAAATGAAAAAAAGGAAGAAGAGAGTCACCTTTCTAAAATGGAAAGACAACAAAAGGTGAAGGAAAATCACTTCTTTGGAGTGTATTTTATATGTCAGGCCCTCTTCAGTTCTTTAGATATGATGCTTTAATTTCATCTTCCCCATAGCCTGATATGTAGAAATTATTATCCATAATTTTTATCCATTTTAAGGAAAATGAGAGAGTTTCAACACCCTGCTCAATGTCACAAGGTAATTAATTACCTTGCCCAGGATTTGAATCTAACTCTTCTTGACTCCTAACCCTGAGCCCTTTCAATTGCACAATGCTGCTTCTAGACCTCGTCAGAAGCTCAAAGCAAGTCAGAATCATCAGTGACATCAGACCCATTTTTTCAGTCTCCTTTCAAGAGACTCTACGCGGAGGAACTTGAGGGCTCACCTTGGCCTAAACTCTCAAAAGTTAAGTGAGTGTCCCTGCCTGGGAAGGATAGTCTATTATGTGTCTAGTGTTTATATATTCATCGTAACCTTCCTGGGTCTACTTGCATTTTCAATCCCAAACCCTGTTTTGGGTTAATGAGCCCCACAAGTTCCCCAGCCAAACGTTTACTGGCTTCCAGCTTAACATAAGCTGGTATCTAATCAATGTAGACGTTGAAACAAGTTCCATGCTGGCAAATTCCCAAAGCAAAAGGAGGTAAATGAGAACAACATGAATGAGTCCAACAAGGGAACAACCATGGGGGAACAGTTTAATCAACACTTAGAGAAACATGGCTGCCTCCTGCTGAGATGGAACTACATCTGTTATGTAGATGTCCTGGTGCCTTTAACCATACCCTCTTCCTCAAGTACAAAGCCATTCTGCCTTTCACACCACTCCTGCTAGAGAAGTTGAGAAATCTCAGATCCAGGTTTTTTTAATTAAGTTTAAAAAGTAAAGGATAATAGCAGACACTGTGGGTGTCTTACCCATGACCTCAGGAATGCTCACTGTGAACCTCATGACAGTAGTAAAATCTCTGAGGATTTCATCACACCGGGGAGTATGATAGACCCCGAGTGCAAGGCAAGTAGGGAATATTACAGAGCGAATCCAATGACTGTCCTCATCCAGTGACTAAGCTGATGGGTAACAAGTTTGAAGGACAAATAGCCAAAGGCTGGGTTGATATCTACGAATAAGTCTCTCAGCATTTAACCCCATGGTTGGGATAACTCAGAGGCATGCTCTACACAGTCCCCCAGAGTTCCAGGCAACTGTTATGATACGGCACCTTTATTGGCATCCTTCTCTTCCCACTCTCACATCACTGTTCCCCTCCTACTCTTTCCTGGAATTATCTCCCAAAAAGTCTACTTGCATTAGAATCTTTGTCTCAGAGTCTCCTTTAGGAAAAACCCAAACTAGACAAGAGTGACTCACACACTCTGAATGAAAAAGGGTATAGTCATTAAGAAAATAAGATATTCAGTATCATGTAATAACCAATAATGGAAAAGAATCTGAAGAAGAATATACATATGTATATGTATGTGTAACTGAATCAGTCTGCTATATACCTGAAACTAACACAATGTAATAAATCAACAATACATCAGTAAAAATTTAAATAAATAAATAAATAAAAGTAAGCCTTTGACCTTTCTCTTTATTCCTCCTGTTGGTTTTGGATTTCTCTCATCCCTTCAGAACTCTTCCTCCATTGACTAATCACCTAAGGTCCTAAGGTTTTGCCTGCCATCTGTAAATTGAGTGGTACCCCGCTCCATGGCCATGCCTACAGACAGATGGTAGCGTAGCACTCACTAGGTCTCTCTTTAGTTGAAAAGTTGAGCATGGCAACACACAGAATGTTAGGCTTAGTCAGGCAAGAAGCTGAGACCTAGAGGGGCTCCATATCTGCCAGAGGCTCACCCAACTCTGCTAAGCAGGGTTCCTTCCTCTGCCTCGCTGGTTCTTCCCCCCTCACCTCATTCCCTGCATGGGTGTCACGTGTACCTTTGGTTCCTATCCAGGTACCAGTCTGGCTAAATTACTCCCAAACCCCTTCACAGTTCTTCACCTCCAATGACCTCACCTCCACCTTCTTCTAGGAGATTACTCCTTTCCCCCACACACAAGACTTTTTTTGGTCACCGAGCTGAAAAAATTCTTCTTAGTTCATATATCTCTTTTTTGCTAAATTTCTTTACCTATATCAGAAAGAGCTCCTCTGTTTCTTTCCTTTCAAACAAATCCCTGCCAAATACAGTGCCATGCCAAGGGCATAGTTAGCCAGGAAATCACCATATCTTTGCCCCTTTCTGATGGCACTGGGGCAGGAGAAGTGATGCTCATCCCCTCTCCCTCAGCTCAGTGCCCTCCCTCTGGGGTACTGCCAGCTTCCCTCACTAATTCACGTTTGCAGGAACCCTCCCACAGGCAATTCACTGTTCTTGGGAAGATGAATTGGGAGTGGACAGTTTGGACATTATTTAGGTTCTCTCTTGATTGTATAGAAGAACACAAAGCAAGGAATGCTTGGGAAGAGTGCTACAATGTATTACTCTAGTGTGTCAGTCTGTGCAAAGCCTTTAAGGGCCTGCATTGTTTACTAAACTGTTATGGCTGCTTCCTAGTTATTACAGGGAACGCTGTTTATATCAATATTTAAATACGCTATTTCCCCCAAATGAACCACAACAGCCTCATTTAAAGTTATTTTATTATGATGAACAGATATTTGGACAATTTAAAACTCCACTTCCTATACAAACAACTCCAATGATCCCTCAGTTTAGCATGTAAATACATATTTAAACAATTTAAAAACACATTGACTACATAATTTTTATTTGTTACTACTCAAAAGAAAGGACTTTTTATTTAGTGTGCCAAATAATGCGAATTTAGATGCCTTCTGAAAAGGATGCATTATTCATGTGGAAGAGAAACAAAATCAATAAATGAAAATGCAAATAAAAATAAAAGCCATTATGATACTGCACTCAGACAATGATCATCTTGTGCATTATTTACTCAAGGAAAAGACACAGGAAAATGGCCCTTTTGGAACTGGGCTATGAACTGAGTCATATTCGACTTCTGCTGAGGCTGTTTGAAAATAAACAGAATTGTATGTTTCTAAAATTCTGTTCAGTTTCTTTTTGTTTGTGACTGTAAACTGATTTTAAAATTCAACAGCAAAATACATCTGGGAGATTTTTAAGATGATGTTATTATTATTTTTCCTATTGTTATCACATTACTTATTTCATTGCTGCAAGGTATACAGAATACATTAAGGTCCTGAATAGGGTTCTAAGGAAAATCATATCTCTGCTTATGTGTGTTTCTGTAGTTGGTGAGAAAAGGAAGGGTATCCATACTGGCACATCTTGGGAAGCTTCCTTAATTTTCACATAGGCATCAACAGTTGTCAAGAGGTCGGATGACCTCTTGGTCAGATCTTGCCTCTGACACCACCACTACTCATTCTGTAATTTTCATCATTAACTTCTCTAAGCCTTGGTTTGTCACCTGTAAAATGGGGGTTTAATGATAGTATCTCCCTAATAATGTTGTTGGGAGAATTCAAGGAAACTTTTAGCCCAGCACATGGTACGTGGAAGTTACCTGATCGATGTTAGCGATAAGAATATCTAAGAGTGACACTGCCTGTCCCCACAGTCAGTTGACTGGCAAAGCACATGGTTCACCTTCATCAGCAACAATGAGCATGTGCACTTCAGTTTCTTGCTGAAGAATATTATGTTAGACTCTGCTGCCCATTTCTTATCAAACATTATGAGAAATAACGTTCATGGAACATTGCCTGAAAATACCCTGCATTTTATCCTTAGCTCAAGACAGATCAAAAAGCTACACATGATAGAATTTATAGAACTGATATTATCACATTCACTTTGTTGCATTACATTTCATGCCAGAAAAGGAAACAGCTCTAGGGAATTAATTATCTATTTATCATGGGGATGTCAACACATGTTATTACATGTTCCCCCCTTTTTTGAAGATCCTTTAGTGCCCAAGATTAGGAAAATACTTTTCTTATTAATTCATTCAAGAACTGTATCTTGCTCACTAGCTTTTATTGGGCATTGTTCTGGGTACTAAAAATAACAATAAGTGAACAAAGGAGACCAAAACCACCGCCCTGAGTCATGGAGTTTCTAACTCCTTGGCAACTGGTTTATTTTTATCTTATGGATACTGCAAATCATATAACTGACTTGGTTCAACAATTTGTTTTGGCTTCTAGGAAGTTCAGAGCTAAATGATGCAAGTTCTTGGAGCATACAACCTTGTGTGCTATCTGTATTCCAGTTTTCTCATCTATTTCTTTATTATTCTGCTGCAAAATGTGTGTTTGTAAAAGCAACCGCAACACCTTCTGGGAGAAACAAATATAGGAATTTATAAATTCATCCAAGAAATGAATAAACAAACACAACAATGCAAACATGGGTCTGTGTGGATTCAAATGACTGTAAATCAATTTTCCCTACACCTTGAACTACCATCTAAGTTTTACTTCCATTACCTCCTACCTCCAGCCTCAGGGCAGTAATGCATTGAACCTCATTCATTAATTTAACAGACAATCACTGACCATCTGCAACATGCCAGACTCTACTCAAAGTGGAGGGACTCATAGTTAACAAGACAGATTAGGTTAATGCTCTCTGATCCTGTATCTGGATGGAGGCCTCAGAAAGGCTTGTCCAGTATTCAAAGACCTCTGGGAAGGGGATTTTACACTTTCATTTCATGGCTGGTTCTTGCATTGAAAGTTCCTCTCCGAGAGAGTGGCATGGACATATACACACTACCAAATGTAAAACAGGTAGCTAAGTGGGAATCAGCCGCATAGCACAGGGAGATCAGCTCGGTGCTTTGTGACCACCTAGAGGGGTGGGATAAGGAGGGTGGGAGGGAGATGCAAGAGGAAGGGGATGTGGGGATATATGTATACATGTAGCTGATTCACTTTGTTATACAGCAGAAACTAACACAACATTGTGAGGCAATTATACTCCAATAAAGATGTTAAAAAAAAAAAAGTCCCTCCCTATTTAGTGCTTATATTTGATCTCAGCCCTCGGGTTGCAGGTAAGGCCTTATTTTGTCCTCAGAGGAGATTCAATTTTTTTTTTTTTTTTTTTTTTTTTTGGTGGTACGCGGGCCTCTCACTGTTGTGGCCTCTCCCGTTGCGGAGCACAGGCTCCGGACGCGCAGGCTCAGCGGCCATGGCTCACAGGCCCAGCCGCTCCGCGGCATGTGGGACCTTCCCGGACCGGGGTACGAACCCGCGTCCCCTGCATCGGCAGGCGGACTCTCAACCACTGCGCCACCAGGGAAGCCCCGAGGTTCGAATTTTTAATCGTGTCTATCATATTGCTATGGACTGAATATATGTGTTTCCCCCCAAATTCCTATGTCGAAACCCTAAGCCCCAATGTGATTGTGTTTGGAGATAGTACCTTTGGGAGGTAACTAGGGTTAGATTAGGTGATGAGGGTGAGGTCTTCTTGATGGGACTAAGGCCCTTAGGAAAAGAGGAAAGGACACAAGATGGACTGACCTCTCTCCCTCTCTCTCTGTATGCACCAAGTTAGGCTACTTGAGGACATAACCAGGAGGAAGGCCCTCACCAAGAACCAACCATGCTGGCACCCTGATCTCAGACTCCCAGCCTCCAGAATTGTGAGAAATTAATTGCTGTTGTTTAAACCACCTAGTCTGTGATATTTTGTTACAGCAGCTCGAGTGGACTAAGACACTATGATGAAGGAATTCAGCTGCTAGAAGATGCTGAACCAGTCGTTGCTGATTAAACTACACAATACACCACATAGAATGGGGTTAATAGTTGTGTTTGCATCTCTTTATTCAATAAGATTGTGACGCTACTAAGTTCTAGACACTGCCAGGAGCTGAGGATGTCGTAGTGACTAATCAATACGATCTCTGGCCTAACAAGTTAATAAGACATACTGACAAGTAAATAGGTAATTACAAAATAGTGCTGTGAGTACTAGAACAAGGGAAAGGACAGAGTGTTAGGGGCGCACAGAAGAAGCACACCCACCTGGGGTGTCTGCAGGGACTTTCCCAACACAGTAATGTTTACGCTGAAACTGTCAAGATAAGTCAGAGTAATCCAGGCGAAGCATGTGGATAGGGAAGGAGGGGAATGCCTTCCAGAGCTAGGGGAGAACTAATGGAAAGGAAGACTTGGAGGTTAGAGAGAGTATGGCTCCTTAGGAAGAGCAAACGTAGTACAATATGTATGGACAACGAGGAGGGAGGAGATCCTAGGACAGAACTTTCAGGACCAGCAACTTTCACAAATAGGGGAGAACAGTCAATGCCATCGGCACTGAGTGGCCCAGAGGGAGGAGAAAGACCAGGAGGGTTCATTGTCATGAAAGTCGAGGCTAGAGACTGTTCCAAAACAGGAGAGTGGTGGCCTGGGTCAAAAGTTGAGGGTAAGGAGGGAAAAGTGCCCAGGGATTAAGCACAAAGGAAAACAAAGTGGCTGACAAATGTGAGGAGAGAAGTTTCAATGAAGTGGTGGGAAGAGGTGTCATTGCTCTCTCTCCCATCTACCATATGGGCCTCAATGAGAGGGAATTTAACTAGACATCAGGTACCGTTGCAGGTGAGCCCTTCACTGCATAGCTGTAGCACGTATGGAGTATTTATGCATATAAGTACACACACACACACACAGACACACACACACACAGAGGCATGTGCAGGGTACACCAAAACACATCAGCAATGGTTTCCTCTGCTTGGTGGGGTATGTCTGGGTCATGGGATAACATGCCATTTTTCTTTACTTATTTATCCCTTTTATAATTTACGTTTTCTAGATGCTGAACATCTATTATTCTTGTATCATAAAAACCATGAAGTTAATTTTCAAAACTAATTTACATACATAGGGGATGCATGGCAGGTATAAAGCTGCAAAGCTGTGCTGCTTTATCTCTGAATCAAAACGTAAATGTAGCTCTATTTTCGTGTCGGTTTTTCCAAATTCATTTTTCTGTCTTTCTTTGTTTCCCTAACTAGCGAGGTTTCATATGCTTAGATACCAGGGAAAGTTTTGTCTAAATAAGACAAACTGGTTTTATGAGGCTGAGAGACATCTTCCAAATTTGGGTAACTATTATATTGAAAATGTGCCCTGAATTCAGACAAGCTTTGAGCACATACAAATACTGCCTTTTCATAGCCCTTCTTTCCTTCATGCAGAGCAGAAATTTTACAACAGAAATTGTTAAGGTAACATTTGCCTTGCTGAGTTTCAGCCAAAATTGGTAAAAGGGCAGGAAACTCAAAATGATCTGTTTGCCTTATGGCTACCACTTTTTTCAATTAGAATATTTAGAGCAAGTAAATATCTGGCAGAGAAAAGCACTTTTCAGATCTAATGGAAAGAAAGAGGCTGTTCAAACTTAAGATCTTTTAGGAAATAAACGGGTAGCACTCAAATCGCAGAAGACACACAGAACTCTACTGACTTAAGCAGCCTCAGTGTCTAATGCCCAGCAACACACCTCCTTCCCCCTCCCCCTCCCTCAGCTCCTTAGCAAACTCCCAGAGGGATGGCAACTTGGTGATTCTAAGTGGAAAAGAGAAAATCAAAAAAGACCCTTGCTGGAACCCATCAGACATGTGATTAAAGAGGAAACCAGCACTGTTCCTTCCTTCCTTCTACACACCACACACCTCCCACGGCTAACTCAGCAGCAGTACCATGGCTTTCCGAGCTCATCATTAGCTCCCACAAACCTTCCGCCAAGCAAGTACTCTTAGACTGGATTAACAAATTTGTTCAGCTTTTCGATTTGCTTATTTTTTGTCCCCTTCAATCACAGCATACACAACGTTTATGAATATTTTTTAAAGGACACGAAATAAGCAGGATACCAATTGTATATGCCCTGTGATCACAACATTTGTATAAGATGATGGATGCCCCCCATGGTTGCCTCTGACTGACGTTGCATCAGTGAAACACTATTCAGATGCCCAAAATGATTAAAAACAATTGCAGAGCTTACAGGTGTTTCAGAAATAATGGTAAAGAGTTTGCGTCCGAATGCTGTGTGTGCCACCTAGATGGCCCCATCCCAGTGGGAGAGATTCCTTCCTCCAGCTTCCAGGAATGTTGCCTTTGGTGAGAGGGAGCTGCCCCGCCCAAGGTTATGTCACCATTCCCAGAGACAGGCTCTTTTCAATGGCTGGTCTGTGCTGCTATATGAACATTCAAACTCCTTGCCTTGAATTGGGATAATTAAGAAGGGCCATTCCAGTTCTAGAGTTCCCCTGGGGATCGGCTGAGGTCTTTGTTGAAACTTTGATGAACATCATAGTTCATCTTTCCCCTCTGCCTGATACTGTTTCCCATGCTCTCCCATGGGTGCTCTTCCAAGAGCATCCCCAATAAAATTCCTGCAAGCCAATATCCACTGAAGACTGTTTCCTAAAAAGATCCAATTTGCTATAGCATGGCAGACTATTATTTGCAAATATATGGCTTTCCCTCTCTGTGGGAATCTTACAACTCCATACCTGTTGATGTCAGGCTGGGCCATGTCACTTATGTTAGCATAGAAATGTGAGCAGAAGTGAGAAATGCCACGTCTGAGCAGAAGCTTTAAGAGCCATCAGCTGGTTCTACCATCTTTATTTTCCCACTGTGTGTCATGATAGGAACATATAGGACTGGTCCTTCAGCCGGGGCCCAGCTATATAATATATAGAGCTAAGTCAGAAGTGGCCCACCATCGACAAGTAATATAAATGAAAATTAATGTTGCTATAAGCCACTGAGATTTGGAGATTATGGAACATTGCAGCATAGCAGTCTAAGCGAGGTGAGATAATAACCTCACCAAATTATAACCTCAAATGATATTTTTAAAATTTCCCTTTCCCCATTCTTTTCATTCTCAATCTGACATTTAGACCTGTCCTTGAAATGTCTCTTTGCAAAGCTGAATTTCAACTGCCTACCAAAATGTAACTTCATCTCTCTTCTCCCATGAGCAAAACAAGGTCAAAAAATGAGGAAGAAACCTCTGAATCTCCTTAGGTGTTAGGGTGGATAGGGGAGCAGAGGGGCAAGAAAAGAGAGAGGCCTCACACCAAAGGAGAGACTGCCCTTAGCAGACTGTGGTTGAAGGAAGAAAGGACTGGAAAAGTGTGCACTTAAAATTTACCATCTTTCCATTTATCCTGGTTACATTCATGCGAGGGAGGGACAACACTACACCAAGAAATATGACCAGGATGTTGGCATTGCTTGGCTTGCAGCTATGTAACTCCAATCTCAGCCTCCATCATCACATGGGATTCTCCCTGTGCATCTCTCTATCTCTGTATCTCTTCTCTTCTCATAAGGACACCAGTCATATTGGATTAAGGGCCCAGCTGAATTCAGAATGACCTCATTTTAGCTAATCACATCTGAAACAACCCTAGTTCCAAATAAGATCACATTCTGAGGTGGGGGTTAGGAGTTCATTATATCATTTGAAAGACATAATTAAAGCCGTAACAACTGGCTTACTAATAAAGCCTTGCAAAATTTATAGCTTTCAGCCATCACAGACATCTCAGAAGATTAACAATTCAACATGTGGAATTTCTAATTTAATATATCATTAAGAAGACAATGCATTAGTAATGATATGAAATTGCATGATGGATGGCATAAGACATGAATTACTCTTAAGAATAGTTTCTTTACTGCACTGTAAAGTACCCTGTACAGGTATTCAATCTTTCCATGCCCACCCAGCCTTTTCTGAACACTCCTTTTGCACAACATTATAACTAACTTTTTGAATTGCTTGTCAACAAAGAAGCCTCATGGTAGGCCTTGTATGTTTCATGTTCATAAATGAATTGAAGAGAAAATCTTTCAAAAGAGCAACTAGATCTTATGTGGTATGAGACAGTGGATGAAAAATAATATTATTCTGAATCACTATAAGGGAAGACTATCTATAAATGACAATATTATCAATAAGGAGAAATCTCATGAGAAAGAAAATAAGTAATAAGGTCAGATTTTAAGATCATAAGACATAAAAGGTATATATTTAAAGATGCAGAAGTTACTGAGGATGATGAGTGTAAATAAATAAAAATCGAAGAACAGAGAAAGGAGAATCATTAAGGGAATTTAAAAAAGCTAAAATTTTATATGAAAATGAACTTGAAGACAGGTGCAAAAGAACTTTTTTTTAAGAAAAGGAGATCTTCGTTTTAAAGATGCTAAATTTTACCTAATTACTTTCTAAAAAAGACTAGATGCCATACTTGTTCCAAGCTATGTGACTAAGCTTTGTGATTATATGGTACACGTCAACTTCAATCAGCCATGAAAACTTTAATGAGAACCCTAGTTCAGAAACAAGTAGTTTTTCAGAGGATGCTGCAAATTCAAATAGAAGAAGTGTAAACTACACGAAGCTACACACCTTAGAAACAAAGAATTGTGCAAACATAAACAGGTGCAAATCATGCATGAGGGTGTGGAATCACATTGAAAAAAATAAGTTATCTTCTGTAAAAGAAAAAAAATAAAGAAAAGAAAAGAAATATAACCAGGATGACCAAGACCCAGGGGTTAGCAGTATTTGAGCAGAAGAATTACGGGAAGATTTTCTTCTACTTAGTTTTCTGTAATTGCAAAAGTATTTCTAACGAACACATTCTTCCGCGGCTAAAAGAAATCAAATACTTTTAAAAGAGAAAGATATCCTTCAGCAGGCAACTGCTGCTAACTGTCCCAATCCATGTCCCCATACTATCTGATGGAGGGTCCAGAGGCAAGGTCAGGTGATGGGGGACAGAGCTGGAGGGAGAAGTTCTCAATCTAGGAATAAAAGCATGTATCAAAACCAGGAAGAGGGACAAATGTATAAAATTGTCAGGCAGTGTGGAAGAACACAATGTGCCAGGACAGCAATACCCATGCTGGAGCACAGACTGTGAGCAAAAAGAAGAATGATGGAAGACAAGGCCAAGACAAAGTCAGAGGTCTGGCATGAAGGATTCAAGGCAATGGGCAGAGGTCTCTCAGAATCTACTGCCTGTCAACTGTGCTGTGGCATTCTCAAGACAGTCACAGATTGCTGTATTCATTGTTACAGCCACTATGGAGAACAGTATGGAGGTTCCTTAAAAAGCTAAACATAGAGCTACCATACAATCCAGCAATCCCACTCCTGGGCATATATCTGGAGAAAACCATACTTTGAAAAGATACCTGCACCCCAATGTTCACTGCAGCACTATTTACAATAGCCAGGACATGGAAGCAACCTAAATGTCCATCAACAGATGAATGGATAAAGAAGATGTGGTGTGTGTATGTATATATATATATATATATATATATATATATATATATATACACAATTGAATATTACTCAGTCATAAAAAAGAATGAAATAATGCCATTTGCAGCAACGTGGATGGTCTTAGAGAATATCATGCTAAGTTAAGTAAGCCAGACATAGAGAAGTATCATACTATATCGCTTATATATGGAATCTGAAAAAAAAAGATACAAATAAACTTATTTACAAAACAGAAATAGACCCACAGACATAGAAAATATTCTTACGGTTACCAAAGGGGAAGTGGGGTGGAGAGGAATAAATTAGGAGTTTGGGATTAACAGATACATACTACTATATATAAAATAGATAACCAACAAGGACCAACTGCATAGCACAGGGAACTACACTCAATATTTTGTAATAACCTATAAGGGAAAAGAATCTGAAAAGGAATATAAATATATATATATATAAGGAATATATATACATAAGGAATATATATATATGTGTATATATGTATTTTATATATATGATCTATATATATAAATAACCAAATCACTTTGCTGTACACCTGACACTAACACAACATTGTAAACCAACTATACTTCAATAAAAAATTTTTTTAAAGCACAAAGGGACAAAATCCTGGTAGGATAATCTAGAAGTTTCTCCTTATCTTGGGAAAACTGTTCCTTAAGTTTCTTTCTGTTTTCCTCACACTGCTCAGAAGGTTAATTATTAATTCAAAGGCTCATTTAAAAAAAAAAAATCCCAAGATAATAATGAGATGTGACTTTTATTTGCCCTATAAAATCTGCATCCATTTTTTCATGAAGGAGACTAAAAATATCAAAATCATGATGATAAAGAGTTAATGATGACTCTGTTTCTGAATCCATGTTCTATGAATGGTTCATCCCATTTGATAGTGTCTCGGAATCTCATGCATTCCTATGAACTTCATAGTTTACAAGGCTCCTTCTAGTTCATGACCACATTGAAATTATTCCTCTTAACAAAGTTGTGAGAGGGACTTCCCTGGTGGTGCAGTGGTTAAGAATCTGCCTGCCAATGCAGGGGACAATGGTTCGAGCCCTGGTCCGGGAAGATCCCACATGCTGTGAAGCAACTAAGCCCATGCACCACAACTACTGTACCTGTGCTCTAGAGCCCGTGAGACACAACTACTGAGCCCGCGTACCATAACTACTGAGCCCGCATACCACAACTACTGAAGCCCGCACGCCTAGAGCCCGTGCTCTGCAACAAGAGAAGCCACTGCAATGAGAAGCCCGCACACCACAACGAAGAGTAGCCCCGTTTGCAGCAACTAGAGAAAGCCCGCGCATAGCAATGAAGACCCAACACAGCGAAAAATAAATAAATAATTAATTTTAAAAAAAATGTTGTGAGAGAGGCCTTGCTGTGTCCATTTGACAGGTAAAGGGACTGAGGGCTGTGACATGAAAGGGGGTGTGTCCACCGTGGAAATGCATTGAACCTGGTCAGTTCTGAATTTAAATTGTGACTCTGCTACTTATCAGCTGGGTGAACTACTTAATCTCTTTGAACCTCATATTCTTAATGTTTGACAAGAGATGATGAGTATGCCTCACAGGGTTTTATAAACATTTCAATGAGGTTTTAGCCCATGATAGCAGGGCTATGGCAGCAGTGACTATTCTTACTGTTCAAGGGGCAGAGCTCAGGCTGGAATGCACTTAATTCTTAAACTAAGGCATCGTTCTCTCTCCTTTGCTACAACACAGATACGTCCACAAGGATAGGATGGAGGGCCATGCAGGACCTCACTTGTCAGGTCTCTGAGAGATTTGGCCTGGCTCCCATGCTTCAGGCTTGTGTTGTTCTACCACGTTTCAGGAGACACTGTCATTATTTCAATAGTAATTGTCACACCACATTATATGAGGGGATAGGGTTATAGATTTTGTTGTAGATTTTAGATTACCAGGAATAAGCACTGATAATTGAGGCAGAAATATTTGGGGCTTGCTAAATGTGATTTCACAGATTTTTAGAAAGGAAAAAGCATGTTTTCATGTAAGTTTATCATTAGGTCTTTTAAAAGAGGAAAATCTCTGAATGTACTCCATTGTTAAATTCTCCCAGAATAGCATAACCTTGATGCTGAAATCATCTATTTCAAGAATGTGTGAAATTATGAAATAAACATTGTACGGGCAGGGATGTCAGAACTCCTTTATGTATTCAGCACTAGGAACAGAACACTTTGGGCTCCTACCCATCTCAAAGTAGGTGTCTGTTCATTTTCCTTGGATCAATATTGAATCTCAAATAAAAATACAGCTGAATGGACCCTTCGCAGGACGAGGTTGTACATGAGCGCGTCTAGCACAAAGTTAAAAGTATGAAAGACTTTCTTTAATCTCCATGCGAGGGTATTTTCCTTCTTCCCTCCATACACCTCCCTTTGCAGGCAAAGGTTGTTTTATAATATGGTGAAGATCTTTTGAGGCCAAAGGATTATTATTTATTTCTCATTAATTAAAGTGGCAGAATCAGAGGACCAGCTTCTCCTTTGAAGTAAATCAGCTCTTTTAAGTTAGATCAGATTTCACATCAATTAAAGCCACCATCATTGAGCAGACCTGTGGAAGTTCACCTCTTCTTTAAAACTCTTTAAGGGTTTGGCTGATACATGAGCAATTTTCTTAAGGGAGGGAATTTCCTAGTTTGCCTTTTATTTTAAGAATTCCTTGTGGGATGTTCGAGTGGAATTCACATTTTCAGTCCTCCACTCATTAGGCAAGTACTATTTCTCCATGTTTAAATTCAGCAAAAACCAAAAACAAAACAATCCCTTTCCTCATGGAAGGACTTTTTTATTCAGGGTAATAAGTAGCTCTGTCATATTTGACTCAACATTTCCAAAGTTCTCATTAGGAAACGTTGACTGCTCTTGGGTTAGTTGTTAGATTTCTTGTTTTCATTTTTGGCTCTTTTATCATACTACATGTCAAACCATAAACATTACATTCGAATTTTCCACCAGCATCACGGAACAATGAAGGGGTATTTGGACTGCTGCTGTGTGCAGAGGTCCTTCTGATCCCGGACTGGCTTCCTCCATCAGGGGATTAGGTTCTTTTCACATTAAGAATATTGCTCAGATGCAGTGCTACAAAGCAGGTGAAGTGGTGGTTTCTAGAGTATAGTTCCATGGTTTTTGACTCCTTCTCTTATGGCTAACAAGATATCTGCTTTTATTTCTGAAAGAGGCACTCAATACACCCCTTCCTCTAGGAAAGACTACTTGGGTCCTTACCTCTAGGCATAAACCCTACTGTAGAAGGACTGGTTACTCCCTTGCTTGTCCTGAGTGCCCGGACCTCTGAGGCCATTCAGACCTGGCCTTTCCCAGTTTTCCAGTCTCTCCTCTCCCCAAGAAATGATGCCCTGGGGCCTTTCCCACCACGGCACTCATTAACTCACAGAACCTTTGCATGATTAAAGTCATCTAACAGTGGTGTTGCTGTGCCTTATTTTCTTTCAAACCATGCCTGTGGCTCTTAAATTTTTGAAAAGCCATTTACTGATTCCAAACACATTCTCCTTAATCTTCAGTGGGGCAAAATGTTTAAAATTTTCAGATTGTATTGACGTGGTATCTTTTAGTGTCATTTGTGATACAGACAAAATGACCTGCTACCTGGTCTTCTCTATTCACAGCGGTCCTGTTAACATCCATCTTCCACTTCCTGTGAAATCAAATACTGGGTAGAAAGTTTGGTCCAAGGAAGGTTACTACTGCAAGTAGACTGTATCCACAGCTTCTGGGAAACAAATCACAGGGCAAGTGATGCCATCTTTATGGTTCTGAGAGATTGCAGGGGAGGTATGCTGAGGTCAAGGGGAAGGAAAAGTCAAGCTTGTCTCATACATCCCAAACAGACATACAGGGATTCCAGGATCAGCAGAGTTCCTCAGTGTTTTTGCCAACATCACAGCAGCAGTAGACTGAGGAGAGGAGTGAACTTTGTGTGTGTGAGTGACAGAGAGCTAGAGAGCAATTTTAATTGCTGGACTCTTTGGACTGGTCCAATGCCTAATTTCCTGAATTCTTCACTAAAGACTGCTTGTCTTTTGAGGGCAAAACAAACCACTCCAAGCACTGACTGGGAGCTAACATAAATCTGTACATTCTTTCAGGTTTCCAGGTGCAGAATAATTATAAATAAGGACTGGTTGAACCAAGGTGACCCTAATTATCTTTATTAAAAACACAGATGGGAGGCAACAGAAGCTAGTGTATAAGAAAAGCCTATTCTTAGGTCAGAACTATGTTTAAAGATAAACTAGGGACTTAGAAAATTCCATTATTTGTATATTATCCTGTATTTAACTTTTTTTCACAGATTATCTTAAACCTCTCCTGCTCTAATTCAGAAATTATTATGGTGTAGTGGTTAAGGCTCTAGTACCAACTAGAATTTAGGTTCCATGTCGTCCACTTACTAATTGTGGAATATTGGGCAAGTTACTTAAACTTTCCAAGCCTCAATCTCTTCACCTGTATTATGGGAACAATAAAAGCTACCTGGTAGGGCTGTTGGGAGATATGAAAAAGACAGTGCATCTGAAGTGCTTAGCTCAGGGCTTGGCAAGCAGTAAGCACTTAATAAGTACACTCCACTGCTGCTATTATTTAAGTTGGATGATTTTGTTGATTTCAGCAGAAGTGAACCCACATGAACTGCTTCACCTTCAGAATGTGTGAGCTCCCCATCTCTTTCCTTTCCACCATCTCAGTTTCTTCTTGTCGTGACATTGGGAACCTTGGCATGTTGTGGTTTGTAGCCCATCCAAGGCACTTCCATATCTCCTAATAGGTGAAGTACCAACACAATCCCTATGGCATTTACTGCTTCCCAGCAAAGAAAATGTCTAATTAGAAACATTGAAGACTTGTCTTCCTAGAGCCAGATTCCTCCCCAAGGATTGTCTCAGCCAATTATGGCTGCAGGGAGTTTATTAGACATCTTGGGAAATAAAGTAACAACCATTGCATTTTACTTTGTTTTCTAGGAACATAAAATGGTCTACACTTCCTGCTTAGTTTGTGACACATGTTATGAGCACTCTGTATTTCCTTTTCTACAAACTGAGGTGCTCACCAGGTCTACAAAGCTTAGTTCATTGCTGTCTTTCAAGGCCAAGCTACGCAACCTTCCACATACTCAGAAGTGCTATATAATCATTCTACAAATCACAAGGCGCCCACAAAGTTGTGAGAATCTGCACACGGGTTGACCTTGCCCAAGGTGCATGACTTGAATGGAATGCTAAATTTTATAGAAAAATACTTTGGGAAATGGAGCCTTAAGTTATATGCCAGGTATCTAGGTTTCTGGGTTCTTGCTTGCTTGTTTTTTGGCCATGCTGCAGAACCTGCGGGGATCCTAGTTCCCCAACCAGGGATTGAACCTGGGCACATGGCAGTGAAACCGCCAAGTCCTAACCACTGGACAGCCAGAGACTCCTTGGGTTTCTGGTTTTCATCTTGTTAGTAGGTAGGAACGCTGCCAAATGTTACTTTGTTTGGGATTATTTCATACTATATCCTATCAGTGTCACTCCATTGATTTGGGGGGAATCTCCTATGAGCTGACCATGGGGCAGGGGCTAAGGGACACACATGCATAAATAAAGGTCCTTACAAGCAATGTCTTAATGTTCAAGTCATTTTGGCCAAGGCAGTCCTGCTGGCTCCTCCTAAATGGCAGTTCATCAGTTTCTGGGAGGTTGTGTTCTAGGGAATCACTCACTCATGGTACAGAGTTTGGGATCTCTAACTGAAATTCTCTGACCTTCAAAAGGAGGTAGGGAAAGGGAGGAAAAGAACTAAAGCCTATTGAATTCCACTGTGTGTCTGATATTGTTTTAGAGACTTTTCAAATGTCACCTTATAATACATGAGGCAGTTTATATGCCTCATGAGAACTCCTTTGAGGGAATTCTGTAATGCACTTGTATTCGTCTTCCAGCATCCCTTCCACGCAGTAACCATCCCTTACATGTACCTTTATGCCTTTAGCCCTGGTGAGTTGTCAGTTACAAAGCCCTAAGCCCGTGGACGCTGAAATGGTTATTTGGTCCAGGCTAGACTGAGCAGATTTCTTCTGTGAGTTACACCTGCTAGAGGAGCAAAGATCTCTTTCTTTAGATTGGCTCAGCAAGGGACAATTCTCTTGCCATTGTTGACAGGAATTCTCAGGATGAAATAACATTCAGAGAGAAGTAAAACTGAGAGATTGAGAAAGTACCAGAACTTTGAAATATTATTTGAGTTCCTGGTTCTAACCTTGCCTGAAACTGAACAGACTGCCATGGGTTTCCCACTTTTTTTCCCCTGAATCCAGTTTGTTTATGTCACTTGTAACTATTGAAAGAGTCCTGGACAAATAAAAGAGCTATTATATTCATTTTACGAGTGACCAAACCAAGGCTCAGATAAGAAAATTTTCTTGCCCCCGAAATGGCAGGGCTGACATTAAATCCAGATCATTTTATCTCCAAAATCTGTGCTCTTTCTATCCTGATGCCTCCCTAGAAGTTCGGGAGGAGTTGTGGAACACTTTCCAGACATCTGAATTCTCCAAGTTTAATTATGTTTGCAAAACAGACCGAGGGTCTGCTGTGGATTTCACATTTGGTTTGAGCCAAAATGGGCCCAATCAGAAAAGCTTACTAACAAAAGGCTCTGGAATGGAACTAACCTGCTAGCACCAAGTGACTCCTACTTCCTACTGGGCACTTAGGTGAGCAGGGAGGACATGGACCAGCAGAACGTCAGCCGAAAACCAAGTAGATATGTTCTCAAGAACTACTTCACATGACGAAAAATCACTCAGGCCATGCCAGATGCAGACCAAGGATGTACGGAGATGTGGGGCATGGACTTCAGAGGAAATCAGGGTGTCCAATAGTTCCAAGTCAGAGGAAATGTGACAGGGTTCTTGCTGGGGGCAGAGATACTGGGAAATATTAGCTGCAGTAGCTAGTCTAAGAATTGTCTGCAGCCATGGGCAGCCCTGGAAACACTTAAGGTCACACTGGTCATTTCAGTCACTCACCCACTCATTCATTCATGCATTCATTCACTTTTTTCAGCAAACATTTATTACGCACCTATTGTGTGTCAGGCTTTCTGTTGAGCACTGCAAATTCAGCAATTAAGATGGGGTTCTGCCTTCACGGTTTTACAGCTGGAGGCCACGTATGTCAGTCATTGGTGATTGTGTTTGTGCATGTGTATGTGTATATGTGTGTGTGTGTGTGTGTGTGTGTGTGTGTGTGTGTGTGTGTGTGTGAAAGAGAGAGACAGGCAAAGAGAGACAGAGATCTGGAATGTTGATACTGAGGATTTTAGAACCACCATTTATGCCAGTAGAGATATCTCCTTCTAAAATCCATCTACATAACAAATACGCCTAGGAGGAGGAAAGAAAGCCTTATTTAACTCATCTGTGTGAGTAGAAATTCTGATGTCTGGCAGAAAGCCTTGGGGATGAGGACCAGGATGGCAGAGGTTGAAGGCGGAAGACTCAGCTCAAGGAGAAAAAGACCTTCTGAAATGGGACCTGTGGAGGCTGTTAAAGACAGCTGTGGCGCTCCTCTCCTGAGGCCCTACTTGAACGAGGTGTTCAGCTTGGGCCCAGGACAATTACTGAACAGGGAGACAGATGTCAGCCCTTGATGGGTAACTAACTGTCAGTAACCCTGTATGGAGCTTTGTGGATTATAAAAATAGTTTTCATGTACATTATCTCACCTGCTTTTTATAGCAACTTGAAGAGGCAGTTCTGATTAAAGTATTTTTTCAGTTGAGGAAAATGGGGATCACGGAAGGGAATCGACTTGCCTAAGCTCACCCAGCAGGAGACATGGCAGGCATGGAACCTGAGCCCCAATCTTTTGGGTGCAAAGCTCATGCCTTCCAACTAACTGCACACCTTACTTCTGCTTCAACCCAGGAGTCTCTGTGCCTCAGAACCGTGCAGAGGGAAAAAGAGGGTAATTAATAGTCAGAAAGCTATTCTGGTGGCACAGTTCCTATTTCAAGAATACTAGCCCGAGGGCAGTATATTCCATCAGACTTTAAAAAGCATGATTGCCTTTTACTTACTCAAGAATTTGGTTAATGAGCATTTCCTTGAAGAGAAGGGACTCAACTGAGATAACATGGAAAGTTCCCAGGACAAAGCCACTCACATAGTAGGCACTCAACTGTCGCTGAATTCAAGATCTATACCCTGTCTCTCCAGCCATATTTCACAAGACTTTTTCCAGCAGTCACACTGATCTGTTTTAAATTCCTCCAGCACATGTAGTTATTATCATGATCCCAGTATAACAGATGAGTAAACAGAGACACAGAGAGGTTAAGTAATTCGCCTAGGGTCACACAGCAAGTCAGGAGGGCAGTGAGGATTCAGACTCAGGAAGTCCACCTTCATAGTCTAGGTGTCAGCCCTGTACCTTCTTCAAGGCATAAAGTGAATGAAGAGGAAAGAACATTCCAGAATGGGGAAAGAACATGCATTTACCTCACAATGTTGTCATAAAGCTTTCATGAATGTATACATCAAAAAGCAATTAGAACAAGGCTGGCTCAATTAATGTTAGCCATCATCTTACTCATGACATAGAGTTCACATCAAGAACCAGTTTCTCAGGGAACCTTCTCAGTTTCTGCTGTCTTGATCAGTTCCCCTCTTATAAAAGTTAGACTACCCTTTAGAGCACTGATTTCAGTCTGTAAGTATATACCCATTTGTGATTTGTTTCTTTCATTTTCTTCTGTTCCCCAATGCCCAATCCTTGCAAAAACAAAACAAACAACAAATCCCAACATAAGTATTTCTTGAATGAATGAGTGAGTGAATGAAACATTCCTTGCCGCCCTAGAGCCCTACATTTTTCTCCTCTGGGTGGGAGGAGAAAATTTCTTCTTTGTTTCCCTTCATGCCATCTCGGACTCTCACGCGTTTCCCACAGCTCATCTACATGGTGTTTACAGGTGCCTTCTGAAAACCGCCTACTCCCTAGTTTCTAAACTCAGCTAAGCTCTGTCTCTGAAATGTCAGCCTCTCCCGTTAAATCTTTTTCTCAAAAGCAGTGAGAAATTCAGACAAGGAAAGTTTTCAGTTCCTCTCCGCCTCGTGCCAATTGTATAATGACTCTGTGGGATTGAGTTTATTTCCAAATCTAGACCCACTCTGAGCACAATGGAGGCTTCTAAACTCATCCCAGTGGATCGCAAACCCACTTTTGACTTTTAAAAATTACAGATTTTTCTGGGTTTTGATGAGTGGCGAGTGGGAACAGAAAGTTCCAGAAAACATAGTGGTTTCGTTTCTGTTCATCATGTCCTTTTCTCCTCTTGTCTCAGCGTGGTCCTTTAGAAACTGTACTCTCTTTCTGCTCCATGACTGTACTCTTTAGAGACAAATACTTGCCTTGCCTTTCAAACAAGCTGTTTTATTTCTGGATGCCCATAAAATGAAGAGGCACAAATTCCTTCCAACACACCTTTTTGGCTTCCTTAATACAGAGGTTTTCTTAATAGCCTTCTTGTGTTCTTTGCTCCCTTGAACTTAGAATTTGAATTTTCTTTCTTCTGAAATCACCCTACTCACCAGCATGAGTAAATGTGAGTTTTAATCCTCACTTTGCTGTACTACCTTGACTTTTTCATTTGTAAAGTTGACTATACCTACATTACAGGTTAATTGTGAGCCTTGAAAATGAGATAATGAAGAATGGCTATCATCAAAAATACAAGAGATAACAAGTGCTGGATAGGAGGTGGAGAAAAGGGATCCCCTGTGCATAGTTGGTGGGAATGTAAATTGGTGCAGCCAGTATAGAAAACAGTATGGAGGTTCTTCAAAAAATTAAGACTAGAACTACCACATGATCCAACGATTCCACTTGTGGGAATGTATTTGAAGAAAATGAAAACACTTAAAAAGATATGCAACCCCATGTTCATTGATATGCATTATTTACAACAGCCAAGGTATCAAAACAACCTAAGTGTCCACTGATAGACAAGTGGAAAAAGAATATGTGGTATGTATGTATATACAATGAAATATTATTCAGCCATAAAAAAGAATGAAATCTTGCCATTTGTGACGACACGGATGGACCTCAAGAGCATTATCCTAAGGAAAATACATCAGACAAAGACAAATACTGTATGATCTCACTTATATGTGGAATCTGAAAAAACAAAAACAATAAAACAGTCTCATAGATACAGAGAATAGATTAGTGGTTGCCAGAGGTGGAGGTGGAGGGTAAAAGAAATGAGTGAAGGGGCTCAAAGAGGACCAAAAAACAGAGAGAGTGAATGTGTAGCAGAGGGGTAAACAGGGCACTTCCTGGTTTCTGCTGAAGCTCCAAAGCCAAGAACAATAGGTGGCAAGGACTCCCTCCTTCTAGATAGAGATGTTGGACCATCTAGGCAGGATTTTCCCCCAACTCTTCTGTGCCCTGAGCCTATTTCCTCCCGCAGGGGTGCATTAAGAAGCATCCAAGGGGAGGACTCTCTCAGAAGAGCCACAGAGGGTACAAAACCCAGCTTACAATTAACACCAGGGATGTCATGGTCCTTCCTCCTCTCTCTCCACCCTGGAGGAAACAGAGGCTGCTGGGCGAGTAGGAGAGCATGTGAGGACAGCAAGTTGGAAGAATAACTATGAAACAGGCAGGGCCGTCTCACCTAACCCATTGCTCTACAGAATTCATGAGTCAGGCACATGCTGCTCAGGGAGAGCAGCTTTGAATGGGATGAGAAATTGACATCTGGATATTGGAACAGCTTGACAATTTAAGTACAGGTTTCTGCACTAATCACTTATCCACAACTTTTGGGGCCAGATAGATTTCAGAATTCAGATTTTTTTTTTTTAATTTTTAGAAAGGGTACATATTATTTATCCTGTTAGCAGTGGGTGTAGGGCAGCATTCCATAATCAAACACGTCAATATTTCTGCAGCAAAATATACTGTTATCCATACCAGGTGGCAGTACATAAGGACAGAGACTACCCTCCCATCAGTTTATGTCATTTTCTTTGCTACCAAATGACTTTGTAGCAAACTTCAAAAACATTTTGATTTTTAGAGCTTTGAGGATTCTAAAATTGTAGATAAGGAATTGAAGAAAGTTTCCCCAAAGTGAAATGTTTATTGATGCTTGAAAGTGACCCCGAGAAGCCAAAGAATCTGCCCAAAATATCCTCCAGGGGCAGGAAATCTAACAGTGGGAGGTGGAAAGAGAGTAGTACAACAATTTTTCTGCTGGAACCCATCAGATTCCACTCATGCAGGTAATCAGTTCCTTCTATAAATATGTATGTGCTTTGCCTCTGCATTTTTCACACAGCAGGTGATCAATACATTTAGCTGGTCTCATTTTTCCTTTACTTCCTCGTAAATACTGGTAGATAGTCCAGATCCTTTCCCAGATGGGAAGCTTAATGAAGCTTGAGCTGCAGCATTTCACTTTGAGGGGAACTTTTCCAAGGATTCAGGGATGAGGCAGTAACTGGAGCAGACCCCTGTCTCAGGGTCACCATCTGGGGCCTGGGGGCAGCTGGACTCCCAGCATAAACCCCACAGACGCCACCCCCATCCTTCATGACTACCTGACTTTTTTTTGGAAAAAAAGGGGGGGGCTCTTCAATAGTCTCGACTCGGAATTTGTCGCCAAGAAGAATCAGCAGGATCGCCTTGTCTGCTCCCTCTCTGGAAGTTTGCTTACCCCACCTCTAGGACTTGGTGGGGAGCAGGCTGGGGCTGAGGAGGGAGGCTGGGCACAGCAGGGAGAGACACCATGGCGATGGACCAGCCACAGCAGGCACTGAAGGGGGCCCTGTCCGGGGATCAAAGGGCTGGAATCCATCTATGGCTTGGCCCCTGACACCCACCAAGAAATACTCCCTGAGCAGGAAACCACAGAGGAAATGGTGGACGTATCGTTACTGAAAACAAGTTGTAAAGCTGAAACTTCTCTATAAGGTAAGTAATCATTTTTTCAACAACTGTGCTAGAAGCCAGGATTATCTTTCCATTATCCCCATAGAGAATTGTACTACAAAATTGCTATATAAAATATGCAGCCAGGGCTTCCCTGGGGGCGCACTGGTTGAGAGTCCACCTGCTAATGCAGGGGACACGGGTTCGTGCCCCGGTCCGGGAAGATCCCACGTGCCGCGGAGCAGCTGGGCCCGTGAGCCACTACCGCTGAGCCTGCGCGTCCGGAGCCTGTGCTCCACAATGCGAGAGGCCACAACCGTGAGAGGCCCGCGTACCGCCAAAAAAAAAAAAAAAAAAAAAAAAAAAAAAAATATATATATATATATATATATATATATATATATATATATGCAGCCAAATATGAAAAAAAAGGACTATTGGAACATGCCAGGCAAAACTAAAACATTATGTTATTTTCCTGGATTTTGTGAAGCTTATGATATATATATATGTGTATATATATACATATATAAAGTTTATAATTTGGTATTCTTTCTTTTCTTATTCAAAATAACTATTCAGGTTCATACCTAATTTTGTACTTATATTTTATTCTATTATTAACAGTTTTTTGTTTTTTACAGAGGGACCCCAAACTGCTAACCTGAATCTTGCATTTTTATTTTGAGCATTTTCTATGCTGGTTGGGGGATGGGAGATTGCCTGAAGGGGTGCTTGGGTACAGTGGAAGATTCAGCATCTGAAATGCATGGACCTGCTACCCATAAGGAAGATCCAGCATGAGTCATGTGAGGTGCTCTGGAAGATGGAAAGTTGTGCCCAAGTTCAGACCTTCAGAGAGAAGCTACTTGTCCTTGAAGAAGGATGGGAGGGAGACAGGCTGCTGCATGAAGTTGAATGGGTATGTCTCCTAACTCTTTCTGGAGAGGAAATGGATAAAACTCCAGAAATGGTAAACATGAAGGCTTAATAAGGATAATTAATATGAAGCAAGTAATTAGTAGGGACTATTTCTGGAGATACTGTGAAGATAAATGAATACAGAGAGATGCTGGAAGCACATGTTTATTGCAATTTTTGAATTAAATACATAGATTAGATTTATTCTAAATAGTCTCACCTTTTACCTTTTCCTCATTTTCCCTCCTCACTCCTCCTCTTAAATGATAAAGGTTTCCAAAAAAAAAAAAAAAAATCCACAGTATTTTCATAGAATTTTGCTGTAAGTAGGAGTGAATGGGTAGGGGGCTCGGCCAAAAGAGAAGTGTTGTTTGGAAAGGTGGGTGTTGAGGGGTAGTCGCTGATAGGAGAAAACAAGCATGGGTTTATTAGGTCTTTTCAGGAAAGAGAGAAGAATGAGGTTAGAGATCTAAAACTCACTCTTTGATTGGATGGCGGAAAGAGAGAAAAAGGGGCCATTGGAACAGACGAGGGCACTCCATCTCAACAGATAAGCACTGAGGAGAGGACCTGCCAGCAACACCAGGCTCCTGAGGCATCAGCCTCCATCACACAGGCTGCTTGCATAGGAAATGGACAGATGACAAAACTTTCCTTTCTGTGTGACACAGGCGAGGCACAGCAGTCCAAACAGTTTGGCATATAAGTATAATGCTCATGGAGTAAAGCAGTGATCTATCACATGGTGGGGGCAGCAGCTGAGCACGGTGGACACGGATGGAATTTTCTGTCCAGAACCCCTCTCTCATTTCCCCTGGAAACTCCCCACACCTCATCCATAATCTCCTTTGGGAAATTTCGTTGTCTTATATCACCTCATCCTTTTGGAATCTGCTGACTACTCTAGGGGTGAGGATCTATGCCAAGCCAATCTAATCAAAGCCTTCCCAGCAGCTTAAATAAAATCTAGAACTGACACTGACAGATCCTCTCAGACAGTGACAGTTGTATGACAGAAAGTCCAGGAAGTGCTGGGCCCTGTGTCTCATCTCACCGAGAAAGATACTCTGCAGCTAGTGGGAATGAAGGAAACACTCTCACTGTACCTGGGATGTGAACCCAAACGAGAACCAGGTGGTATTTGGCCTCTGATTCCAGCATGGTCCAGCTCTATGCCTCTGCTTCTACACTTTGGTTCATCCACATTTCCTTGGACTCCATGAAGCAGTTAAGTCTCCCCTTTTGCCTGTAGTAGTTCAAGCTGGGTTGGGTTACTTAATACCAAAGGAGTCCTAACATGCAGCTTAATTAAAACATTTGATTAGGGCTTCCCTGGCGGCGCAGTGGTTGAGAGTCCGCCTGCCGATGCAGGCGACATGGGTTCGTGCCCCGGTCCGGGAAGATCCCACATACCGCGGAGCGGCTGGGCCCGTGAGCCATGGCCACTGAGCCTGCGCATCCGGAGCCTGTGCTCCGCAACGGGAGAGGCCACAACAGTGAGAGGCCCGCGTACCGCAAAAAACAAACAAAAAACCCATTAGATTAGTTGAGCGCTGGGACCTCTTTACTTTAACCCTGTTCACAAACAAAAACGTATTAGTTTGGTCTCCCACCTTAAAAAAAATAAAAGATACTGAACATAATGTCTCTTTGATGATTTAATATCTCCTTGGTGCTATCAGTTATTTAGAGCAGTGAGGATGAAGGCGTGAGAAACATAGACATACTGACTTCAGGAAACAGAAGAGATATTACTTAAAATAAATGTTTCAAAGGAGTTCTTTTCTTGAAGTGAGTTGTTCCATTCAGCAGGCATTTTTCAAGGGCTTCCTCTTTGCTGGGCACTGTTCTTAGCACTAGGGATATTATCAATCAGCAAAGCAGACCAAAATCCATTCCCTGGGAGAGCTTATATCCTAGCCTCTTTCTCCCACAGAAGTAAATCAGAAACCTTCTGGATAATGTAGAATGCCAGGTAGTTGTGTGCTAATTAATTTGGAAGCCTAGGCACCTTTGTCAATGGCCAACCACACGTTTTGCAGAAGGCAGATGATGAAGAGTCCCCTCCACCCACTTTTCCCACCCAAGATAATGTGGCAAAAAATAGTTCCTTAGGTTCTATCAAGGAGGAACATACCATTGTACCATTTCTTGCCTCTGCTAAATTGGGCTCCATTTCATCAAACAATTGCACAGTTAAAACTTATTATCTCCCACCTCCCTTTGTCTCTGGTACTTTCTGAAGCAATATTTTTACCCGTGTCACTGACACCACTATCGTAGGCCACTGAAAGTCTACCTGGCGAACGGCAAATATAACCTGTGCCAGGTAGGGAGTACATGCATCAACAGTACTCTTGGCTCCCCTTTGTGCAATTTCTTTCCTTGGGTCCAATCTGGAAGTCATTCCGCTTGTCAAAAGGCCAGCGGGTGATGAAACAACCCTCCCACCGCTGAAGCACCAGGGCAACACATAGAGAGAGAGAAAAGAGGAGGAGACAGAAAGCCCTAGATCCAGACCATGTAGAAAATGGCCCTTCCTGGTTAAAAACTAGCAGGTGCAGGCCGTTTTCTGAACGTTTTGAGGAGGCAGCTTATCTTCACCATGGAGTCAGAAGGACTCGTTTTAAGTGTGAGACGTGATTGGTTGGAGTTTAAGCCTTTGAATTATCTGCAATTAGCCATAAAAGTCCTGATAGAAGAAAGCAACATCTTTGTGCAGACAGACATGCCCTGGGACAAAAACTACAGAGGAAACATGGAAAAAAGCAGGAAGAAGGCATCCCATGGAGACCTTCTGGTCCAAGGAGACCAGAAATGCACCTGGTGCTAGAATAGACACCATTTTCTTTGACACTGTCGATTGAAGTGTATGCTTGTGTTTGGAACAAAAGTTTTGTTGATTTTAAACCAGCGTGTTAGAGAGGAAATTGGATATTAACATCAGAACCACATGTGTAGTATTTATAGCTTTTTTGCATATAACATGTATCATAACTTCAGGGGAAACTGTATGGATTCATTCCACAGGGAACATTCAACTAATCTCTCTTTTGTCTCTTCACATCAGTTTTAAAGTAAGTCTTTTTACCAGTTGAAAGGCAAATACATTTCATTGTTTTCTCATTGTATAAAATTGCAGAATTCATGAAAGCACTACAAAAGAAAAATCACATTTTAAGAAACCAGCGACTCTTATCCCATTGTGGAGGAATAACCACTATTAAATATTTGGTGTGTATTCTTTCAGTCTTTGTTTCTATGTGTTTTTGTTTCTTCTTAGTGATCACGTTGCAATACTGAATTGTAGCCTTTCCTTTTTCTACCTCGGTACCGTGTAATGAAGATTTCCCCACAGCATTAATATTTCAGATCATTCCAGCTTTAACAAAGCTGCTTCAGTTCCCTGTAACTAAATTTGTGTCTCACATTCAGAGTAATTTCCTCAATGAATTGCTAAGTCAAAAGATGTGCCAGTTCTAAAGATTTTTGATAAATATTACCTATGTGTCCTCCAAAGAGTTAGTGCTGTGCCTCCCAACTTACTCTCCCAGCAGCAATGTTTGAAAGGGACTCTTTCTCCTTCCAATACTAGGAATCATCCACTTTTTACCAACTACTTAGGAGGAAAATGTTGCTCAGTGGTTAAATTTTAAATTTCTTTGAATACTTGTAAAGATTTTCCCATGGATTCACTGTCCTTTAGCATTTCTTTTTTGTGTGTTGTATTACCTCTTTACATTTTTTCATAATATTCTTAAATTACCTTGTATAGTAATCTTACAATTGTTTTTTTATTACATAAACTGTCCATTCATATTTTAATTTATATATAAATTGTAAATTAACATATATTTATTATATATAAATGTATTGTTTAGAATATATTTATATGTATATATCATATTTTTTATATAATCAACTTTATTGACTTTTTCCATTGTGAATTTTGCTTTTATGATACACTTATACAAATATTCACATTTTCCCTAGTTGTTTTATAGTTTCTTTTACTTTTTTTTCTTTTTTCTCTTATTCTTGGTTTTTACTCTTTAACCATTAATATTTTATTTTAGTGTATGGCATAACTCTTTGGATGCAATTACTGATTTTTTTCTAAATAGTTTTCCAGTTGCCCATCTCCATCTATTATGTAGTTTATCTTTCTCCATTGATCTAAAAGGCCCTCTTGTCAGTGTTTCATCTAAGAATAAAGATTTAGATTGTCTATAATCAAGTCTTTAAAGTTTCTCAGTAAAATTTGTACTTTCCTTCACCTACACCCTGTACCTTGTGTAGTTTATTCCTAATTATTTCACATATGTATTACTATTGTGAAGGAAATTTCTTCCCATCATGTTTTCTTATTCAGTATTTTTCAAGATGTCCTCTGAGGACCCATAGTCCTAAGAAATGATCTGGAAAAGTTTCCGTAGTCTGAACAGTTAAGGAAAAACTTCTCAAAGCCTGTGTATATGTGGCTGGTGCAACTTCAAGAGGAAGCCAAAGTATGAAATGTTTCCTAAGTGTATTTGGTGTAGAAACTTAATTTTGAGGAGCATTTGTAGACTTCAGAGGGACAACTATTTTAGAAAACACACTCTAGGAAATTTTGCTCAACAGTGTTATTATGTATGATTTTTGCCTATTACTTTGAGCCAGATATTGATAATATTAACAAAGTGTCTTCCTATTTCTAGGTAGACATTTGTTGGCATGTATCTAGACGATATTTTTTCCCCTCTTTTGAACTACTGATGGAGTGGACTAAACAGTAGAAGTCTTAACATTAAACTAACCCCAAATCCCTATAGGAAAAAAAACCCCTATTTGATTCACCAATTTATTATGCTTTTAATATAGTGCTGGACCCAACATATCAATATTTTACTTCACTTCTTGCATCCCTATTTATAAATTAAACTGGAGTAAATTTTCTCCTATCTTCCCTCTGTTTCTCTTTCCTTCTACCTTCCTTCCCTCCTCCTCCATCCCTTCCTTCTTTCCTGCCATCCTTCCTTTCTCTGTCATGTTTTAGCATCAGTTAGGCTAGCTTTATAAAATGATTTGAATAGCTTTCCATATTTTATATGCTCCCAACATGGAGATTCTTAGAAACTTTAAAATAATTTTTCTATAAAGTCAATTGCCAAGTGTTTTTTTTTAATTAAAAAAATCTATGTTAACTTTTAAAAGGGGGTTCCTGATGATATGACTGCTTAGGTTTTATACTTCCAGACCTAATTTTTAGTAGCTTATATATTCCTTAAAAACATCTGTTCCATGTAGACTTTCAAATATACCCACACAGAAATTTATAAAACATTCTTTTTATTATTAAAAATACCTCTTATCCCTATCTTTATACATTTATTATTGTTTTCTCTAGTGTTCTCCCCAAAGGACCAACTCTTTTTCATTCTATAGTTTTCTTCTTTCTAAATCATTAATTTCTTCTTTAAAAAAAAATTCTTGTGGGAACTCTCTTTAGGTTTATTTTTTCACCCCATCTCCCTATATAAAGGCTTAATTCATTTATTTTAATTTTAAATAAAAATAGAAATGAAAAAGAATGAAAAGCTATAGTTTTTGTTTGATTATGATTTGACTAAACCTTGTAAGTTTTGATACGAAATGCAGGATACTGGTGAAAAATGCAAATCCTGCAGCTAGATTGTTTTATCTCGAATCCATCTCCATCACTTATTCTCTGTGTGGCCTTGAGAAAGTTACTCGACCTCTCTGTGCCTCAGTTTGTTTATATGTAAAAGGAAAATAATAATACTCACTTAAGGATTTTTGAGAGAGTTATGAGATAATATATGCAAAATAATTATAATAGTGACTGATACATAGTAAATATTGAATAAATATGCATTGTTACCTTTTTATTTTTTAAACAATTAGTACTTTTACTCTGAATCCTATTTACTTCAGTTACTAGGTCTCTAATAATTTTTATTAAGTGCTAGTTTTTTTGTCCTACAGCTCGAGAATTTAGCCTATAAAATTTATGGCAATGTAGCTTTTGAGGTAGATGGATGAAGGAGGAAGCAAATTACATTGATTGAACATTGCCAGACATTGTGTTGATGGGGTTGGTTGCTTTCAGAGCTCTAACATGGGAATGCAGAAATCTGATCTATGTTGGTCTGTTATCCAATCCTGCAATTCCTCCACTATGATGCTATACTTAAGTTTCATATTACGTGTTTTATCTTTGGAGTGCAAATGCACGCCCACATGTTCACCATCTTCCTGGGTTTGCACACCTGCTTGGCTCTCTTCCAGAAACTAGTTTTCAGAAAACAGGAGAAACACACTGTGGAATTACTCAGGTACAAAACAGATATTCCTAATATTCCTAGATTCATTTATGAAAGAGGAAATGGCTTTCTCACAGGGCTTTTAAGCACCTTAAGAAGGGGACCTCGCCTCTAAAGCTAATTCCAGGATGAATTTCTCATGAAAAACCTAGAAAAGGGGATGAAGGAAAACCGAATGAGACGTGGGTGAACACTTAGCACCCACTTCACTGAAGAGCTGGCCAAAATGGTCTTTTCTGATGTGTGCTGAAAGGTCTTTCTGAGCTAAAATATCCTTTTTATTGGCTTCCTCGATTCCTTTCCTGAAGGTGGTAGCTCTCAATCTTGGCTGCTCATTTTTTTTTTTTCATTTTTTGCGGTACGTGGGCCTCTCACTGTTGTGGCCTCTCCCGTTGCGGAGCACAGGCTCCAGACGCGCAGGCTCAGCAGCCATGGCTCACGGGCCCAGCCGCTCCGCGGCACGTGGGATCTTCCCGGACCGGGGCACGAACCTGCGTCCCCTGCATCGGCAGGTGGACTCTCAACCACTGCGCCACCAGGGAAGCCCTTGGCTGCTCATTTTTAACCACCTGGGGAATTTTTAAAAATATATGGAGGCTGGGTCTCACCACAGGCAGATGAATCAGAATCTCAGTAGAGCAGGGACCTTGGGCATTTTTAAAGTGATCTTCAGATGATTCTAGTGTGTAGCCATGGTTGAGAGCCACTGGATAAAGACATTCTTTCCCAAGTCCAAAACAAAAATGGCAGATTTCAATCTTAGCAATTAGCTTTGAGTCATCCTCCAGTTTAGCAGAGAACAGAATAGGCTATGGGACAGATACATTTCGGAAGGATTTAGAAGCAGCTTGGAGTTTGGAGACTTGGCCAGAAGGATATAACTGGACAGGTGAAGGTGTAAGAGACATTGGGCAGCTTCCGCTAAGGTAGGAACTTGGGGGACATGGGGAAGGACGTGGGGTGGGGAAACGTAAAGGGCTCAGATGGAGGAAGCCAAGCAGAGGAAAAAGGGAGTCAGCATCTCTGAAGGGCTGAAAATCCGCAGGATGCGACACTGAAACATTATGCTTCCTAAGGTCACTCACTTCTCACGACCACCCTCTAAAACAGGAGTTATTTCCCCCAAGTTAAAAATGAGGCAATTGAGACTTAAGATTTTTTAAGCAACTTTCCACTAACGCATTTGGCAAGATGGCTTTGAATCCATGCTCGTTCCTCTACCCAGAAGTTTCTCTAACGTGGTGCCAGGGACCCTACCTTCCTCAGACTTCCTGAAACTGAATCTTGAGCCCAGGAATGGGAATTGTAACAAACTCTCAGGTGTGATAGTTATGCCCCTAAATGCTTGAGGCCTGGTATCTCACACACCAGCTTTTCATAAATGTTAATGACTCTCTCAGGGATCATGTGAAAATGCAGATTGTGACTCAGTGGGACTAGGGAGGGGCCTGAGATTCTGCAACAAGCTTTTGGGTGATGCTAAAGCTGCTGATCCCTGGACCACACTTTGAGTAACGACTCCCTATACCCCACTGCCCGGAACCCCATCCATACTGAGGCCAAAGCCTGCATCCCCAGCAGTCAGGCTTCCGCAAGCAGCTAGGCCAGCCTGGACATTCATAGGCATGTCTGCTGATCGCTGCTCAGCTGGCTTCTCACCAGGGGGTGAGAACTCGCCTTGCTCATTTGTCAGAGGGGAGAGCCAAAGTCATTGGCAAGCACCTGCTCTGAGCCCTCAGGAAGCCAGCGCCGAATATAGCCCCACAGCAACCGAGCTGCGGAGAGACAGGCTTTACAGGCAATTGCCTGTAACCACAGTCCGGCACCAGCCCCAGCACACAGCCTGGAACCAATTCCATTCCTGCCAAATGGCTGGACCTGGGAAATTGCAAGGAAAAGAGCTTAACCACCAGAAAGTTGGGGTTGAGATCTTTTTAGTATTGTTTTTTCTTAATCAGTACAACATTTGGGATCTATTACCATGACTTTTTGGTTTTCCCAGTGTGTGGGCTTTATGGGATTTCACCTTCATTGGGGAGTATTTCAGACTTAGGAGTTTAATTCTGTTATCTTCCTTCCTTGATCATAAAAACAAAGGCACTGACTAAGAACTTGTTACTTCATGAGGGAAAGAACTCGTATTTCCCTGTTATCTCCCAAAAAGGGCTTGGCTCTTTCTGAAAAATTAATCACCCTATCTTTTACACGTTTAAGCTCCTTGGCATTGCACGGGAAATTATCTGTTCCTCACTTGAATGAAGCAAAAGCAACTCCATACGCCTCGTCCTTAATCTGTCTTAGTTTTCTTCCAATTAGATGTAATCTTTTTCCAATACTCTAATTAATACTTCCACATTAAATATTAGGGATTGTAAGAGAAAAATCAGCTGTAATATAGTTGCATCAAGCCAAACAGGATTTTCAAGCCCTTGCCCTTAATCTTTCTTTCAATTTTCTGCCATTTAGAAACAATTTTTCCCCCAACACTCTAATGAATGCAAATGATATTCGTGATTAGTTAGTATTATGCTAATCTGAGCCTGGAATTTACCTAAATCTGCATGGTGTTGTCTGAGCACCAGATTGCTTTGGGTTTCTGAGGAAAATTACATTAGCCTGCCAGATGTACAAAACATGATAGAGTAGAAATCTGAGCAAATAATCAAGATTACATTAGTTTTGGTTCTTAATGAACAACTGTTGGCATTAGGGATTACAGACAAATTATGGTTTTCCTCTCTGAGCTCAAGCGGCTAAGCAGCTGTTCTGAAGGTCCCCTCTTCCTGACTACCCCTAAATAGATTGGGAGCCCCTAGGGCAGGGGGAAAGCATCTAAAATTTCACGTAATTTAATTTGTTCCATTACAAAGTAATCATCACTCTGAGGCCCACAGCTAACCTCCAAATTTCCCCCCCACCAACCTCTCTCTGGAATGCAGGAGAAATTCAAGTGTGTATCTGGGGCAGAAATTCAATGTGTTTTTCTTCTCTCCCGGCTTGGAGGGACGTGGGTTACATGCCTCCAAGCCGTACCTGCTTTCTGTACCCTTTGGGCCACTTTCCAAAAGGGTGCCTGCCTAATTCCTGCTACTTGGGTGACACAGATGGAATGCTGCTGATAAGGATTATGTAGGTAACACAGTACATCTGGCTACAGTCTAATAGGCTGGGTAAGCCAGAAACTTGCAGAAAACAGCAGCCATCTGAGCTTAGACCCTTGTCCTGTGTCATTTGATCTATGTCTGTGAAGTTTCACTATAATGAAATCCTTGTCCTGCGGTGGATGTGTGGTGTGTGTCATCGTGGTGCTGATGGTGTATAGGTAGGGGTGTTTTCATAGCCCATGGCCCTGTTCCTGGACATTTTTTTCGTTAAATCAATCAGCAAAATAGGGCTGTTGGCGTGGATTTTTCTGCTCAATTTAAGTGCCCTCACTTAGAGCATGATGCCTTCTTCTATGTGCTATTTTCAGGTCAAGAGCCATGCTTTCTCTTGCCACTGGGCTTTTATACACGCTGATCCCTCTGAATCTTCTCCCCTCTCTCCTTTGCCTCTGAGGAAACTACACCACCTCCCAGATGAATTAGGTGTCTCTTTTACATAGTTTCACGACAGCCGATACCTCACCAACAAAGGACTTATCCCACCGTACTCTACAATCGATGTAAGCTCCATGAGGAAGGGAAGGAAATTTGCCCTGTTCATACAGCATTTTTTTTTTTTTGCATGCTCCATGCAAATTTGTTGACAGTGAGTAGATTTATGCAGTCATAAATGCAGTGTTAATAGGAAGACAAAGGTTTGGGTCTATAAACCATTGTAAAATGCATGTTCGAAATGATAAAACACTGGCAACAAGGTCATCACAAAGATATTTATGTTCTGTATAGAGGCTAAGGACCTGTCAACCCATGGCCTTATGTTTTGGAGCAAGATAACTAATGAAGAACAGGTGTTTGTGTTTATGGGCACAGGCAGCTCTTGACTTGCTCTAGTTGGCTGAACACAGCTGCCTTGAGAAGGGAACTTCTTTTCCTGCCTCCTGTCCCCACCTCTGTGATCATTCCCCACCCCGTGAGAGGCCCATTGCTGGTGAGAATCTCATTTTTTTTTTTTAAATCAACACCACCTATTATTCAAATGGATAGCCTAGATTCCCCAGCTGTCATCATGATCCAGTATCCAGTGGTGGGATCCCGGATGGACTGATGGGATAGAAAGAATAGAGTAGAAACAAGAAAGTGGAGTAGGAAGATGTGTGTTAGGTCCACCTCCAATCTTAACCTTCAGCCCTCACTACCTCCGTCCCACAGTTTCTGGGCTCAAGAGGGGCACGGGAAGAAACCCAGAGAGAGGAAGATGGAGAGAAGGGGAAACCAAGTCATAAAGGAAGGACAGCTTCTTCCTTCCCTTCCTTGTCGATAATAGGAAAAAGAAAGAGGAAAGCAAGGAGGAGGGAGGAGTAAAGGTTAGCAGCTGTTCCTCTACCACCCCCTAGCACTCTCCAGGCGTCCCAGGCCATCTTTGCTGGTTCTCAGCTCCCCTCTCTGGATGAGAGTAGTGGAGTCTACTCTCACTCCCTTGGCGATGGGGAATTCCTTCTCCCCTGAGAGAAAGGGACTGATGAAAGGAGGAAGGGCCCTTCCCCTGAAATGGAAGGGTGTTGTGCTCCTGGTCCTGTTTGCCTGGAGCCACTGTTGCACCTGGTACACTGTGGGTGAAACTGTCTTTGATGGGTCCTTTGAGGACCTACTGCACACGTTACAGAATTTCTAGTGACTGATGTCTAGTGCCCTTTAGAGCACAGTTCATTTGTAAGTGGTGTATGTGTTTAGGGGCATCTCTATGAAAAGCAGAACGGGCTTTAAAAAATACATTTATGTATTATGATTTAATACATTATTATTAGATATTTATAAAATTTATAAATTGTGTGTCCAAAGCACTAATAATGGGCTAAGAAACTGGCACTTAAGGCAAGCTCAAGTTCATTCAACAAGTCTTATAGATGATCCTTTGAACAAGGGCACAGGGGGTCAGAGAGAAGTCAAGAGAAGAAACATGAGGCCACGTAAATCATGATCTCTTCTCCAGAAACTTACCATTGAGTTCAGGGAAAAAATGAAATCAGTGATACTAGTCGTACATAGACTAAAATGGACAGGAGCTCAGAATCTAGGAGAAATCACTTTGTCAGAACAAGTGATGAGCGGAGTCTTTCTGGAATTGAAGTCACTGACTTGATTGCTAAGAATCATTTCCCCAACATGTAGTTTCCGTGGCTTTTTTGGTGGGAAGGAGGGGTTGATTTTATTTTTTAACCTTATTTTTTGTTTTTCCTTATGTGTAGAATTTATTTATTGGAAAGCACTGCAGTTATATTTTATATGCAGCCAATAATCAATATTAACATGAAGACTTTCTGTATACTGGGCATGTTTATGTATATCAACTCACTGAATCCTCACAACAAGCCTTAAGAGCAGATCCTGCTACCATCCCCATATATAATAGTCAAGGAAACTGAGGCATAGAGAGGCTAAGTCACCTAAGTGTATCCAGCTGGTCGATAGCATATTTGGGATTTGATCCCAAAGGTAAGGTAGTCTGGCCTTAGAAGCCCGGACTCTTAATGACTTTTGCAAATACATGCCATTCTGACTCCCAACATAATCTGAAACACCCTCTAAAAGCTATTTTTATATCCTATACTCTCCTCCATTTTCATTTTAGCTGCCTCTCAGTTCTCTACTTTATAAATATTATAAAATGCAGACTGGTGAGAATATGAAGTTTCCCTATTGTAAAGAAAATATTTATACTTTCTAACTTTCATCCATTCCATATGAGGTTATGTAAAGTGCAAAAGGTATTACCTTACATAGTACCTCAGATTTCCTTCTACTAAAAATTTCAGGGGAAAGAAAATTCTTTAGGAAAACACCTGTTCTATCCGTCTTCTTTGATTTTTACCAAAAGGACATTTCTTTATGTTTTCAGTGGGAAATTAAACATTAAAGTCTGTACATTTATTTTTCCCCCTCTCATTCTTCCATCTCATTCCATCACCTTATTTGCAAAATGAGGGCCCATTCTATAGAGCTAATTCTCTGATGAAGATAAGATTTCAACATGCATTATAAATATGGACCCAGCCCAGTAGCCATCACCTCCTTTGAGCCCTTCCTGTTCTTCCTCCAAGGGCTGATTCTTTTATCCTTAGAGCAGCTCAGAGGAGAAACACCCCAGTGGAATGTTCTACACTGGGGCCACAGAGCAAGACTGCAGGCACCCAAATAATCACTCTCTTCTAATGAGTATGAAATTCCTTTAAAAGGTGGGGCTCAGATAATAAAAGACCTCTAAATACAAGAATCGGAAGCACCTCTACGCAGATAATGAAATCAGCCTCAACAGAGAACTTTGACCTTCACTCACTGTTTTTCAAACCAGGTATCATGACCCATTAGTGGGTCAAGATATCAATTTAGTTGGAAAACACCTTCATTTAAAAAGATGAAATAGGGCTTCCCTGGTGGCGCAGTGGTTGAGAGTCCGCCTGCCGATGCAGGGGACACGGGTTCGTGCCCCCGTCCAGGAAGATCCCACGTGCCGCGGAGCGGCTGGGCCCGTGAGCCATGGCCGCTGAGACTGCGCGTCCCGAGCCTGTGCTCCGCAACGGGAGAGGCCACAGCAGTGAGAGGCCCGCGTACCGCAAAAAAAAAAAAAA
The DNA here is from genome assembly GCF_026419965.1 of Kogia breviceps. NCBI lineage: Eukaryota > Metazoa > Chordata > Mammalia > Artiodactyla > Physeteridae > Kogia > Kogia breviceps. Next base: position 58,908,732 of record NC_081317.1, on the reverse strand, counting down.
AAAAATGAAATAGAATAAAATAAAAACTATTAAAAGTGCATCTCAGGCATTAGGAGTAAAGAGTATTTTATGAATGTCTAATTTTCATTCTATGTATTTATGTATGTGCGTGCTAGGTTATGATGGGAAGCCCATAAAAGTTGGAAACCACTGCATTTCATTTGCTTCCTACAATGGCTCAAAGAAGCAGGCAGGACTCACAGGTTAAATGGCTTCCTTATGCTTACAGACCAGTTCAGGAACATCCATCTACTTCTTTTGATTCTCAGTGCCACAGTCATTCCACTGCCCCCACTGATTCAGGACAAGAAAATGAAGCCAAACAAAAGAAAGCAATAACACTCTGTTAACCCAGCAGCGGAAGATGCTTCTAAGGTAACAGGGGACAAAGCAGGACAAAGGATTCAGAAGTCTCTCAGCCTTTTTGAAACTCTCAACACTAAATTCAAAGGAAAGTATCCAAGAACTTCCAATTAAAAGATGAGTGAGTTCTGGGATCTAATATACAGCATAGTGACTATACTTAATATTGCACTATACACTTGAAATTTGCTAAGAAAGTAGATCATAAATGTTCTCACCATACACACACACACAAGTAACTATGAGATGGAGGTGTTAAGAAACCTTATTGTGGTAATCATTTCATAATATACAACGCATCAAATTATCACATTGTACACCTTCAACGTATATAATGTTGTCAAATATATCTCAATAAAGCTGGAAAAGGAATCAATCCAAGAATTATTTTTTAATATTTCACAAGGCCTTTCAGAAGTGGAATAAGGCTTCTAACTAAAATGTCAAGTTCCTTTGCTTTGACTAGAATTACATCAACTCTGTGTTGTAACATGGGTTGTAATGCGCTGTTCAGACGTTCTTTGATGTCTCTGGTTAATCCCAGTGTAGTGGGAGGTGCTGATGCCCTGACTGTTCATCATGGCACTTCCCGTTACCAGCTGTGTAAATTTGGACAAACTATTTAAATCCTCAGAGCCTCAGTTTCTTCTGCTATAAAATGGGAGTTACATCTACTCTTCAGGGTTGTTGCAAGAATGAAATAAGATCATATATACGAAGTGCCCAGCGGAAAAGCTGGTACTTAGGGGTGCTCAGTAGACTGTCATATCTAAAAAAATGCAGTAACTCACAGTTCAATAAAGGCAACTTGCTCAGTTAATGGAATCTTTCAAAATACAGGATAGACGTGGAAACATAATGAAAGAAGTACCTTTAGGGGCAATGTTGAAAACTGATACCGTACAAATCATGGAGCCCCTAAATGCTGCCTATTTGCTGAGAGACTGGGATACTGTTTGCTTATTCCTCGCCTGCGGAGATGGCTTTGGCCAAAACCTTTTGGTTGCTCAGTAACTACTCACTTTACCGGTTGATAGTCCAACGGTCAAGAGTTTAGAGAATCTTAATCAATACATCGGCAACATTTCCCTATACCCATGCTGTTGTTTGAAATTCCCTATTAAAGCTTAGAAAAAAGCCAATCTGCACAAGCAAATGTTTTCAAAGCATCTGATAAGAAAAGCACTTGCGAGGGAGATAAAGTGAAGGGGGAAACATCCCAAACCGACAAATGTGGCTGGTTCTGAACTGATGGATTGATTTGTTAATTAATTTATGATGGCGCAACAATACTTACAAGCTACCGTTTGTCAGCCAAATCACTTGTGATGAAGTCAAAGGTTCACATCTGTGTGCATGGCCCAAGGATCAATGCGTCAAATTAGCTCGGTTGGCTTTTTTCCACTAAAAGCTAACATGTGTCATCAATATTCCGGCCTTCGTGTGTGTAAACTAATTGATTGAACACTCATGCTACATAAACATGCTGTTTGTATTATGTGGGGTACCATTTATAAACATCTTTGGTGCCAAAATAATGAATAGCCTCACATAAGATAATTAATATCTTATTGGCAAAATAAAATGGCAATTTAAGGTTATTCCTTCTACTTATGGATTAAACAAAGCACTGTTGCCTCTTCAAAAGTCTTGGTCATTATTGTATAACATAGTATTCTGTTGTACAATTCCTCCTTTGAGAAAATCTGAGGAAATTTTACAGACAAGGCGAAAGAAGTCTGGTGAGGTTGTTCAGATTTATCAATAATAGCAAACGACCTGTAACTCTAGAAAGTTACAAGAGTTATTGTCCTCTGCAATGCATGCTATAACAAATATGTCATTTTTCGTCTCATATTCTTCCATCTGTATCTACCCAAAGTCCACATTTGAGAAATCCAAGTTTACTTTCCTCTGCATAACCTCCACCAGATTAGCTGTCGGCATCAGCATTAAACCTTGACACTTGGTTGGAACAGTTGAAGACACCTGGAAGGTAGAGTGAAGACTACTTATCTTGTAGTCACAACTCTTCCACTGCTCCTTCAAGCCAGAGGCTCTGCTTTGGAAGGGAGAACAGTGCTCCTGGTTGTAGCAGTGATTGGAGTGTTCAGGAGCAAAAATGAGGATCCACAATTTTTTCTACCGTGTCTGTCTACCGTCATTTCACATTAAAATATCCCAAAAGAAGCATGAGAGGAGGCAAGTAAACAAAAGCAGTTGTTATGTCACTGGTTTCTATTAGATGTGGAAATGAACCTTATATATAGGGGCAGTATCTGGCCGAGAGGGCTCTAATATTTTCTAGGGGACTCCAGAATACTCTCCCAGATTCACTTTTTTTTTTTTTTTTTTTTTTTTGCGGTACACAGGCCTCTCACTGCCGTGGCCTCTCCCGTTGCAGAGCACAGGCTCCGGACGCGCAGGCTCAGCGGCCATGGCTCACGGGCCCAGCCGCTCCGCGGCATGTGGGATCTTCCTGGACGGGGGCACGAACCCGTGTCCCCTGCATCGGCAGGCGGACTCTCAACCACTGCGCCACCAGGGAAGCCCCCCAGATTCACTTTATGACAGAACAAGGAAAGGGGTTCTTAGGAGGAGGGGTGGGTAGACTTCCAGGCTCTGAAGATTGGGCTGCAGAGTTTCTAATACTGGAGCAGCACTTCCCGTGCTGGCTTTGGGAAGCATGTTTTTGTTTTTATTTAGACATAGACTTACAGTGTTTGAAAAGGGCCCGGTCCAAATAGGTGATTTTTTTTTTCCACTTTACCTCCTTCTCAAAATCATTTAGAAACCTTTACTTCTTAACAAGTGCTTGGGTACCTTCTTTTGCACTTTCCCAAAGACCCATGTCCCTCCTAATCTACTAATTCCATTTTAGGTTTTAGTTATTCTCAGTGTGTTTCCCTGAGTCCTCACCCAAACACCAGATGTTAAAATGCCAACCTACAACCGAGGCCTTTTCCAACGTTACAATAAAGGTAACACACGTGGAAAGGTGATTGAAACCTTAGAGTGGGAAAATAATCAATCCTCTTAAATGAAACTTATTTCATCAAAAATAAGAAATTAAACAGGACATCCCTGGTGGCACAGTGGTTAAGAATCCCGCCAATACAGGGGACTTGGGCTCGACCCTGGTCTGGGAAGCTTCCACATGCTGCGGAGCAACTAAGCCTGCGAGCCACGACTAATGAAACCCGCGTGCTCTAGGGCCCACTTGCTGCAACTACTGAAGCCTGCGTGCCTAGAGCCCGAGCTCTGCAACAAGAGAAGCCACCGCAATGAGAAGCCCGCGCACCCCAACAAAGAGTAGCCCCCGCTCGCCGCAACCAGAGAAAGCCCGCGTGCAGCAATGAAGATCCAACTCAGTCAAAAAAAAAAAAAAAAGTAAACAAAAAGGTCACTTATTCCAAAGTCTCCTTGCTTTGGTCATTTACCCCTCAAAATACATTATTAGCCTTTCCCAAAATCTCTAATTTTGTAGACCCCTGAAAGATCTTAAACACTATGGTAAAAGTAGAGTTGAGAAAATAGGAGATCATGGATGTGGACAACAAAGGTTTATTCCCCTGCTGCCTTACCACTTGGTAACAACCATGAGACTGTCTGCTGGAAGGGAAATATAATTTTGCTGCTTTTAGCTTCTGGGCCTTCTTCCAACTCTCACCCTCAGCTTTAAAACTTTGCTGCTAATTTCACCATAATTCCTACATGCTTCTAGCACATTTAAGTTTCATCTTGAAAAGGGCAGTGTGGTGTTCATAACTTGAGCCACAGATTAGAAGCCCATCACTGATCAACTCAGAACTTACTGTGTCTCTTAGTAAAATGGGTTAGCAATAGTCTTGAGGCAATTTAACAATTATTTATTAAGGGCCTTTTATGTGCAACATACTGTTTAGATTTGGTAAATAAGACCTGGTGCCCATTCTCTTGGGGCTTATAATTTGGGTTGTACATCTGAGCAACTAAATAATATAAGACAAATCTTATATTCATACATAATAAATATCATTAAAAAATAGGTTCATTTGTATTGGAATAGTCACAGGTTACACACAGCATAAAAACATTCAATATGCTAGGATGTCTCCGTTTAAACAGTTGCTGATGATATTGTTACTTCTAGCAATCGTGAAAATGAGAGAAAAAAACCCCATTTACAGCATACTGTGTTGTCCATTATATTATGGGACAAGCTAAATCATTCCCCTTACAATACATGCTAAGTGAGTTAAAATAATAACTTCACCAAAGCATTATTATAATCTGAGTTTTGTGGTACAAAGAGCAAGCTTATATCAATGAAAAATCTAAGAGATGAACTGCAAGATGGTACAGATGACCCCTGGGAAATTTTCCTTATTTCATGTCTTCTCATTAAATATACAAAAGGAGGTGGTGGGTATTATTATCACTGCTATTGCATGGGATGTTGGTGAACTAGTAGTGCATTGTCATGCGAAGGATTAAGCCCTCTGAGTTTAGCAGTTGAATTTGCAAAGAGCATCACATAGCATTTTAGACAGCTAGCATTTTCTCTGTGCCTGGTGGAAATTTACCATTATCTCAAGCTCCAGAACACTGGGAAACTTTTCTTCACCTACCCATGTTTAACACCACCAGATAATAATATGTGTACCTTCAATTAGTTTTGCATTTTACAGTTGAAGTCGTTTATTTTATATTATCTCACTGGAGCCTCACAAAAACCCCATGAGGTAAACAGATATCAAAACTTGAAAATGGAAATGCTTTGCTTGCCAATTTCTTTTCAAAAAATTTCCCCCAGATGGCTTATGACTAGAGCGAGTCTAATTGTCTCGAGGAAAGATGAACGGAATCACATTTCCAAAGACTTCAGCCACCTCCAATCCCAGAGCTGTAGAATTCTCAGACTCAGCTCGAGGGAGAGTGAGCTGACCCATCGGACTCACAGGGAGAGCTGAGCCTTGGAAAGAGGTCGGGCTCGAAGCTGAAAGGGCAGGCAGGTGCAGAGGAGGCAATGGCAGAATACACGACCGTGGTCACAAATCATTAGCCATAACCCAGGTCACTGGATGAGACAGTCGACTGCTGGGTTCTGGAGGAGGTGGAACAGACAAACCCCCCGACCCCGCATTAATGGCATCCACTTCACTAAGTTTCTTAACCTCAGAGTCCAGTAGCCCCATCTGTAAAGACGGGCTGATAATTCCTATTTCATTGTGCTATGCTGAAGACTGAATGAGATGACAGATATAAATTGCCCCCCGCCAAATACCCAGCAAACACCTGGCAAATAGGAGGCCCTTAAGAATCATTGATTAAGTCTTTTGCCTTTAAAATCGTAGTATATAATGTTTAAAATTACCTTAATATGTAACATTGGCCCTTGAATCTCGCTAAGCCCCAGGAAATACTTCAGGAGGCTCTGCTTTTAAGAAATCTGTTACAATTTGCAATGAAAAATACTGAATTTTTAGGATTCATTTATTGTACGTGGTTCCCACCAAAAACGTTTAGATGAATTCAAAAAATCAACATGGTTATGAAAGCCCCATAGGAAATGCTAGAGTTACATTTACTTAATCCATCCTATGTATTTTTGGAGCACCTACTAAGTGCTCAGACTAAGAGTCTGTTTAGTCACAGCTTATTGTAGCCCCTTGTACCGTGAACTTGGGATTTACAATGCAATCACCAGGTGCCTCACCGATGCCATCTCATTCATCCTCACGACAGGTGAGGTCAGAGCAACAAGTAATGAGTATGATTATCTGCACTTCACAGATGGTTCTACCAGCCGTGAGAGGAGCAAATTCGTTTGCCAGAGGTCACCAAATCTACATTTCCCAGGATTCAACCCTGTGCTCATAAACATATCCATTATGTTATAACCTCAGAAAATGAACACAGTAGTGAAAAGTTAAAAAAAAATAACTGCTTTCTGAATAAAGGTATTTTTTAGAGAGGTGCTGCGTTGAAATTTATGTTAGAGCAGTAAGAAATGAAAATTGTTATCAAAGCTGTCCATTATATGATACTCTAAATCTGCCCCATTATAAAACATGCTAAGTGTAAGTTGAAATGACAATAATGATCATAACTAACATTTACTGAATTTTCTCCCGGCTCTTTGCAAAGCACTTAAAATGCAATGAGATTTTAAATGCTTAGTCAGAACTTTTGCATTGAAGTGCATTACCCTGTTTTGCACATTGAGATGCAACAGAGGAAGGTAATTCTCTTTCACTGGCCTGGTATATTTTTACTGGCATATTTTCCTATATCCAAGTTCACTTTCTCAGCCCCTCAGAATATATATTATAAACATAGTATAGAAAATTTCACAAAATAATCTCAAGGAATTAAAAAATGCCTAAAAGGTCACTACCTTGACACTACCTTGACATCATTTAGCCATGTTCCATAAACACACTGTAGTTTCAATGATGTTGTGAGCATCATATATCTCTCTTTGTTGACTAGTCTCTAAACTGGGAAATCAACACCACCTTTCTCATAGATTGAAGAGATAACACTCCTTGAGAACATGACCCTTTGCTTCCAAAAAAGAACAGGAATAAAGGATAGACAGGCACTTGTGTTTCCTTACTCTCTGATTAAATTAATAACCATCTGATCACTATTTATTAAGATAGGATCCAAAGGATATTTTCCTTATCCAAAGTTTATAGGATGAATTTGTTATGCAAGCATGTAAGTGAAAAGAAATCATGGAAAATGAAATAAAAATCTTTGAGATAAAAGTGTCTTGAAAGAACATTAATGTATTTGTATTTATCTAGCTACATCTTCCATACAGTTTAGTTTTATTTAAATATGCTAAAATGGTATTTCAAATGAAAACATATCACTAAAGAATATAGGTATGGAAGATGTGCAATCTACCTATGATAAAATTTGAAATATTGACAAACTATGAACATTATTTACAGATGCTGAAATCATTTTTTTCATTCAGGCATCACCATCATCATTATTGTTGTTTTTTGACTCAGGAACTGATATTTAATAAACTATTAGTCTTTACCCACATCATTAACTGCACAGGAGATGGCTTAGGTAATGGTAATGTTAACATTTACCTACAAGGCTAAGAGAGAGTACTGAAAAGATGTATTAACTACCTTTGACAATGAGTGACGAATCTGGAAATGTAATATCTGCATGTTTACCAACACTATGGAGGAAACAGAAATTATTCAGAAGTCTTTACTAATATCACGAGTATCCCCTGCTTATAACATTGGGACATGGGTTTAATTCCAACATGGAGACATAGCCTTGCTTGTATCTACATCTAGAACACTATCTGGCAATATAGTAAGTTCTTAACAAATATTTGTTAAAGGAAACATAAGTCTCATAGCTTTTAATTCTGGAAATATATTCAATGTATAGACATAATATCTTCAGGCAACTAGTTGACATGGTTATTAACTGTATGGTGTGTATTAGTTTCTATTTCATTTCTAAAGGAAATAAAATAAAATTCAAAATTAAATAAAAAATGAATTTTGATTTTTCAGATATACCTTTGTATAGCTGGTAAGTTACAAAGGAGTGTGAATATAGTTAGTAGGCTAGGCAGGAATTTTTTCATATATAATTTTAGCATATTAATTAGATTGTTTAGGAACTCTTGCTTGTAGTGAAGTAAAATAAAATACCAACTGTAATATATACTAGGTCTAGCATTTGTAAGAAGATACATTAATTTTAGGATTTTCAGTTAATAATAAATAGTAAACCTAAGTTTACCTCAACTTCTCAAAGACTTTAGAGAAATGTTTGCCGTGAAAAGTCTCTTCAATGTCACTGTACCTATATTGATGTTTGTTGTCAAGTCATTTAATTAAAATTTGTATGGAGAACAGAATATGACTTTTAAAACAGTGAGAAATTTATTAGTATTAGTATTGTCTTAAACCAAATGATAAAATTATATAAATGTATCATATTTTAACACATCAACTTCTCAAAAAGAAAATTAGTTTCTTTCAAGAAAAATTAAAAGTATATTACATCCAACTAGATTCATTGGTATTCAACCAAGAACCACCTTTGTGCCTTTGATAATGTGAGAACGGGTTAAATTTTTATGTTTACCTGCCTGTTTCCTTTGATTAATATTTACGTGACCGTGAGAATTTCAAGTCTCAGACTAGCAATTAGTTTTCTGAATTAATTTTATGGATTAATATTTATATAATTGTCTTTCACGATTAAGGTAAATTTACAAATGTTCCGTCCTGGTTCTGTGGGATCAAAGGATTAGTCTTATGAAATTTAGAGAAATAAAAAATGTCTGGTGCATACCCGTTACCCTGAAGTTTTAAATAGCTAACAAAGAAGTTCTAATAAGTCTTACGGAGAGCTTTAAATAAGCAGTACAAAATAGAATGGAAAGTCTAAAACTTTTTTTTTAATTTTCATTTTTCAGTAGTTCAAAAGGAAACATACAGCATCATCAATAACCACTAATGAAACAGTGCTATTTATAAGACACAACTTTAATACATTCCAAGTGGTATTTCCTTTTAAATAATGTGAAAGGTCATCAACAGAGCTCTAAATATAGCCAACCAACTGTAATTTAAACTGCTTACATGATTTCTCTCCTTGAAAGAACAGGCAAAATAATCTAAAGAAGTAAAACATACATGGTTGCCTTATTAAAAAAACTGCATGTATGTACATATTCAACATACACACACGAATTCACTCTTCTTGTGTTTGTTTATTTTTAGCTGTCTCAATAAAATGTTTTTCCTCCCTCTGTTTTACTAAAACATGCCTATCTAGGAAGGAAAACAGATGTAGAATTGGACAACTACGTCTTGTTTGGGTTTTTTCCCTGTCAAGTAGAATTTATGATCATTGTCACACAATGAGAGAATCTAAGTGAAACAGACAATAAGTCAGGAAGCAATTGCCGGGATACTTGAACACCGTAGCTTTGGAATTCAGGATTTGGTTACTAAAACTTCATTTGATTAAGCCAAATAAGGATACAATATCCTTTGTTACACAAAAGTCCCAGAGTAATTGTAAAAATAAAAGAAGCAATGTCATGGTGAGAGAAGAATCACAATAAACTAGTTTGTAAAAATCTTAAAACACCTTTTAAAATTATTCCTTAAATCCAGAACAGGGGATCATGGCATAACGTAGCTCACATGCACTTCCCTCCCTCTTCTGATATATTATTAACAATAAGCAATAATTTAGTTTAATTAATTAGGTTTTCCATGAATCATCTGTCATTCCAAGTTTTCAATGACACATAATATATTAACTGCTTAGATATTTTTTCCCAAGTTAACCAAGCTTATTAAAACTGAATTGTCCTTAGTAAGAAACTTACATATTATTCATGTAACCTAACGAAGGTAAAATATGAAAATAATTTATGCAAACATTTTTCACTTAATATTTTACCTCTGAACCTGTCCCAATACACATTCTGCATCTTCTCAGGCAATACACATAATTTTTTTAAATGAATAATCAGCTTACACAAACCTTTAACAATAGTATTCACAACATACTTCTCTTGGGAAGCTAAGATCTCTCTGCACAGAACCAGAATGATGAAACTTAAGGGCAAAATATTTACAGTGATTATCTCAGTCTACCCATGTGAATCTCAGTGTTTAAGTATTAAAAAAAAAAAAGAGTAAAACCTTTGACTTTTTTTTCCAACAGAAAAAAAATGTTTCATTTAGTAGAAACATTGATTTTAAAATTCGCTTCTGGGAACGTTCTAAAATGATAGTGAAGAGGCACAGTAACGATTCAAACACCACTTCCAATTCTTGGTAGTCATGTCGAGCAAATCTTTTACATACTCATTTTGCAATATCTTTCTCCAAATATCTGCCACTTATTTTAAGAGCTCACTGCACCCATGCACAAACCAGTGCTAAAGTCTGAGAGATACAACCATCAATGAACATTTGCCACCGTACAGCTTCTATCACTTGTAAAATGTACTGCAACTGGAGTAAAATGGTGGCGGGAGAGGGAGAGAGAGAGAAATGGGGGGAGAGAGGGAGGAAGGGAGGGAGAGAGAAAGAGAGAGAGAGAGGCTTCTGTCTTTCCTTGAGGAACTGGCCTTTCTTTCTGAAACTCAAAACAGCAACAAGTAGCAGCGGCGGAAAAGTTTTCCTGCAGGCTGCCACATCTCACATTGGTGAGAAGGCGCAGGGAAGAGCTACAGTGTACAGGGAAACTTCTGCACACTGAGCTCTCAGGAAGAGCCCAGAAGCAACAGCACAGCATCCACCTTTCGGGAAATTCAAACACATTAATAAGAAACCCTCTCGCCTAGCAGCGCCAGAAGCCCGGACGAATGGGAAGGTGCTCTCTTTCATCTGGCACGGGAGATGGGCTGACCACCAGGGCCGGGCTGGCCATAGCCCTCCCTATCTAGGATAAAGTGCCCATTGTTTCACACTGTACTAATTGAGGGAAAACAGCCCTTGCAGTAAGCATAATAATTATCAAAGCCAGCAAGCAAAAAACACTCAAGATGCAAATGAAAGGGGCAGAAGAAAAGAAAGAGAGGAAGAAAAGGAGAGAAAGGAAAAGAAAGAAATGGAAGAAAGGAAGGAAAGAAAGAAAAGAGAAAGGCAATAAATGCTCAGATGAATTAACCAAGAATGAATTTAATATTCATACTGGAATGCTTCCCTGCAGGTTTGCCCATTCATGTCACGACTATTGCATACAAGAGACCATTGTCCACAAAACAGAAATCAGTAGATTGAAATTTTTCATGTAGCAGTTTCTTGATCTGAAAGGTTCCCTTTCCCAAAACCAGAACCTTGAATCCCAGCATTCTGATTAAACAACGTTACGACTTCTCTCCTCCCAATATTATTTTTAAAGTTGAATCATCGGATTCATCAATGTCCCGAATTTTTATGCTGTTTTTTTCTCTTCCCCAAATTTGCAGCTGGACAAATATGAGGATTAAAAAAAAACCCCAGCAACAACAAACCCACACACATTTGCCAGAGCAAAGAAAAATAATGAACTGAATATGCATATCCTCATTAACTAAATTTAATTACACTGAGTGGCATAGTAATCAGTGGTTGCTCCAGTTACAGTATTCATTGAAAGGGAGGTGGATTCCAAATTAAGGCGAAGCGTGGGGGACAGTCGCATACTGATGAGGGAACCGCACACAACATGATACAATACACTATCTAAATCATTATTCAGAGAAGCTGCAGAAAGAACTACATTACCCTGTTCTAAGACTAATGAAAGAACAATTAGGCAAGAAGGCTCCAGTCCCCCACTGACTGTCCCACCTCCATACATTTCACACCAGCCAGCCCAGGGCCGACTGTACCATTTGCATTTTTCTTTTTTTCAAAAAGTGAACAAAAACTCACACTGCCTTTTTTAAAAAAGCAGGTCTATGTCCCTGGCCACAATAGCGGGGAAATCCTATCTCGCACACTGGCGTGCGGAGCCACCCCAGGCTCCCACAACTTCAGCTTGAACTTTCTGCAGGCAGGGAACTTTATAACATGTGCATGGAACAATAAAGCAGGGGGGCGGAAAGTTTGGGGGCGGGTGAGTGGAAAAAAATGGGATCCCATCAAACTTACCATCCACCAGGTCCTGGCTGACATGTCATAACATAGCTGCCATTTTATGGAGCTGTCCGATGTTTTCCCAGCCATTTTTATGCTGTCAGCAATCTTCATCAGATGCAGCTCAATGGAAGATAAGACACCTAATCAAGAAAACATCGGCGGTGGCTTTCTGGACTACATGTAGGCCAATCCTTATCATACTGCATCATGGGAAAAGCTCCTTTATTAGCAGGAGGAACTACTGCAACCTCACAGATAGAAAGACAAGGATCAGTTCTTTTGCTTTTTTTTTTTTTTTTTTTTTGGTCTAAAGGGATTGGTGAAAGTAGCTAGCGTTCTTTGTGTATCATGTGTACAAGAGTTAAGTATCTTGCAAGTGGGCGGCTAACTGCTTTGCTGGGCTATGCAGACTAAAGTTTATTTGCATTCTTCTCTGTTGTATATTGTTTGACATGGTCCATGGTCCTTGCTGAGCAGATGAAGGGAGGGGAAGGGGGTGGGAGGGAGGGGAGAAGGAGTGGTAATTGCTCAAAATTAATATCTCCCCCAACAAAGACATAACAGTTTCATCGACACAGTCAGAACATGGTTCAGATGTCACTGCACACACGGGTGTGCGGGTGTGTGTGTGCGCGAACACAAACACACACACACACACAGTGGAACACACAGGTAGCAGCTGCAGCTGGATTCAGACGAGGTTGCCAAAGGCTACAAGCTCCATTCTCATGCTGGACATATGGAAGTAGTTTAACTCTTTGAAATCTCTGTTCAAGAAGAGCCCTGCAGTCTGCAGAGATAAATCAGCGTTGAGAACAGTTTCTCAGTCAAGAGGCATAGGGCCCAGGGCTCTCTCCCTTCTGAAGATAGCCTAGGAACACTTCCTTCATCTAGGAAGACCTGATAAAACTGAAAAGGGAAGGACAGGGTTTGCCCATAATCCCAACTCTAGACTTAATTCCTCACTTAGTCCTTCTCTGTCCTACTCTTGGAAAGGGGTTCATTTATTTTCCCCTCAGCACTGATCATTCTTGCTTCATCCTGGACTTAGAATTACGTTCTTCCAGTCAGCACACACAGAAAGTAGAAACTAACATTTACTAATAAAACCACTTGCTCTGAATAGCTTTTTCTTTTCTAAAGAGTAAAAATATCTGAATACTTCAGGGAGAATCTTAAGGAATCATACAATTAGAAATCCAGGCCAAGTAGATGGATTCTTGCCCTCTCTTTTGCTAAAACACGAAAAGGCAAAGATACCTCCATGAGTGGCCGGCGATACTGATTTTCAGGGCCCCTACAGCACACCACCCCTCCAAGCCACCTCTCTGAAGTCAGCTTTTTCTTCAGTGTGTGCTGCTAGTTGTTCCCCGAATGATTTTTAGGCTTAGAATTTACATTTGCTGCAGACAGTTTAAAAGGACAAACTCCTACTTGATTCAGGCATAGTGAAGGGAGAAAAAAATTGCTGGATTACCGGCGTTTTCTTTTCTCTGCATGCGGTTTGCGTGAGGCTGCAAAGGCAACTTGTTTCGGCCTGTGAACTTCAAAGAGGAAAAGCGCCTGCTGTGAAGAGCCCGGTCCTTCAGGTATTTTTATATTCACTGAGGAGGTCTGTCGGCCACAGTCTCAGACAGGACAGCAGCTTACGGAGGCCTGCCACTGGGCTGGCAGCAAAATCACCTGCCCTTCGCAGACCCTGCTAATCCTCTCCCGGCCCCAGACTCTGGCTTCTCCCACCTCACATTGGATGTGTTTATTCTCAGGAGGGTGCGTGGGAGCGGGGGACAGGAATGCCCCACCCAGGCCTCTGCCTTTGAAGTATCCCATGACCCCAAAGCTTCCTTTTTTTTTCCTTTCTCTTTCCCCACCCGCTTCTTCATGTCTTATTCGTTTGGGGGTTTTTTGTTTGTTTTTTTTTAAACTTTCAGCAATGAGTGTATCATAAGCCCAGTCATGGTAATCATGATTTCCCGTTTTAATCTGCTCAGCCAGCAGCAGCTCCGCTGAACGCCTCCTATGTGTCAGGCAGCCCGTGGTGGACACGGGGGATCCAGAGGTTAATGAGCTACAGCGTGCGTCCCATTCCTCTCAGAGCCCTGTTGTGACAGGCAGGGCGGAGGGGAAGGGAGGGGCTCAGGCAGGTATTTCCTCGGGCTGCTCGGGCCCAGCAGCTCCTTGGCACCCAGGACCTCACTCCACATGCATTCCAGAACCCTCACTGGGGCCAGCTGGTGGGGCCGGAGGTGAGGCCAGCGTAGCCTCCACGCTTCCTCCCTCTCCCCTGCAGTCATCCCTGGCCAGGACCCACCTCCCTCAGTTGCCCTGAGTGGAAGGAGGACGCCCCTCTACCTTTTTCTGCTGTGCTGCCTTCAAGGGGCTCTTTCGGGGCAGAGCCTGACTTTGGGGTGCTGATATGAGAACACTCAGCCACCACCACTTCACCGCCTGCCTCAGAATCCTTTAAGAATCTTGGCACACGGCACGGCTAACACACAGGTCTACCTGCTGAGAGCGTCCGTTGTCACTGTCACTGAGGGGACACCTCCTCCCATGGGTTGACAACAAGTGGGAAATGATGAGAGATGATGGGGAAGAAGAGGCCGGTAGGAGAGAGGCTGCAGCATTTCTCTACAAACGCGTGAACCGTGGGGAACAGAGACACGGGGGTAGAAATAACAAAGCTGTGCGCTTCACTTGCTCGGCTGGGGTTGCACCAGGGAACAGGAGACCGGGGATCCCTGGCGGAGCTAGAAAGGGTCGTATTCACAAGATGCATAGCCAGGGGCTGACCACTCACCATGTGCAGTCCTGGAGGGCGTCTTTCACCGACGTGAAACTTCCTAGCGTGCCAGTCTAGTGCAAGCACGGAGAGATGAGGCAAACGGACTTATGGGTAGAAGCCGGTGTGATTGGATTCATTAGGCGAACTAATCTCACCTGACTCAGGTCAAAGGTCAACTAGATGTTAAAAACACCAATTAAGCTCGCAAAGCACTAACGACTAGCAAGGAAGATTTGTTGGGAGATAAGTAGAATGTTCCATCCCACCTGGTTTAAATCCCTAAAATGCCTCCAATCTCAGTCTTTTCCCCCTCAGATCGCTCTTCCCATCGTAGCATCTGTCCATGCCCAGTTCTCTCCCTGATTCCCAGGCTCCCCTCCTCTGTTTCCAGCCATGCTACCTGTAGTCACCTCCCCCAGTTCCACACCTCACTCAGTAGAACAAAAGCTTGGCAAAAGCCAGATCTTTAGCCCAAAGCAATCACCAGTTATTGATCTATTATGTCCTGGGGGTGCTTTGATTTCTTTCTCACAGGCAGATAACCTCGGGATCACCCCAGCGCTTAGGTGGAGGACACTAACGTTTGCAGACAGGCTACTATGCCCGCCACTGCTTTTGGGGATTCACAGTTTCTCCTCTTTGAGAAGGAGCCTGGGGTGAGGTCAAGGGCTCTGAAGCCACGTGGCCAGTATTCTAATCACAGTGTTGTGAACTACTAGCTGTGTAACCTGAGGCAAGTCAGTTAACAAGTTTGCCTCAGTGTTCTCATCTGGAGAATGGAATTTGTAACAAAGAACCTCATAATTGACATGAGAATTCCATCAATTACTTTAAGTACAGTGCTTAACATCGTGCCTGGTGGAGCAGACCTATGTGTGTGTTTGTGCCATTATGCTTTATTTACAGATAAGGAAACAGAGGCCCATAATTTGGCCCAAAGCATATAGTTAATAATTAAGGGGGGATAAGAAAGGAAGAAATAATTCCCTCCCTCCCAAAAAAGAGAGATTTTTTTAACAACATATTAAAAAAGAGAGCTATAAATATAATCAGAAAAAAGAGAGAAATAAAGAGATACAGGGCTTCCCTGGTGGCGCAGTGGTTGAGAGTCCTCCTGACAATGCAGGGGACACGGGTTCGAGCCCTGGTCTGGGAAGAACCCACATGCCGTGGAGCGGCTGGGCCCGTGAGCCACAGCTACTGAGCCTGCGTGTCTGGAGCCCGTGCTCTGCAACAAGAGAGGCCGCAACAGTGAGAGGCCCGCGCACGGCGATGAAGAGTGGCCCCCCGCTCGCTGCAACTAGAGAAAGCCCTCGCACAGAAACGAAGACCCAACACAGCCAAATAAATAAATAAATACATTTATTTTTTAAAAAAGAGAGATACAGAGATAAAAAAGAGAGAGGGGCAGTCCGAGAATGAGAAGCAAAAATGAAGCCATGCTGTTGTCCCCATGGCCCCTGGTAGGGGCTCCTGATCCCACTCTGCTCTGCACTGACCCTCCCCTGGACCCCTGCTGGCTTCTGGTCCAGCCCCTGCATGGCCCCTAGGCTGTGGGGTTACCTAACTCCTGTTGGGATCAGTGGATGGGAGTGGTCACTACTCGGGGCTCTTGACCCATGGAAGACTACAAGTTTAGATGCTATCTGAAGAATCATTTTCTTAAACTATTGTGATTTACTTTATTTTTAGGTTTCTGGCCCTGATGTTCAATTCTAATCTAATCTAATGCCGAGCAGGTGAGCTCTGTGCTCAATAGTATCCTTTATAGGGTCGTTATGAGGATTGAATAAGACCGTGTAAAGCTCCATCACAAGCTATAGTTATTTTTAAAATCAGTACAAATTACAGTGTTGTGTGATCTACTCCAGCTCCATTTTCAAGGTTAGGGAACTAACACTTCCCAGAAGGCACATGGACAGTGGAAGAGCTAAAATTCAGCTTTTGCTCCCTGACTTCTTCATCTAGTGCTTCTTCCCCTCTTACCACCAGGAAGAGAGACAGGATGAAGATGTGGTTTGGGAGGTTTATTTGTTAGTTTCTTTCTTTCTTTTTTTTTTTTTTTAATGTGCTGGACACTACACAGGGGATGAACTGGTTAGCAACGCTGAGAAGGAACAGAGAAAACCAGTGAGAAGACCTGAGGAAAACTGATGAAGACTTTAATTTCCTAAGCCATATGCTCCAGGAGGGCAAGGATGGTAACGCCTGAGTTCGCACATCCCCATACCCAGAGGCTGGCTCACAAGCACTTGTCAAATGAATGACCGAACTCAAACAGTGGTGATGGGAGTGAAGAGTTATTATTATGGAGAAGAGAAGGGCAGGTCTTGGGTGTGTGGGCTGACAGACAGAAGGGTGTACAATGCCTCCTGGGGTTCAGGCTTGGGAGGCCTAGTGGATCCAAAATGTTAAAAGCATGAGAGAATGGCAAGTCCAGCTAATAGTAGGAAGTGAATCTTTTCCACTAAGAAACTGTTTGGAAGAGTCAGACACATTCTCCAATCATCTACCTAGACCCGACAGAAAAAGCCAGGCTCGGGTCAGCAAAGTTCAGTAAGCCTTCCACTGGGACCACGGTCAGCTGAGGGTAACAGAGAAGGGAATTTGTGGCATGTGAGGGGGAATGAGGCAAAGGAGTATTAAATCATTCTGATTCTCCTCTGAGGGAAGGAGTCCCACTTTCCAGC
Organism: Kogia breviceps; assembly: GCF_026419965.1. NCBI lineage: Eukaryota > Metazoa > Chordata > Mammalia > Artiodactyla > Physeteridae > Kogia > Kogia breviceps. The sequence continues at coordinate 58,891,270 of NC_081317.1, read as the reverse complement.
CTCTGTGAAGATTCAGGGGGAGACCTTGACCTTTTTACAAGCTATTTCCCCTCACCCTCGGGTGCTATCATCACACACTGCAATCCCCTCAAGTCAGAGCCCTCCTGATCTGAGCTGGGGGAGAACAGATGAATCCAAAGGATGAACCGAGAAAGTTTCCGGACCCAGGGACTTCCTCTCCAGTACCTGAGCCCATCAAAACGGCGGCTGTCATCCACAACGCTACACTTCACCATTCCCTCCCGGTGATGCTGTCAGAAGGGTGTCGACGGCCCCTGGGCATCTCCTTTGGGAGGAAGCCCGGACTGAGCCGATCCTGTGCTCACCCACTCGGGAGGACCCGGCTCCCCTCCACCTGCTGCCATGGCTTCCGGTCGCCTTCCCACTGTGTTGTCCTGACTTGATCTTAACTGGTCTCACCCATCCCTAATGACTCCCAAAGGAATGCCCTGGGCCCTGTCCAGCAAGCTGGCCAAAAGGTCATTTTTGAAACAAGTGGCAGACTTCTTACCTGTTCAAGCAAGGAGATTGAGGTTTGAATGGAAACAACTGGTTATTAAAGTTGGAGATATACCAGTAATGACCCACCTGAAGCTTTTCCTGAAGATAGGTGTTTGTTTCCAGAGAAGGATAATGTGACTGAAACCAGGAACCAGCTGAGCTTCCCTTAGAACATGGCTTTTTTTATGATAAGTGACTCTGGAATTGAAGTGTGCTTATTCTTACTAACTTTTCTCAAGTAAATTTCCAAAATAATTGCCACATTTTCTGAATATAAGTGTTTGAAATATTTTCTCTTTTACATACCTGTTTACCAGAGTTTGCAGCAGCTCTGGCCACTGACACAGGAAGATTTTTGACTTAGATTCTGGTAAGAAAATAAGGTTGTTGTATAGCATGATCCCATTTTTTTTTTTTTTTTTTTTTGCGGTATGCGGGCCTCTCACTGCTGTGGCCTCTCCCGTTGCGGAGCACAGGCTCCGGACGCACAGGCCCAGCGACCATGGCTCACGGGCCCAGCCGCTCCGCGGCACGTGGGATCCTCCCGGACCAGGGCACGAACCCGTGTCTCCTGCATCGGCAGGCGGACTCTCAACCACTGCGCCACCAGGGAAGCCCCATGATCCCATTTTTTGATAAACAACTCCAATTGTCTTCATATATTCTTTTATGCATATAAAACTGCTAGGATATTGACACAATTATTAATGGGAGAAACTTGTACTTTATATAGTTTTGTACTCAAATTTTATGATGCTCATATGTTACATTTATAAATAAAAACAAAAAGTATGGTGAAGGGGGCATGGGACCTTTCTATACATTATTTTTGCAGCTTCGTGCAAGTGTACAATTATTTCAAAATTAAAAATTGGCAAAAGAAAGTAAGTAAATACACTTCCAGCTAAATGTTTCAACTTCTGAACCCTAGAGCCAGGGATGGATACTCTACAGAGGACTGTGGTGCTATAAGTGTACCCTGTCCATGGGATTGTGAGAGTACTTTCCCTTCATGCTTTTGAAGGCAGAGAATAAGATAAAGTGGCAAAAATAAACAAATGGGACCTAATGAAACTTAAAAGCTTTTGCACAGCGAAGGAAACCATAAAGAAGATGAAGGCTTCCCTGGTGGTGCAGTGGTTGAGAGTCTGCCTGCCAATGCAGGGGACACGGGTTCGTGCCCCGGTCTGGGAAGATCCCACATGCCGCAAAGTGGCTGGGCCTGTGAGCCATGGCCGCTGAGCATGCGCATCTGGAGCCTGTGCTCCGCAAGGTGGAGACGCCCACGTACAGAAAAAAAAAAAAAAAAAAAAAACAACCAGAAGACGAAAAGACAACCCTCAGAATGAGAGAAAGTATTTGCAAATGAAGCAACTGACAAAGGATTAATCTCCAAAATTTACAAGTAGCTCATGCAGCTCAATATCAAAAAAACAAACAACCCAATCCAAAAATGGGCAGAAGAGCTAAGTAGACATTTCTCCAAAGAAGATATACAGATTGCCAACAACCACATGAAAGAATGCTCAACATCAGTAATCATTAGAGAAATGCAAATCAAAACTACAATGAGATATCACCTCACACCAGTCAGAATGGCCATCATCAAAAAATCTACAAACAATAAATGCTGGAGAGGGTTTGGAGAAAAGGGAACCCTCTTGCACTGTTGGTGGGAATGTAAATTGATACAGCCACTACGGAGAACAATATGGAGGTTCCTTAAAAATCTAAAAATAGAACTACCATACGACCCAGCAATCCCACTACTGGGCATATACCCTGAGAAAACCATAATTCAAAAAGAGTCATGTACCAAAATGTTCATTGCAGCTCTGTGTACAATAGCCAGGACATGGAAGCAACCTAAGTGTCCATCGACAGATGAATGGATAAAGAAGATGTGGCACATATATACAATGGAATATTACTCAGACATAAAAAGAAATGAAATTGAGTTATTTGTAGTGAGGTTGATGGACCTAGAGTCTGTCATACAGAGTGAAGTAAGTCAGAAATAGAAAAACAAATACCATATGCTAAGACACATGTATGGAATAAAAAAAAAAAGTTCTGAAGAACCTAGGGGCAAGACGGGAATAAAGACACAGATCTACTAGAGAATGGACTTGAGGATACGGGGAGGGGGAAGGGTAAACTGGGACAAAGTGAGAGAGTGGCATGGACTTATATATACTACCAAATGTAAAACAGCTAGCTAGTGGAAAGCAGCCGCATAGCACAGGGAGATCAGCTGGGTGCTTTGTGACCACCTAGAGGGGTGGGATAGGGAGGGTGGGAGGGAGACACAAGAGGGAGGAGATGTGGGGATATATGTATATGTATAGCTGATTCACTTTGTTATAAAGCAGAAACTAACCCACCATTGTAAAGCAATTATACTCCAATAAAGATGTTTAAAAAAAAAAAGGAAAAAAAGATAAAGCGGCAGTGAAGGCAGAGTAACAATATATTGCCATGTTGCCCCTTTTTAACAAGGCAAATCTTGCCAAAAGATAGGAGAGTTTCACAACTAAGGCTGCTAAGGGCAATCAGGGAGGCAGTACAAGTTCAACATATGAATAATACAGATAAGCATGAAACCCCAAGCCGGAGAGCAGTGAGAGGCGGCCTGGAGTGCCCTTCCGTGTAAAAGTTCCTAGGAGGGAATACAGAGGGCTGCTGATTTCTTAATCACTGTCAAAGCCTCCTACTGCAGGGTTCCTTAAGGGCAAGGTTACGGCTCTGAGGCTGCCATTAAGAGACAAATTTCCCTGCTGCCCCAACACCTGCCCCCTCCACTCCCCTCCTCTACACACTGTACACAAGTAAAGGCTGGTACTAACCAACTCAGGGAAAGGGCAAAGGGGAAGAGAAAGCTTCCAAAGGCAGTCTGGGGGAGGGTGGTGTATGTTTGGAATTAGAGGAGGGAGGGAAGGATGGACGGCAGAGTTCCACTGTTTCACTTGCTTTTGCCAGTCACCATTTCTCCAGCAAATATTTATTGTTTACCTGCCACGTGCCAGGCACGGTGCTAGGTGCTGGTGAGCAAAACTACACATGCCCCTTTCCCTGGAGCCACTAATAGTCTGGGGCTGGGGCGGGGGTCAGGGGGTGACATTAACCACACGTTCACACAGGTAAATACAAAATAACATCTATGATGGGTGCTTTGACAGAGATGTACCATGAACACGTGTAATTGGGAAGGTAGTTGGTTTCCAAGAGTCCGGGAAATGGGGAAAGTCTTCCCAGAAGTGACCAAAGGACAGACCTGGCCACTATTTCTCACAATAGCGTTCAAGGCAAGGATAATTGTCTTCATTTTACAAAATCGGAGGCTTGGGACAAATTAAGTCATTTGTCCCAGATTAAGTGTTGGGGCCTGTAATCCAAAGCAGGTCTGTTGTACTCTAAAACCAATCATTGTTCCTGAAGTTCATACTGCTTTTATCTCAGAAGCTGATATTATGTCTCAGGTTCTGGTCTTCCTTAGAACCAGGGGACAGAGTGATCATGTTCTGGGACTAGAAGTTGGGATGAAAGCACCTTCAATTCACCATGTTCTATGGAGAGTTCTGTCTTGAGAAAATGAATATTAGAACTGAAAAGTTCTGCTGAGAGTCCTCCCAAGCTACTCCTTTTACAATGTACCCAGGAGGACTATAAGCCATAAAGATAGGACTCCTGCTGCCATTTATCATCTCAGTAAAGTTCCTCTGAGGTACAGTTCACATACAGCGTTCTGTACAAGTCATAAGTGATGAGTTTTTGCAAATGTATCCACCTGGACAATCCACATTCCTATTACGATACAGAACATTTCTAATGTCCTGAAAAACTCCCTATTGCCCCCTCCAAGGTACACCCACTTCCTCCCAGGCCATACACAGCCACTGTTCTGATTTCTATCACCATATACGTATATCTTCTCTAGAAATCCATACGCATGGAATCATACAGTATTGATTATTCTGTGTTTGGCTTCTTCCACTCAACATAATGTTTCTGAGATTTATCTGCATTATTGTACATTACTGGCTTGTTACTTTTTACTGCTGAATCTTATTCTGTTGTATGACTATACACAATTTGCTTATCCAGTATCCTGTTGATGGACATTTGGGTTGCTTCCAGGTTTTGGCTATTATGAGAAAAGTTATGAACATTCATGGACAAATCTTTTTCTGGGAATGTTTTTATTTTTCCTGGGTAAATAAGCAATGAAATTACTTGGCATAAGATAGGTGTATAATTAATAGCAAACTGCCATACAGCTTTCAAGAAGAGTTGTACCATTTTACACACCTTCAAGTGATAGATGAAAGTTCTTATTGTTCCATATCCTCATCAATTCTTGGTGTTGTCAGACTTTTAAACTTTAGCCTTCTTGGTGAGTGCATAAAGGTATCTCATTACGGCTTAACAAGCATGTACCTAATGACTAATAATTTTGAGGCCTTTTTCATGTGGCCATTTGTATCTCTTCCTTTGTGAAGTGTGTCCTGAAGTCTAATGTCTATCTTCAACTTGACTTTTATTTTTATTACTGAGATGTAGAAGTCTTTGGAAATTCTGGATACAAGTCCTTTGTTAAATATTTGTACTGTGACTATTTCTCACAGTCCAGAGTTTCTTTACTTTCATGTTTTTTATTTTGATGAAGTCCAATTTATCTCTTTTCATTTTATGGTTAGTGCTTTCTATTTCCTATTGAAGAAATTTTTACTTACCCAAAGTTCACCAAGATATTCTTCTGCTTTCTTCTAGAAGCATTATAATATTAGTTTTTATGTTTAGGTTTATAACACAAGTTAACTTCTGTGTTTGGGGAGAGGTAGAGATCAGTGTTTTTGTTTTTCATATGAATATCCTATTGTTCCAGAACAATCTGTTGAAGATGGTTGCATTGCTTTTGTATTTTTGACATTTGGTCTTATACTCGTGGATGAATGGCTGGACTTTATTTGTTCCATTGCTAGATTTGTCTATCCTTTAACAAAAAATACACATTGTCTTGATTATTATCACTTTTGAGAAGTGTCAGCCTATCAACTTTGTTTTTCTTTTTCAAAAATGAAAAATGGCCATTGTAGGTCCTTTGCATTTCCATATGAACTTTATAATTGGCTTGCCGATTTCTGCTTAGATTTTCACTGGGACTGCACTGACTTTTCGATCACTTCAGAGAATATTGACATCTTAACAATTTTGAGTCTTCCTATCCATGAATATGTTACATATTTCCCTTTATTTAGATTTTCTTTAATTCTTCTCAGCAATGTTTCATAGTTTTCTGTGTAGAGGTCTCACGTGTCTTTCTTTAAATTTATCTCCATGTGTCTTACGTTTTTGGATGCCATTGTCAATGGAATTTTTATATTTTACTTTCCAACTGTTCATTGCTAGACTATAGAAATAAAATTGATTTTTATATATTGATTTCCAAGTTCTAGCAACCTTGCTAAATTTGCTCATATTTATGTAGTTGGTGTGTGTGTGTGTGTGTGTGTGTGTGTGTGTGTGTGTGTTGTGTTGTGGTATATTCCTTAGGATTTTCTTTGTACACAATCATGTCAACTGTGAAGTTATACTTCCTTCTTTCCAAACTGTATATTTTTACTTCTTTTTCTTACATTATTTCAACAACCATAGCCTCCATTACAATGTTGAATAACAGTGGTGAGAAAATACATTCTTGTCTTATTCCCATTCTTGGAAGGAAAGGCTTCAGTATTTCATCATTAGTATGATGTTAGCTCTAGGTTTTTCATAGTGATCTACATTGGGGAAATTCCCTTCTATTCCTAGTTAGGTGAGAGTTTTTTTAAAATCATGAATGTGAGTTGAATTTTGTCAAATGCTTTTTCTGCATCTATTGAGATGATCATAGAATTCTTCTCCTTTAAACTCCTAATATTTTGAATTAATAATTTTGGAAAGTTAAACCAATCTTGCATTCTTGTGATAAATTCCAGTTGGTGAAAATTTTTTTTTCTTTTAATTGTATTTATTTATTTTTGGCTGCGTTGGGTCTTCGTTGCTGCGCGCGGGCCTTCTCTAGTTGTGGTGAGCGAGGGATACTCTTCGTTGCAGTGCACAGGCTTCTCATTGTGGTGGCTTCTCTTGTTGTGGAGCACGGGCTCTAGTCGTGTGGGCTTCAGTAGTTGTGGCTTGCGGGGTCTAGAGTACAGGCTCAGTAGTTGTGGTGCACGGGCTTAGTTGCTCCGCAGCATGTGAGATCTTCCCGGACCAGGGTTCGAACCATTGTCCCCTGCATTGGCAGGCGGATTCTTAACCACTGCGCCACCAGGGAAGCCCTATTATTCTTTTTATACATTGTTAAACTTAATTTGCTAATATTTTGATAAGGATTTTTGTGTCTGTATTCATAAGATGTATTTTCTGTAATTTTCTTGTAATCACCCTTTTTTTTTTACTTTTTATTTTATTTTTTTCACACACACACACACACTGTATTTTATTTTTACAAGATATAAATAAACTGACACCAAGCATTGTAAATGGGTGACCACAAGAAAAGCAACAATGATTGCAATTACCAAACACAAAACACACTCATACTATGTCATAATATTGATATTCAGTCCAGTAATCCTCCACTGTAACAGCACCTTTACTTTGCAGTGAAAATTGATTTGTATATTTTTTGCCTCTGAGTCCTTGTGGGATTTTTTTTTTATTATTCAAACAGAAAGTCACAAAAATTATAATCATCCTCATCAGTTCACTCAGTCCCATGTAATTAATTTTTTTTTATCTTGATCTTTTGTTAGCACTTTTATGAATTCATCAGTTTTCCATTAGAGTTCTGAAAATGTTTATTCATTCAGGTCAGCAGTATAGTCAGTTATCAGAAATCTGTACTTGTCAGAGTCTTTTCCATGAATCCCTTGAAGATGAAACACTTTTATAGGAACATTTTTGTGAAAGCATCAGAGTACACTCAGAACTGTCTGTAAATGACCAAAGACTTAAAAATGATCATGGTTAAATGTTTGATGGAAGTTAATAATAATGCAATTGACAAGGAAATTTAGTTATTTCTGAGATATACACTTTAAAGTAATAACTAGAATTATGACTTATAACATTATACCAGAACATATAAGATTTTTAGAATTTTAGATTTTTACATGAAATTTCTAAAAATTCTGTCTGTTTTTGATATCCATGTAATGTCAGCCTCATTAAATGAATTGGGAACTGTTCTCTTCCTCTCTATTTTCTGAAAGAGAGTGATGTTATTTCTTCCTTAAATATTCGATAGAATTCACCAGTGAAACCATCTGAGCCTGGAGTTTTCTTTCTGGAAAAGTTTTAAATTTAATTCAATGTCTTTAGCAGCTATAGGCTATTCAGACTCCCTATTTCTTATTGTGTCAATTTTGATAAAAAATGTTCTAAAGAAATTTATTCATCTTATCTAAGTTTCCAAATTAATTGGCATAAAATTACTTATAATATTCTCTTATTATTTTCATGTCTGTGGAAAATATATTTCATTCATGAAATTGATAATTCTTAAAATTATTTACCATATTCTATTATTGTTTTTGTTTGTTTGTTTTTTCTGTGCGCTGGCCTCTCACTGTTGTGGCCTCTCCAGTTGCGGAGCACAGACTCTGGACGCACAGGCTCAGCGGCCATGGCTCCCTGGCCCAGCTGCTCTGCGGCATGTGGGATCTTCCCAGACCGGGGCACGAACCCGTATTCCCTGCATCGGAAAAACGGGTTCCCTCCCAACCACTGCGCCACCAGGGAAGCCCTTATTATTGTTTTCATATCTGTGAAATATATCATAACAACTTTTTTCATTCCTAAAATTGGTAATTATTTTTCTCTCTTTTTTCCTTGATCAGTCTAGCTAAGGTTAAATTAATTTTATTGATCTTTTCAAAGAACCAGCTTTGACTTTGTTTCCTCCTTGCTCATGTTTTCTATTTCATTTATTTCCACTCTTACTTTTAAAATTTCCTTTTTAAAAATTAACTCTGGATTTAATTTTCTCTATTCCTAATTACTTAAGGTTGACCATAGACCACTGATTTTATACATGTATTCCTTTCTGATATAATCACTCAAACCTACAAATTACAAATTTCCCTCTCACCACTGCTTTAGCTTCATCCAACAAATTTGATATACTGTCTTTTATTATCATTTATTTCAAAATATTTTCTAATATCTCATGATTTTTAGTTCATAGATTACATTCTAGTGTATTTAACTTTGCAAATATTTGGATATTTTAGATAGTGTACTTATGTTGACTCCTAATTTAATACTGTGTGTGGCCAGAGAACATTTGCTATATATTTTAATTCCTTTAAATTTGAGACTTCTTTTATGGCCTAGACTAGGATACTATTATTCTTTGCTTTTAGAGAGGAGCCTTTAAAAAGTGGTCCTCTGAACCTCTTGCTCATGCCTTCATGTTCCCACCCTTTTCCACATTCTGATCTCTAAGCTTCTCATCTTACTGAGACACCTGTCAAGGGCCAAACTCACACCCTTGTTTTCTTTACAAGCCTGTCTTTCTTTTCTGTAAACTAGACTTTAGAGTTTCTCAAAGACTTGCAATCAGACTGATTCTCTGAAAGATAGCTTCTAGGAATATATTCCAAATCTCTAAGGAAATGGAAATCTGGGGGCAAGTTTATGTTTCTAAAATATCGTGGAAGAATACATGGACTGAGAATAATAACAGTAATAAACTAATAATAATAAAATGTGAAACTCTTTATACATGGACTGAGAATAATAACAGTAATAAACTAATAATAATAAAATGTGAAACTCTTTAACATCTTCCCCATGATTTGCATCTTGAATGGTCTCTGAAAGAGCATCATGAGGGAAAGAGAGCCTAATATTAATATCTTGAGGGTGTAGACTGTATTCACCACCCCAAACATCTGTTTACAATCTAGCTTAGCGGGTTGTAAGGGGAACATAATACCATTCCGTCTCTCCAGTGGAAAACAAGTGTGTTCCTGTTCCCAATCAGCACTATTGCTAGATAGCAGTGAAATGTCTGAAAGGGAAAAATCAGAATGGAAGTGTAGTGGAAATTACTAGTGTAGTGGAATTACCATCATTGGTATACAGGTAGCCTCTCATTTCTGGGCACAAGGAAGGCTACACTTCCCAGACTTCTTGCAGCTAGGCAAGAACACATGACTAGTTCTGGCCAACAGGATATAAGCAGAAGTTATGTGGACAGGCAACCTTTCAACGCCTTCTTTCCCCGACTTGGCAACAAATGATATTGCAGGTAGTGAAAAGACTTTGTCAGTGTAAGTTCCTGAATGGCTACTGACTGGCTATGTGGATGGCTTCACTCAAGCCCACTATCTTTAGATACACAACAAGTAGTAAACTTTATTTTGTTAAGCCACTGTGATTTCAGGATAAAATTGTTGCTGCAACCCAACCTAGCTCTTTGCTACTCAAAGTATTCGAAATGTAGTCTCAGGCTCTACCCCAGACCTCCTGAATCAGAATGCGCATTTTAAGAAGATCCCCAGATAATTCATGTATTAGTTTTCTGGGACTGCCATACCAAAATACCGCAGAAAAGGTGGCGTAAACCACAGAAATTTCTTTCTCACAGTTCTGGAGGCTGGAAGTCCAAGATCAAGATGTCAGAATGATTGATTTATCTTGAGGCCTCTCTTCCTGGCTTGCATGGCTGCCTTCTCATTGTGTCCTCACATGACCTTTTCTCTCTGCATGCATTCATGGTGTTATCCTAATCTCCTCTTCTTATAAAGACACTAGCCAGATTGGATTAAGACCCTTCCTAACTGCCTCATTTTAACTTAATTACCTCTTTAAAGGCGCTATCTCCAAATACAGTCACATTCTGAGGTATTTGGGGGTTTAGGGTGTCAACATATGAATTTCGGGGGGTGACACAATTCAGTCCCTAACAATTCATATGTATTAGGAACACTGACCTAATCTATCCAAAATGTATAGCAAGTCATCCTGAGACTCTAAAATGACTACTGTGGTCTGATTTGTACTTAACACTAAGATAACTACAAGGCTTCTTCTGACTTTGGGTGTTTTATCATTATTTAGACTTACCTTTCCATCACTGTCTTTGGAAGAAGTAATCCTCAGGTTGCAACCATATTCTGCTTCTTAGGGTTGAAAACAAACCAATGATACATCTACTGAAATGCAGATTTCATTTTGGTGGTATGGTCTTGAAATCACTACATCAATTCAAAAGCTAAAGGATCCTTATTGAATGTTTCCAAAATAAAACAAGAAGGCATGTTATTTTCTTTTGCAGAGATCCAAGCTCTACCCAATGGTAGGCATCACACAAGGGAGTTTTCAAGGGAGTTTACTGACTGTATGTTGGACATTTACACTAGACAGACATCTTCACTATGGTGCCAAAATCTATATACTGAGGTCTAAATTTAGATTTAGAAGGGAATCATGCAAAGTTTAAAAACATATTTTGTCATTCCAAACTCACAGACTCTTAGTGATATAAGAATGCAAGCCAATTATGTTCCAGTGCATGGGTTGGCTTTACAATGTGCCCACCAAGTGGCTGTTTAGACTCTGCACGAACAGCTCCAGTGCTAGGAGTCCACTGCCTTCCACGCTGGCCTTCTCTCTCTCTCAATAGAGCTGACTGTCCTTTATCCATTGTTATCCTTGTGGTCATGTCCACTGTTCCCAGTCATGCCCCTTTGGTCACATAGAAATCTAGTCTTTTCTCATTAAATTGCCTTTCAGATACTTGTACTTTGCTTTATAATATTTCCCAGTTTTCTCTTTTTCAGGCTAACCACATCTATGTGACTTTGGGAGAAACAAAACAAAACAAAAACAGGAAATCAAATACTCGTTTAAATCCTAACACCATACTTCATAATAATATGAACAAAACAAAGGGTTCCTTATAAAACTACCATTTTATGACTCTGAGCATTGATTCTGCATTCCCAATTGGCAGGTCATTTGGCATTATTTTAAAATTTCACAAACCGCAAGTCCAGAGTGCCATTAAACACAGAGAACTGACACCAGGGAGCACATCACAATGGTCTAGAGCTGTGCTATCCAATATGGTAGCCACGAGCTACACATCTGAACAGAGTCAGGCAGACCTTGGCTTTAACTCCAATTCTGCCACTTGGAAATATTACTTAACCTCTCAGAGTCTCCATTTTTTCCTCTGTAAAATGGGAGTAATAATAAAACTCAATTACAGAATTCGATTTACATTACCTGTTCTTGTTATGACCTCAAATGATAATGTGAATAAAGTGTTTAATAAAGTAAATACATATTCCTTATCAGAAGCTGAGGGATCAAGTAACAAGCCTAATGGGAAACATAAAGTTAGAGATAGTCCATTCAAAACCTATGCAATTTTGTAACCAGAGCACCAACAAAAAGGTGCTCCATGGTAGCTGGGGAGATAAATTGGACTGCCCAGTAGGCAGGTCAGTATGGCTGGGGGCTGTCATCTTAGATATAAAAAATATATAAAAGTAATACAGTGGAAATGCTGGAAATTAGAGCAAGGCTGAAAAGAGATGAAACAATGCAATCAGAAGTGGAGGTGTGAGCCATGGGCTGCCATGAAGGTGAGCATGGGACGAGTACAACCTGCTATGAACTGGAGGCCATGCAAACCTGGGGTGGGAGCCCAGGGGTAAGTCTCTATCTTGAATATTTAAAACTACAAATGATAGGGACTCCTGCTGCCAGTGCAGCAGCAAGCTACGGGTTATTTCTCTCTCCCACTGAAGAATATAATTCTACTCTCACTATTCCAGGTCCCTTCGCCAAGGATAAATTGTGTATGAACCAACACAGTTTCCTCATTACATCAATGTCGAGTCAAGTCCTGGCTCAACCCTTATAAGCTTTATCAACTGCATATATTATTAAACTTCTCTGAACTGCAAGGCCTTTAGGAGAAGGATAGTGTTCCATGCCTGCTAGTTGCATGGATTCTTTGGAGGTTCAGATAAGAAGCTGTGGAGCGCTGCACAAATATAAATTTCCTGGGAGGATGGAGTTTGAATGAGGTCAGTTTGGCTCATCTGTGACAGGGAGACATGGGTGCTACCAGCTGCAGTTCAGCTCTCAGAGTTTCAAGATGATTTAGGAGGCACAAGGGTCCTTCTTTGCTCCCTTCTCCTTACGTCACCAAGAAACACAACTCCAACTGCCCTCCCCCATTCTTGTTGCCTCCCAGGGGACTCTGGACCCTTGGACAGGTACAAGGGTCTCTTATCAAAGAACTCCACAGAGTTCTTTGGATTCTCATCTAATGAGAATTTACTATGTACCAAGGATTGTGCAAAGCTTTTTACATGAATTTCCTCACTAGTATTATTTATCATATTTCTACTGTTGGAAACTGAAGCTGAGTGCAGATGAGTAAGTGTGCCCAAGGTCATGGGGTGAGTTTCTCTTTTGAAGAGTGTAATTTACATCCAGGGCTGTCTGTTCCAGTGCCTATGTTGGAGACCTTTGTGTGTGCAATCATTACTTCTTCTCTGAAGCCTTCTTTGGCCTTCTCCAACCAAAGTTGACCAAGTAACTGTAATGCATACTTTCCTCCATGGTTTTCACTTATCACACTGCAGTGCAGATATGTTTGATGGCCTGTATCTCCAATTAGGCTTGGATTACATCCTCCTAGGACTCTGTCCTCATAAAGTCTGGACACATAATAGGTAATGAGGATGTAATGAATAAGCAAATAGTTTCTGCACATCATATTTGAAAGCACTAATTTGACTTAGTAAACTGGCACACCATTCTCCCTTTGAATTTAAGTACTGCCACCTACCATCCCCCCACATAGTGGTAATTTAGCTTCCAACCTTCACTCATGGGGAGGGGTGGGGGGCAATAAGTGGAGTTCACTGGAACTACGAGACAAGTTCTATGTGATTAAAAATAAAATGTTTAGTTTAAACATTATTTTAGTATCACTGCTACCTGCTCCTTCAATATATTTGGACTTAAAGGTAATAAGTTATAAAGAAAAACAGCCAGAAAAATGAATAACTCAATAAGATATGGATTTCCAATAGAAAATAGAAAGTTAAGCACAGATTTTAGAGAGCACATTTAAGGGAAATGTGCTTTAGTTTGATTTTATATAGCTTGAGGAATTTATTTCCATACTTACCACATGGTATTAAAGTATACCCAAAATAGATAAATCTTTGGTTACTCCAGGAAAGTGGTTCAACTGTAATTATGGATTAACACATACCCACAGTTAACAGTTGTTACAGTTTAGCATCAGTGCAGCCATTTACACTGATAATAGATGAAACACTCCTTTTTTCCTTCTCCCCAGGCACAGTGAATGACTCCCAGTGCAGGATTACCTTCCACTAAGCAGATTTCATAGCTCCAAGTCTCAAATCATTTGTAACCATTAGGGAAAATGTGAGGCTGAACCAATTAAAAAAATAAAACTATCCTGAAGCTCACAAAACCACATAATTACACTGCATCACTTAGCATTTTGATTGTTTGAAAAACCTGATACAAAGACTCAGAAACTGCCCCAAAATGCATCATAATCATGGTGCCTTTACTTATGTAAACTCTAGGCAAAGATAGATGCAGAAAGAGGGAGATAAGTAGAAATGAAGAGACAAATACTATTGCTATTTTCCCGTTAAGTCCATTAATTATTATTTTTGCATTCATTGGTGTTTTACCTTTTTAATAGCAAATTGTCATCTTACTTGTAAAAATACCCAGCAGTATTGCCACACTATTCTTTTCAGAGTGTCTATTTGTAGTGAAAATACACAGACCACTGGTAGAGATCAGATGTTGAAGTTTGACAATAGATTCTCCTTTGACCTAAGATATATCATTTAGTCATTTTTGGTACTCAATATTTCCATCAGTAGAAAGGGGCTGTCTGCCTGCCTCAAGATTAGTCACAATTTAAAAAAGGAAATTCAGCTTGTTAGTAAAAGCCACAGTATAAATACTAAGCAGGTATTAGGGAGAGCGTGTGGTGCAATGTGTTATCTCTGCATTCCTTTTTGATGTTGAGCCTGAACGCATTTTCCCTATCCACTAACTCTGCCATCTCCCACCTCCCCATCAGTGCCATCCCCATGCACTTGGCAGCATTAGTCCTGTCCCCAGTCTTCTCAGGTTACTTTGCTTACTGAGAAGACAAAAGTCTGTCTGTAGCCAAGTGCTCTCAGGTTTCATCCACAAACACAGATCCAGCATGGGAACCCAAGATAGAAAGGTGCTGTGACAGAAGCAAAGAATAAAATTGTAATGAATGTTTCATGGAGGCCAACAACCTCAGGGAGGAAAGCAGAAAAAGAGAGAGACACGAAAGGGGAGCCCCTGTGGTGACCTAAATGGGAAGGAAATACAAAAAAGAGGGGATATATGTATACGTAGGGCTGATTCACTTTGTTATACAGTAGAAACTAACACAACATTGTAAAGCAACTATACTCCAAAAAAAAATTAATTATAAAAAAGGGGAGCCCAAGAGTAGGGATACAAAAGACACAAAGCAGAGGTCAGGCAGGAAAAGAAATGAGCACAGTATTGGGGACTAGGGCATAGATACAGACAATGGCTTTTTTAAAAAGTTAATTAAAATATTACCTGTAGAAATCAAACTACATTCACTATCTCTTCTACATAAAACAGAACTCTCCTTATTATTTCTTTTAATCCAAGCAGACAAATGAGACAATAGAGATACCCAAAGAATTAATATTAAAACCTTTTTAAAATCATCAGAAACAAAACACTAAAAATAATCTAATGTTCACATTAGAGAATAACCTGCCAGACATATTCAGAGCTTGTTTACTTAGATTTTGATTTTTTACACAAAAGGTGATATTTTACATGTCTTATAATATTCTTTTCAACTTAACAAGCACATCAAGAATAGCTTCCCATGTCGGTAAACATATATCAATGCCATTATTCTTGATGGTCATCTCATTTTTTCAATGCATGAATGAATGAGATTTCATTTAACCAGTCACCTGTTGGACATGCAAGTGGACTGGTTTTTGCCAAAAGTGCCTTATCAATTAGCTTTCAGTGGGTAACAAAACCACCCCAAAACTTCACAGCTTAAAATAACAACTGTTTTTTGGGGGACTTAATTAAACTCAAAAGCTTTTGCACAGCAAAGGAAACCACAGACAAAACGCAAAGACAACCCACAGAATGGGAGAAAATATTTGCAAAACGATGCAACTGACAAGGGATTAGTCTCCAAAATTTACAAACAGCTCATGTGGCTCAATATCAAAAATACAAACAGCCCAATCAAAAAATGGGCGGAAGACCTAAATAGACATTTCTCCAAAGAAGACATACAGATGGGCAAGAGGCACATGAAAAGATGCTCAACATTGTTAATTATTAGAGAAATGCAAATCAAAACTACAATGAGATATCGCCTCACACCAGTATGAATGGCCATCATCAAAAAATCTACAAACAATAAATGCTGGAGAGGGTGTGGAGAAAAGGGAACCCCCCTACACTGTTGGTGGGAATGTAAATTGGTACAGTCACTATGGAGAACAGTACGGAGGCTCCTTAAAAAACTAAAAATAGAGTTGCCATATCATCCAACAGTCCCACTCCTGGATACATATCTGGAGAAAAACATGGTTCAAAAGGATACATGCGGGCTTCCCTGGTGGCTCAGTGGTTGCGAATCTGCCTGCCAATGCAGGGGACATGGGTTCTTGCCCCGGTCTGGGAAGATCCCACATGCCGCGGAGCGGCTGGGCCCGTGAGCCATGGCCGCTGAGCCTGCGCATCCGGAGCCTGTGCTCCGCAAAGGGAGAGGCCACAACAGTGAGAGGCCCGCGTATCACAAAAAAAAAAAAAAAAAAAAAAGGATACATGCACCCCAATGTTCATTGCAGTGCTGTTTACAATAGCCAGGACATGGAAGCGACCTAATGTCCATCAACAGAGGAGTGGATAAAGAGGATGTGGTACATTTATACAATGGAATATTACTCAGCTATTAAAAAGAATGAAATAATGCCATTTGCAGCAACATGGATAGATGTGGAGATTATCATACTAAGTGAAGTAAGTCAGACAGAGAAAGACAAATATCTTATGATATCACTTACATGAAGAATCTTTAAAAAAAGATACCAATGAATTATTTACAAAATGGAAACAGACTCACAGACTTAGAGAAGGAACTTATAGTTAACTGGGGGGAAAGGGGAGGAGAGATAGCTTGGGAGTTTGGAATTGACAGGTACCCACTCCTATATTTAAAATAGATAACCAACAAGGACCTACTGTATAGTACAGAGAACTCTGCTAAATATTCTCTAATAACCTAAATGGGAAAATAATTTGAAAAAGAATAGATACATGTATAGGTATAACTGAATCACTTTGCTGTACACCTGAAACTAACACATTATTAATCAATATGCTCCAATATAAAATAAAAATTTTTTTAAATATGGAAAAGATAAATAACCACCGTTTTTTTTTTTTCTTTAAGCTCACAATTCCTTGAGGAAACCGCAAGAGTTGGCACAGCTGACACAATCGGGGCCTCTCTCCACACAGCTTCTCTCCCTCTGGTGGGCTGACCTGGGCTCATTCACCTGTGTTAAGTTCAAGCGAAATCACACAGGTCTCCTGGGCCCAATGGAGAAAGTGGCTGAGCAGGAAGAGAAAGCCCAGCAAGGTGGGCAGTGCTTGGCCTCAGGACTGAGGCCAGAAGAACAAAATGGAAGCTTAGCTTAGTAGAGTTCAAGTCTCAGGGAAGGCGGAAACTGCATACATCCCACTTCCAGTTGCCTAGTGTGATAGTTAACATATAATGATTAAAAACTGTGTGCAGTTGAGTAAACAGTATACGTGGTAGGGCCTTACCGGGTGGAGGTCTGAGGAGGAATCTGAAGGGCTATGCTAAAAGCCCGAACAGCTGGGATTCCAAGCCCCAGAATAGGGTCTGGTACCCAGGGAGCCCTCAGCAAATATCCATCACATGAACACCTAATAGGGTGACTAGACTGACAGGTGAGGAAGTGGCCCAAGATACCATGTGTCTTGATTTTGATAAACGGTAGATGAGGTCTGCGAGTATATCCTATGGACAAGGGCACTGCACAGCATGGGTGGTAGTTCCATTATGTGTATTTTTATCTGATTGACCAAGTGTACCCAAACTGTGGATTAATATCAATAGTTCAAGGTATAAGTCATAGGGCTCTGTCTTTGGTTTTGTCTGGTTTACTATTTTCACAATTTGAAATTTTGTTTCTCCAAAGTAATTCCTTTTTTAAAGAAAGTTTTGACGGACCTCAGTGTTGGACTTAAATTATAGTATTATGATATTACTTAAATAAAGGCACAAATAAGATTAAATGTTGCTGATGGCTTTTATATAACTCCAAAGCTAAACGTTAAAAATAAAATGCAAACCCTGTGAAAGTCAAGTGAACAGCATTAATGTGACAGGTGATGTTCTCTGGCTGACATGAAATCACTGGCTTACCTCAAGTGGTCCTGACGGCGACAGGTAGGTGCTTTTGAGCTCCACATGGCAATCCTGGAAGGGGCTGGGGATGTCTGTGAGTCATCCTTCTGCAGCCTGATACAGTGTCATTGGCCTCAGCTCAGCACACATGCATCATTTACATGTCCAGTTGCCTAGTTTTCTTTTCTCATCAGCCTGGACCACTTGTTACAAGCACAGTCTTAAACACTAAAGCAAACCCATGCACCAAAATACCATGTTGGTCTCAAGACAACTAGAGCTTTTCATTTTTTATATGGTCATTGAAAGGAAAGAGAAAATATAAGATTCCTGTAGAGAACTCATTCAACCAAGAATGGCTGGATTTCCCTGGTAGTGCAGTGGTTAAAAATCAGCCTGCCAGGGCTTCTCTGGTGGCGCAGTGGTTGAGAGTCCGCCTGCCAATGCAGGGGACACGGGTTCGTGCCCCGGTCTGGGAGGATCCCACATGCCGCGGAGCGGGTGGGCCCGTGAGCCGTGGCCACTGAGCCTGCGCGTCCGGAGCCTGTGCTTCGCAACGGGAGAGGCCACAGCAGTGAGAGGCCCGCATATCACAAAAAAAAAAAAAAAAAAAAAAAAAAATCAGCCTGCCAATTCAGGGGACATGGGTTCGATCTCTGGTCCGGGAAGATCCCACATGCTGCAGAGCAACTAAGCCCATGCACCACAACTACTGAGCCTGCGCTCTAGAGCCCGCGAGCCACAACTACTGAGGCCATGGGCCACAACTACTGAAGTCCGTGAGCCTAGAGCCTGTGCTCTGCAACAAGGGAAGCCACCACAATGAGAAGCCCGCGCACCGCAACAAAGAGTAGCCCCCGCTCACTGCAACTAGAGAAAGCCCGCATGCAGCAGTGAAGACCCAACACAGCCAAAAATAAATAAATTAAATTTTTAAAAATTTTTAAAAAAGAATGGCTGAGCACTGACTAGGCACCAGGCATTTGCTAGATGCTGTAGGTACAGTGATGAACTACACAGAGCATGCTCCTGCCCACAGGATGAACTGAACTAGGAATACTAGGATTTGCAGGTGACACCGGATTGGGACAGAGAAGCAACACGTGAAAACAGGACCTGGATTATAAAGAATCTTTATATTTTTTCTCATTATAATACTTTAAAATTCCTAAATCAACTACGTTTATTGTTTAAAAAATTGCAAGTGATACAGAAGTCTACAAACTAATAACTGAAAGCTACCCCCTCTCAATACCCTCTAGTCCCACTCCTCAGGAGTCACAACTGTGACTTGAATCTTCCAAACTTTTCCATGAGATCAGAAAGCTCTGAATAAGTTCATTCTCTGAGCAGAATTCCTTTAGTCTCCTGCCTTCTTCTCCCCTCGATGGCATTTTCTAAAAGGTGTCTGTCTTATGTGAGAGAACCTTCCTAGATTGAAGTTACAAGGAATCACTGGGCAAAACTCTTCAATTTTGTAGAATCATTACCTTGTTCTAAGTTTTGTGAAAAGGATTAAAAGTACTGCATGCAAAACACCTGGCATACAGTAGGCAATAAATAGTGATTGCTATGATTACAATTTAAAATATTGGTTGTTCTTAAAATGCACTGGCTCTTCCAAGTGTAGTGTTCTGTGTCTTGATTATGCAGTGATGGCAGTTCTTTTTCCGACAACCCTGGAAAAAAAAAGTGTCCTTTAATATGGCTGCCCATCAGGGATTATAGCTTTCCATAATCTTTGGAACGCCACTTCTCAGTTGCTCTTGCATTTAATATAATACCCCTTTGTTCTCACGGAGGAGATGCTAGAGGAAGGTGGAGGTTTGGTCATTTGAATTGAGGTAGGCATTAGTGTCAGGACCATATTTCTTTTCCAATTCCAAAATCTAATTTCCTCAGAACTGTGTTTAACAGTTCTACATTTACAGCTCAAGTTCCTGGCGTCCCATCCGCTCACATCACTTAGGTAATGCTTGGAAAGTACTTTGAAGGAAATGGGCCCAGAAGTGCTAAGTAGAATTACACAATATGAGTCGACAGTTGGGAGCCACAGTGAATAGATAAAATCTCCTGTCTGCACTACATTTCATTTTCTCTGGTAGATTTTATGGAACCCTCATGTGTCACACTGGAAATAAAGCAGGAAGTCACATTTTTATGATTAATGTGTGTGTTGAATATTGAACAAAATAACAAAGTAGTGAAATGGATTACTTGCACTCAGTCGCCAGTTGGGCTTAATAAAAAGTCAGAAATTAAGGGTCAGTCATTTTCCATTCTGTAATACTTTTAATAAATAACAAAAAATAAAGATAGGAGAAGGATCATGGAGGGGGAACAGCTTTGGAAATTTTTCTTATTCAGGGAAAGTGGTTCTGGAGAATTTGAAAGGTTCTTTGTCCATGGAGAACGTTTAACTTAAGAATATTCACCCATACATTCATTTGCACATTAATTAAGTCAACCTTTACTACATACCTTCAGAGAACCAAGTGCTGGGCTAGATACTGGTGTAGAAGGCATGCTCTCCTGGAGGCCAGATAAAGTGTGTCCCTGCAGAACACAGAGAAGGGAATCCTCTGGGAGGTTCATAGAAAGTGTCCCTGGATGAGG
The DNA here is from genome assembly GCF_026419965.1 of Kogia breviceps. Taxonomy (NCBI): domain Eukaryota; kingdom Metazoa; phylum Chordata; class Mammalia; order Artiodactyla; family Physeteridae; genus Kogia; species Kogia breviceps. The sequence continues at coordinate 58,870,599 of NC_081317.1, read as the reverse complement.
TGACATCTAAAACTTCACAAGGGTGAATAAGCATTTTCCAGGTGGAGATGGAGAGGAAGGGATTCCATGGTGGTGGAACAGCAATAACAGAAGCCCAGAGGTACAAAACACAAGGAAGGGTGAGGGAATGACAAGGTTTAATGAACTGGAACACATCGTGTTATGCATCTATGTTCCAGGGAAGAGCCATGTGGCTCCTCAGAGCATCCTGTGCAGCTCCACAGGGAAGAAACCACCACTGCCCACTGTTCCTGTTCTGGGACTGCTCTATGTACTTGCAAGATGAAATGTACATAATTTGGAGATGTTTGTTCATTATCTTCTGTAGAGCCATTGTCATCATCCCATTATATGTTGATGGAGAAATCTATGGTTTATGAGTGCTTTCCAGCTGTGTGTAAGTTTGTGTAAGTTACACAAACCAGTAACAGAGTAAACTCTAGGCCATATAGTCCAAAGAGACATGTAATACCTTGACATAGGAAATAAACTATTGACTTATTAAAATAAAATAAGTGGGTATTTACTAATAATAATAAATAAAGAGGAAAAGTGTTTTCTCTTCTCTCCAATGCCAGAGTGATATATGTATTTTGCTTCTGAGTGTCTCCCCCTAACCTCATCTCTATTCCCCCTAAATTGGAAAATCAGATGAGGAGACAGAGTGGTGCGGGAAGCTGAAGTTGAAGAATATAAATAAAACAGATGGACTACTTGACATGTGTGAATATACTGAGGGACTATTTTAACTTCTGGCAATGAGCTTAGAGCTAAATCATTGATTGGTGCATAGAAAAGTAAACAATTTTAAAAATCATGGCAATTATTAACTCCAGGGAAAATTAAAAGTTGTTCTATAAAAGAAATGTAGTCATAATATATAACATGGCTTAGTTGTGAGAAAATATTCACCTAGTTATATTAATGTAAAGACAATATGTATCTATCAAATTTATGATATAATTATAGTGAGAGGATATGGAAGGGAAAGTTTATGTGCATGAATTGGGAATGTAGGAGAGGGTATAATAAAGGTAACAGTGTTAAATCTGAAAAATCAAAACAGGGCGCTTGATCATGTTATTTAGAAGTACAGAGGTAAACACATAAAAAACAGCTAAAAGTTGAAAATGGCTGCTCATATACAAATGGCCAATAAGCACATGAAAAGCTCAATATCACTAATCATTAGGCAAATGTAAATCAAACCCACAATGAAATACCACCTCCCATCCATTAGGATGCTTCCGTCAAAAGTAAAGAAAAATCACAAGTCTTGGCAAGGATGTGGAAAAATTGGAAAACTTGTGCACTGTTGGTGGGGACATAAAATAGTACAGCCCTGTGGAAAACAGTATAGCAGTTCCTCAAAAAATTAAGCATAGAATTAATGTATGATATAGCAATCCCACTTCTGGGTATATACCCCAAAGGATCAGAATTAGAATCTTAAAGAGATATTTGTACACCCTCGTTTATGGCACCATTATTCACAATAGCCAAAAGGTTGAAGCAATTCAAATGTCCATCGACAGATGAATGGATAAACAAAATGTGGTATATTCACACAATGGAATATTATTCAGCCTTAAAAAGGAAGGAAAGTCTGACACATGCTACAACATGGTTGAATTATGCTAAGTGAAATAAGCCAGGTACGAAAAGACAAATACTGTATGACTCCACTTATGTGAGGTACTAGGGTAGGGTCAAATTCATAGAAACAGAGAGAATGGTGGTTACCAGGGGTGGGGGGAAAGGGAAGGGGGAATTGTTGTTCAATGGGTATAGAGTTTCAGTTTTGCAAGATGACGAGTTCTGAAGACTGTACAACAGTGTGAATGTACTTAACGCTACTGAACTGTACACTTAGAAATGGGTGAGATGATTTTATGTTACATATAGTTTACCACAGTTAAAAAAAATGTTCCTGAAACAGAGAGGTGAATGGCCAAACTTGTCCCTCAGGCCATACTTTGTCAACCCCTGGTCTGAGATTGGAGGTAATGACATCAAAGAGTAGACAGAAATTTTTTTTGCCTTAAGAGCTGGTGAATGCTGTGGAGGCAAGCCATTTCTGGGGCCTCTCTGCAACTCTGGGATTTAGTCTTGGGGCAGTAAGTCACAGATGCTCAGCACACATTCCCTGAATGGAACTGCAGCTCCTCGACGGCAACTCCTAGAGAGGGTTGAGTCTGGAGTGAATCAAACAGGGAAGGAAAGGAGTAAGAAACAACGTTTACGCTGGAGGAAAACTGGTTTTGGTAACACCAAGGCTCTCCCTCAAAAGTAAAAGTTCCAATCACCTACGTTAAAAGTATCCTATGTTCAGGGATCCTGTGATAAGCCTCTGGAAAGTCCTCGTGTGTATTTCCTCCACAGAGCTGCTTTGTTTTCAGTGTTGACTGTTTTTAAGGTATACTTAAGACCATGTCAGAAGATCTTTTGAGAGGGTTTCCAAGTGTCCTGCTGTACTGTAAATGTAAGGTGTGTAGGTTTAAAATAAGAGAACAATATCACCAGTGACCTGAAGACCCACACTATATGCATCCTCTTGGGGCCACGTTACCTGAAAGGGGCGGGGTGAGGCGAGGGGGTGGCTCGGTTTTCTAATGCACAAACCCTGGCATCTGTCACTCTCAGTGAGGGATAGCACTTATGTCCTTCCACTCATGCCCACGCTTCCATATTCTCTCTGAACTACCTAACTGCACAGTACTTTTATCAAACACATTTCTTTAAAAGACACCTCCCCTGAAGTTTGGAAAATATTTTACTAAGAAATGGAGATGACACAGAATCACTGAAGAATGTATTTATGGTCCTAAGTCCTGTAGCTCCTGATTTGAGTTAGTTTATTCCTACAGCACCAATGCATCCTGTCTCCCTCTTTGCTGCTGTGCCCCATGTGGTGTCTGATTCACACTGTGGTCCCGGCACCCAGCCTGGCATGGAGAGACCCCTGGGTTTGTCCTAGGAGGGGGTGTTTTTTCTGGTCTCAGTTAAGCTCCTTGTGTGTCGGTCCTTCTGGGGACCAATTGGCTATTGGCTGGGGGGATGGAGAAGACTGGGTCACATGTCACTCATTCTCCAGAAGGCTAGTTGAGCTCATGGCACGTGGGTATGTTCCAAAATGGTGAGTAGAAGATACAAGGCCCCTTGTGGCCTAGTCAGAGCTGTACATTGTCCCTCTGCCACATTCTATTGACCAGAGCCATCACCAGGCCAGCCCAGATTCCAGGGGCTGAGGAAAAGACTCTTCCTCTTGATGGAGGAAGCTTCAAAGTCACGTTGCAAGAACTGTGCATCAAGGGAGGAAAATAATTTGGTCGACTTTTACAAACTATCTATCATGGGGGCCATCTACTCCCTTATTTACCCCCTGTCCATTATACCCTATACTCCAGCCAAACTCTAATCCTCACATCCCAAACACGATGCCAGACACTTTCAGACATACATGTTTCTGGACTTGCTATTTCCTTGAACTAAAATGCCTTTTTCATCCCCCCATGCCTTAACCCTTACTTAAATTGTCCTTGAAAGAGTGACTTACAACTCCAAGTTAAAAGAGGTCGATTGAAGATGCATTCCCCTTTGCTCCCTCATGAAAACCTACTAAAAGGATATAAAGGGGACTTTTAATAAAGATGCATAAACCCACAAGGGCAGAGAGAAGAGAAAATGACAGGTGATAAAGTATTTCAACAAAACGGGATATGGAAAGCCCACGCACGGTGCCTAACTTAGCAGACCAGAAAGAGATGTGTGCCCAAAGGTGTGGCAGCCAAGCAACAAAGTGAATCTCCTGCAGAACCCAGAGGACTCAGGAACCAGGGGCTGGTTGCCTAGTAAGGTGGAGTGGGAGGGGCCGGACACTGAATTTGTTGAATGTACAGGAAGCCGTCAATCCCTGGATCTTCCCACCCTCCCCACACAGCCAGGTGAATACCCTTCTTCACCCAGAGGCCTAGAGGTTTAATCCTGAAGAGGCTTAGCCTGAGGAACTCTGCAGTTGGAAAGAGCAGGCATAGCTCATGGCAGGGGTGCCATTCTGAAAAGAGGGATTAAGGGGATGTCTACACACTAGAAGGTGAAACTTCCAGCTGCATGCCCACTCTGGCTCTGAGAAAGCAGGCAACCAGATTTATACACCCCAAGCAAGAGACCGTAAGATTCCTCTTTAGGGAAATGGACCAACTCAAAAAGAAGATGTAAAAATATTGACATTTGTAAGCTGCTCAGTAAAATGTCAAGATACTTGCCTGATTCCCCCCATAGGGAAGCCTCCAGCCACAGGCTTAGCTCTTCTGTACAGATTGTTCCAGGAAGCTTGAAGTAGGAACAACCTGCCAAGGTCAAGAGACATTTGAACAAAGCCTCTACTATGACAGACAGCAACAAAACCAACATCAACCAAAGAGATGGGGAGGTGGGAGGCAGCAGTTGGGTAATAAGAAAGGTAAGTCCACGTTTCCAATAAACAAAAGTCAACACACAATACTTACCTCTGAAAATATTAAACAATAGCATGATAGGTATATTGGTTAGAAATATATTGGTAGCAGAACTAAAAGTGAAAAGTGCTGGAAATCGTTGTCTCTAAGAAGGAAAGAGAGGGCTTGGCTGATTTCACGAAAAGGCTTATACAACTATTAGATGGATTAAACTGTGTACATGTACTACTTTGCCAGAATAAAAATTTATTATTTTTTTAAATAAACAAATCCTACTTAAACATCCTCTCTTCTTGAAAGACTTCTCCATCTCCCAAGCAAGTCCATAGCTCTACTTTATGTGTCTTCCTGTGACTATGTTCATAGGACTAGTTTATTGACACATTCGTGAATGAATACGTTGGTGAGAACACAGTCAGACATTTAACCACGTTTTACCTGTAATGTTATCTGTTCGACTGCCTACCTTTCTACTAGGCTTTAGGCTTTTTGAGGTCAGAGCTAAATCTTAATTTAACGCTGGGCATTCAGAAGACATTCATTCCCAACATGCAGAGAGGTGGGGAGTGGAGATTAAATTACAGCCACTTCATAAGGCAAAAATTTTCTCCCTTTATTTATTTTTATCGATTTGTAATTAGTCTTGTTGATAAAAAGAATCTAAGATGACTTGTAAAAACATATCCAGTCATAAGTAAGTGAAGAAATCAGGACAGATGGGAAGACTGTGTTTAAAAAGTCACACCAAAATATTATTTCAAACAAAAGAAAGAAGGGTGGGGGAGAGAAGGATGAGAAACACAACTAGGACAGAAGGAAGGAAGGACATTTAAGTCACTCAAATGGCCAAAAGAATTTGCCACATGCTTGCACTTCATCCCCAGCCCTACCATACCATCCACTTCGGAAATCTCACAGCCAGATCTTCACTCAGTCTGTCCTCCCCGCTAACCAGTTCCTTCCCTTAGCCGATGGCCGATGCCAACTCATCCTATAAGATCAGGCCACTCAAAGTGTGGTCCGTGGATGTGTGCCAGTCTAGGAACAGTTTTCTGTTTGTTTTTTAAACCAGTGAATTGAGGTAAGTCTGCAAGTTGAAAGACAGCATTTAGAAATGTTTTGTAGTAATATGTTAGAGTAATTGCATATCTTTGTACTCTAATCACAAAGTTGGACTTGAGTTTTTTTAAATTTTATTTTGCTTTCCTAGTCAATCATTTTTATTGTATTTGCATGGCAGACTGAAAATTAAAAAGAGAAAAGGATTAGTCCTTTAGTATAGATAGTTTGAAAAGCTACATTAAGACTCCTTTCCACTATCACCTCCTGCAGGAAACCTCACCATTTTCTCCCAGGTGGGGTGGGTACTTTTCCTCCCTACTTCCACATAGCCAAGCTGACCTTGTGCAGTTGATTTAATTATCTGTTTATAACTGTTTCCTCCAATAAACTGTGAGCTTCTTGAAGGGCAAGCACTACATCACTATATCTTAGTTATCTTTGCATGCCCCGCACTGAGGACAATGCATGGCCCACAGTAGATGTTTAATAAATGTTTGCTGAATATAAGAAACTGAACGGTCTCACTTGGGACTATACAGCCAACATGGGATTCAGTGGTTCCTGCTTATCTAAGTTTCCATTATTAATCAAATCACCTTCTGACTGACAATCATTCTTTAAAATATGCTTAATCATTAGATACAGTTATTGGCAAATAATCATATTGTTATCCTGGGAGCCTTTCTGACAAGTTTCTTTAGCATGAAGTTGTAAATACTTTCTCTGTATTTCACGTTGTGTTGATTTCACAGCTTAACCCTCTGAGGTAATTTTCCTAATTTTTGAGTTCAAATGAACACCTCACTTTTGCTCTCCTGTACTGCCCATCTGGGAAAATGAAACCATTTCCTAGTATTGCTATGAGGAATATAGCATATACTATATGCATATAGTAGTACTATACATAGCATATATTAGGCTTAAAGTAAATATTTCTCTCAAGGGATGGCAAATTTTCGGCACATAACTTCTCCCCTGTATCTGAGGCAAACACTGCTAAACAACCAATCACACTTTACTACTGACGTAAAACAGACCCCAGGTTCCTATTCAACAACCGCCAACTGATGAGAATATTTGTCACCCTCAGTACATATCATGCAACCCATGTCGTGATTCTAGGCTAATCCTGAAGCGAGTGATGATCCCAATTCTGACCTTGTTTTTAGCAAGTGTAAGATAAAGAGTCTAGACAGCAGGTATTAGATGGTATAGAAAAGTGAGAACATAGTTCTCTCTAGATTTCCTGAAGATAAAAGAACTATCACACTATTGAAGGAGAGGCAAGTAGGCCTTCTGGATGGTTATGTAGTCCCTTTGTTTTTAAGGAACCAGAAGAAATGTTAACAGGCTACTGGTGGGTGAGACCTAACCAACCAATGCATTTCCCTCAAGAGAGATGAGTTGGTAAATACCAGTATCCCACTAACTTTACTTGACAAGGTAGGAAATCTTTGTGTCAGTCCTTAAGATGAGGCATGGAGAGTGAATGGATGCTTCAGACATAAAATTAAATGAAAAATAGTATAAAACTGTATTAGACTGTGAGTACAATTATGTAATAAATATGCATAGCAAAAAAAGACTAGATGGGAATATACCAATTTAAAGATTGTAGTCTCTCTTAGAATGTAGTTATGGATAATTTTTTCTTGTTTTTTGGATCCTCTATAATGTAGTTTTATTAAAAATAACATTAGGGCTTCCCTGGTGGCGCAGTTGTTGAGAATCCGCCTGCCGATGCAGGGGACACGGGTTCGTGCCCCGGTCTGGGAAGATCCCACATGCCGCGGAGCGGCTGGGCCCGTGAGTCATGGCCACTGAGCCTGAGCGTCCGGAGCCTGTGCTCCACAACGGGAGAGGCCACAACAGTGAGGCCCGCATACCACAAAAAAAAAAAAAAAAAAAAAAAACATTAAAAATGAACTAACTGTTTAACATTCTATAATTTTCTAAATAAAAGAACACTTAAGAATAGGGCAAACCCTGGTCTCAAGTTGTAAGGGCCTGAAGTAGGAAGGTTGGGTAAGTAAGCAATGAGCATTTTGTTGGTTTCCTGATTCTTGGTTATGTACAGGATGAGAGAAGACAAACCCATCTAAAGGCAGCCATATGTAAAAATGATAAAAAACTGAGACTTCCATACGCCCCAAGAAGGATAGGTCTTGATACCTCAAGGAGAGAACTGAGGATTGATTCACTAACTGTGCTATTTTAGCTTGTGTGTGTGTGTGCGTGTGTGTGTGTGTGTGTGTGTCTTTCGAAGTCAGAGGTAAGTCTGGACCATCTGGAATCTGTCTCTTTGCAGAACCTGGTTTTATTCCAGAGCACAAGACAGAGTTACCACATCCACACAGCTTATGAACTGGAAGTTTGTGTATCTTCTTCAAATACTCCAATGTCAACTGGGTGTTTTTTGAAAGGGTCTGTTTTAATCTGACCATCACTGTAACATGTTACAGAGACAGCAGCTTGCAAAAATAATAATAAAGGAAAACAAAAGGATGTTGTCCTTTTGTTGTAATCTGTTGGATGAGATGAGATGAATGCTTTGAAATGAAGCATTTAATATGAGAACACTGAATACTGTGTCGCTATGAGGAAGCCGTCTTGTTTATCTAAAAGATAAGGGCCATGTGTAGCCAGGTGCATTACGAGCTGTTTCCAGAAACTTGGAGTCTGGGTTGGAAATGACTTGAGTATTTTTTTCCCCCAGAAGCTATCGTTTTCTCTCTTCTAATATTAGTGGAATGTGGTATAAAATCCAAAGTTGTGATCTTTTCTTAAGCTGCAAGTTCATCGCCATCCTGCGGTATTGTAGTTTTCATCCATCCTCTTTAGCATAATTGCCTTATAAGTCTCCTTCATGTTGATTCCTAACACTTAAAAATTTTTTTTCTCCAAATCTCCTGAAACCTAGACCAACTTACCACACACCCATGTCCTCTAGGGTGCAACTGTCAGGGGCTCTGTAGCACGTGTTAAGAGGCTGAAGTGACAGCGCACAGACTGAAAGGCCATGCTGGGCACTCACTGCACCCATGGGAACCTCCCATTAGCTCTTGCACCAGCCCCAAGGTAATGCCCAGTCCCTGTGAAATTCCCAGAATTCAGACACTAACTGTAGATACTGTAAGATGGGCTGCTAGGAAGGGCTACTGCCATGCGAATCTCCTTCTCCTTGACTGTCTTTTCATCTTTTCAGCTTGATAGTCATGAGTGCTTTTCTGTTGGTTGTTTTTTTCTTTTTTTAGGGGGTGGGGAGCTGTATGGGAAAAGGTACTCATTTCTATATTGCTGTTGCTGCTACTAAGAGGTAAAGTTGAGGGTAACTGCCAACAGCTTCCCCTTTCTCTTCTTTTTGTTTACTCGATCTGTCTGGACCAATGCACAAGGAAAAAAGGCAGACAGAGTGGCTCTGCAAAGTTGCACTGTTTTAAAACTGATAAATAATGTGTTTCCCACAGCTTAGGAGAAAAATATATTATAAAGTGCCTGAGCAATTAAACAAATTGTATTTGCAAACATCTGCTGTCCAGTACTGTTGCCTGTGTTCAAACAGAGCCTCACAGTGTCTTTGGCAAACCAGGGTGAGAAAAGCTGGGTGCCATTTGCTAAATGAACTCTTCCAGATTACAGATCTGTGGCCTGAGGGAATTCATTCAAATATACATGGGAAAATTAATTCCCAGAGAGGTAGTTATTCCCTAAAAAAAAAACCCTGGGACTTAGAGTGAAGTTGGAAGTAAGTCAATGAGTGTTTTGTTAACCTCTGCTAAACCATATTTATATTTACGTCTGAGTCACAGAATCCTAAAGTTAAAAGGGGGAAAATGAGACTTCTGGTTGAGAATGGCTTCTAACAGTACCAGTGCTTCCCCTGCAATTTCTCCAATCGATATGTGTAAAGATAAACCCCAAAACAGAAACTCTCAGTAGCATGAAAAAGACTGCCAGCCCAATGCCCAATATGGGGAAAATGGTTAAAAGTGCAGATTCAAGTTCTGAATTTTGAATCTACTATTTAATAGTTGAGTAAGCTTAATTTTCTCACCTGCAGAGTAGAGATAATGGGGACAATCTCATAGGCTTGTTCTGAGGGCCTGTAAAGCCCTCAGCGCCCTGCATTGGCACCAAGTAAATACTTAGCAAACGCTAGCACAAGTAGCATAGTTTCATGGTTATTAATGTTGTCATTGTAAAACAGGATTTCCTCCACTGTCCTGGAATTGTAGCAAATGCAGAAGTAATGGCACAGAAAGTTCTACGTTTACTGAGAGGTGCTCATTTTAGTCTTCCCCACCCCTAGCCCCAAACCCCCCTCCACCACTAATACAAAGGAAGAACTGGCAGAGAAGTGTGACCTCCGGGTGAATATTCAGAAAAAGTGTCTATAACAACCTCCCCTTCCCCATGGGGGTGGATACCTGATGTTTCTTCTCTAAGAGGCTAAGGGAGGGGGATCCTAAGAAAAATTCTAACTAAGTTTGGGGGTTTCCAACACCCCCATTTTGCATTAACCCAGAGATTTAATGATCATCCTTACTCTGAAGTTTGGTGAGGCGACAGGTCAGCTGAGGATCTAAAGTGTTCCCTGGGCTTAGAGAAATGAATGTGAAAGAGATGGTGGAATTGAGGGAAGAAGTGACTGAGAAGCTGCTTACACTTGCACTGCATTCATAGCAAGGATACAAGAATGTTCCATGGTTGGATGGATACCACTTAGAGGTGGCTGGACTTTTTTCATTTCACCTATATCTCAACAAGGAGCCCCATCTACCATGTAAAAGCATGCCAGCTACAGAGGCTGCTGGGACTGTCTTTCACTGGAATCAAAAGGGAGGAAAGAGGCCAAGCTGAAACCGGATCCCTCAAATCAAGGGCTCTGCAGAGAAGAGTGTCCTTTGTTTCTCCCAGGGTCCTCCAAAGAGACCATCAGAAAGCCGGCAAGGGGAAACTGGCCACAGAGAAGTGTCTATAACCCGCTAGTGGTAGCCAGAGAAGCAGGAACAACTAACAGTGAAAGGACCTGCCTCTTGTCCTCTCCCACTCAAACCCCTGGAGAGGAAGCAGCTCTGAAGTCCCATCTCCAGCCCGATTTGTGGTAGGGATGGGGATAGAAAGAGCTTTGAACTGAATGTAAGACTGACATTTTAAACTGATTATGAGCAAGGCTTATTAATCTGTTTTGATAACCAAAAGTGACTGAAAACGTTGCAGAAACTGGGTAAAATATCATCAAGGGACCCACCACCCGTGATGGAAATGGCAGTTAACAGAGCATAATTATTTAGAAAAAAAAGTTTCATGTTTTTGCTTCATTATGTTGAGACTCCTCAATAAAGTATATGTTATTATTATTAGTTATAAGGCTGTTGGGGCAAGATTTAAAAAGAGAACCACATATAAAGGCTTCAAGTCACAACCAACTCTGGCTTTAAATCATGAAACAGAAATAGCCTGAGAAAAGGCGTAAAAGAGTCTCGATCTTTCCACTATGAGCCCATTGACTCAGATGATTGAGCCTGTACAAACCAGGAAACCAGGCTACTATCCCTCTCTCTATGCATTAGGAATGCTCTACAAAAACAATTTTTCTTGCAGTAGTCCTCATTAGCATCTTCTTGCAACCAAGCAGGTAACACAAACACACACACACACACACACACACACAAAGAACTGGCTCGGAAACTAAAGGGCAAACTGTGGTGCTGTCTGAAATCTACAGCCCATGCCACAAAGCACTGGTAATGGTTAATGGAGAGAGCCTCAAAAGAAGTGCACCCTGATCACTGTATTTCTCCATGCCTTTTCTTGGCTCAGAACACCAGAGAATCACACAGTAAAGAAGGAGCATCTGCTCAGAGCAGAGGTTCACTAGGTCAAAGTCTCCTGGGAAAAAAGAATTGGAAGGGAAACAATATACACTAATTTGTCTCTTAGCTGAAGAAAGATCAAATGAGTCAAGTGAAACCTGTGACCAGTTGAAACAGAGATATACCTAGGGAATGCATTCAAGAGTCCAAAGCACTCTTAAAATAAAAGATTTTTAATGTTTTAAAAAACCTCTTTATTGAGGTATGATTGCCAGGTTAAAAAGTGGCACATATATAATGTATACAACTCAATGAATTTGAGGACAGGTATACAGCTGTGAAACCAGCACCGCCATCAAGGCCATAAACAAGAAAGAAATCTTTCTTACCATTTATAACAATATGGATGGCCCTGGAGGCTATTATGCTAGGTGAAATAAGCCAGATACAAAAAGACAAATATTATATGAGCTCACTTACATGTGGAATCTAAGATAGTCAAATTCATAAAAGCAGAGTAGAATGGTGATTGTCAGGAACTGTGGGGATGGTAAAATGGGGAAGTGATGGTCAAATGGTACAAAGGTTTAGACATGTAAGATAAGTTCTGGAGATGCACTAAACAGCTTAGTGCCTACAGCTAACAATACCGCATTGTATATTTAAAATTTGCTAAGAGGGTAGATCTCATGTTTAGTGTTTTTAGTACACACATACAAGATAATAAAGCAAGTGGCAGGAAACTCTGCATAGTGATGGGTATGTTTATAGACTTGATGGTGAAGAATTTAAATGTTTTTAATGTTAAAAAAGTAATGTAACTCCCCCCCCAAAAACTAAAAAAGTGGACAAAAATGTATGAATCAACCATTCTGAGACGTTGGTTGACAGGCAGTACAAGACTATGACCCCTAAAAAAGGGAAAACAAATGAGGTAAATCCTAAAATCCCCTTGGACTTCTGCTTGTAGTCACTTTGTAGGCTGCTACATAAGGAAGGGAAACCTACACAGAGCATGGTACTCTCACTGAATTCAGAGAGGCAGAGGAGGCTGGGATTTGCAGGGCAAAGTACCACAGGAAAGGTACCACACAGAACAAGAACTCCAGGAAGTCTTTTTGAGGATCTCTGAGACTACTGCTGAATACTGAGCCATACTTGTATAAGATGAGACTCCACAAGATTGAGCAAAAGATAACTGAGAAATTGTGAGCTGAACAATTTTCAGAGCTCACACAGGATTGGAGAAGTTCAAGCTGAACACTCATGCCTCAGTACTAGGATCAAACTAGCGTTTTTAAACAAAGCCTCCAAAGGATCAAGCTGATCAGAAGTAACTTTGCTTGTCATAACAAAGTAACTTTGCTTGGCATAACAAAGTCCAACACTCTTAAAGAAAGACAATATTCATTGCTCAAAAAAATCAATTTCAAAAAGTCCAGCATTCAACCAAGCATCACTAGACACAGAAAGAAGTATGGACATATAATTAATAATTAGGAGAAAAGTTAGTCAATCAAAACAGATACAAAAATGACAGAAATGATGGAATTAACAGACACGGGGCCTAAAATACAACTGTTATAAGCATGTTTAAGTATTTAAAGGAAAACATGTACATAATAAAAAGAGAAATGAATGACATAAAGAACTAAATGTAACTTCTATAAATAAAAAATACAATATCTAAAATGAAAAATTCACATGGGATTAACAGTATATTAGACATTGCAGAAAAAAAGACAGTGAACTTGATATATCAAAATACAAACTATTCAAACAGAAGGAAAGAGGCAGATTTTAAAAAAGACTGAAAAAAAACCCCACAGTCTAAGTCACCTATGGAACAACACAAAGTGTTACAGCATATGTTTAAAAATGATGAGGTGGACAAAATATTTGAAGATATAATGGTCAAAGTTTTCAAAATTGGTTGAATATAATAAACCCATAGATTTAATAAAGTATTTAAGAAAACCAAGCAGCATAAACACAAAGAAAACTACACCAAGATACATTGTAATTAAACTGCTGAAAACTACAGATAAAGGGGGAAAAATTATAACACAATTCTCACCAGAAAATATGCATGCCAGAAAACAATGAAATGGAAGGGGCTGAATGTGTGTGTTGGGGGACATAGAAACCCCACCAACTTAGAATTCTATATTCAACAAAAATATCCTTCAAAGGGCTTCCCTGGTGGCGCAGTAGTTGGGAGTCCGCCTGCCGATGCAGGGGACATGGGTTCGTGCCCCGGTCTGGGAGGATCCCACATGCCGCGGAGTGGCTGGGCCCGTGGGCCATGGCCGCTGGGCCTGTGCCTCCGGAGCCTGTGCTCCGCGGCGGGAGAGGCCGCGGCAGTGAGAGGCCCGCATACCGCAAAAAAAAAAAAAAAAAAAAAAAAAAAAAAAAAAAATCCTTCAAAAATTAAAGTGAAATAAAACTTGTCCAGACAAACAACAGTTCAGTGAATTCATTATCAGTAGGCCTACATCATAAGAAATGTGAAAGGAAATTCTCAGGTAGAAGGAAAAACATTCACAGGGAAAGCAAGATCTACAAAAGCAATGAAAAGCACCAGAAATGGTAAAGAGATGGGAAAATCTTTAAAATATTTTTCCTACTTTAAAATTTCTTTAAAAGATCATTGACTGGTACAAGAAAAGTGGCAACAATGTATTGTGAGGTTTATAACACATGGATCATCAAAATATATGACAACAATATCCAAAATGGAAAAAAGGGAAACAGAAGCAAAATATTATATAATTTTTATATTATACATGAAGTAGAATAATATTTAAAAGTAGAATGATAAAGAGGCATATTACAGTTTTGAGGGAGACCACTAAAATTCAAAAGAGGTAGACTTAATAAACCAAGAGTGGGGATAAAATGAAGTATTAAGAAAATACTAAATTAATTTTAGTATTAATTTAGAAAATTAATTAATTTAATTAAACAGAATAAAGAACAGTTAGGACAAACAGAACAAAGAACAGATAGGACAAACAATAAATAAATAGCAAGATGACAGATTTAAACACAACTATAAAAATAATTACGTTAAGTGTAAATGGCCTAAGCAGTTCTAAAACTGAGGTTTATGGTCCCTTAGCAGAAATCAACATACTACATCAAACTGTACTGGCAATAACTGTATTATTCATTATCATTAAATCTGCACAGAAAAAAGTCAGTCTCACTTAAGAAAATTCTTCATGAAGAAGTAAAAATTACTGATATTACTAAATCATGACCCTTAAGTACCTCTTTTACAAAATATCCCTCTTTGTCTCTTGTAATATTGCTTGGCATAAAATGTGCTTTGTCTGATATCATTATAGCTATTCTATCTCTCTTATGATTACTGTCTCCATGGTATATCTTTTGTAACCCTTTTATTTTTTTATTTATTTTTATTTTTATTTTTTTGTGGTACGCGGGCCTATCACTGCTGTGGCCTCTCTCATTGTGGAGCACAGGCTCCGGACGCACAGGCTCAGCGGCCATGGCTCACGGACCCAGCCGCTCTGCGGCATGTGGGATCTTCCCAGACCGGGGCACGAACCTGTGTCCCCTGCATCGGCAGGTGGACTCTCAACCACTGCACGACCAGGGAAGCATAACCCTTTCATTTTTATTTATTTATTTATTTATTTTTTGCGGTACGCTGGCCTCTCACTGTTGTGGTCTCTCCCGTTGCGGAGCACAGGCTCTGGACGTGCAGGCTCAGCGGCCATGGCTCACGGGCCCAGCCGCTCCGCGGCATGTGGGATCTTCCCGGACCAGGGCACGAACCGGTGTCCCCTGCATCGGCAGGCGGACTCTCAACCGCTGCACCACCAGGGAAGCCCTCCCTTTTATTTTTAATCTATTTATGTCTTTGAACATAAATTTTGTCTCTTGTAGTCAGCAAATAGTTGGATCTTGCTTTTCTATCCAATTTGACCATCTGTGCCTTTTGATTGCAGTTGTTATTCAATTTATAATAGTAATTGTTGATACGGTTATATTTACAGGTACCACTGTAATAATTATTACTGATATGGTTATATTTACAGGTACCATTATAACAGAAATTATTCATATGGTTATATTTACAGGTACCATTTCACTATTTGTTTCCTATGTCTTACACCTTTTTTCCCCTCTGTTCCTCTGCTACTGCCTCCTTTTGTCTTAAATATATATTTTTAGTGTATCATTTTAATTCTTCTACTGATTTTAAACTGTATTTGGGGGGACTGTTTTCTCAGTGGTTATTTCAGCTACTAGAATGTCCACTGTAACTCATCACAATCTACTAGGGAATGACACTTAACTCCAATAAAATACAGAAACTTTGTTTCAGTATGGTCCATTTCCTCTCCTCCTTTGCATTATTGTGTTATATATATTTTATAAAATATCTATGTTATAAACCAAACAGTTATACAACCAGGAAGATGTAGCAATTATAAATTCATTTTCATCTAACAACAGAGCCTTAAAATAAATGATACAAAAACTGAAAGAGTTAAAAGGAGAAATAAACAATTCAACAATATATTTGAATATTTCAATAGCCTAATCTCAATAACTGGCAGAAGAACTAGACAAAAAACCACCAAGGAGAGAGACTTAAACAAACATATTAACTAACTTTCTATAACTGACATTTATAGAATACTGTACCCCAAACCAACACAATGTACATTCTTTTCAAACATACTTGGAACACTCTTCAAGATGCATGATATCCTAGGCCATAAAATAAGTCTCAAAAAATTAAAAGAATTGAAAAAAGTGTACTTTCCAACAATAATGAAATTAAGTTAGAAATCAACAGCAGAAATAAATTTGAGAAATTCCAAAATTCTTGCAAATTAAACATACTTCCAAATAATCTATGATCAAAAAATAAATCACAAGGGAAATTAAAGTATTTAAAATGGAATGAAAAAACCACACCATATCAAAATTATGGGATACAGCTAAAGCAGTGCTAAGAGGGCAATTTATAGCTTTGAAAAATCTATGTTAAAAAAGTAATGGTTTCAAATCAGTAATTTAAACTTTCACCTTAAGAAACTAGAAAAAGAAAAGCAAACTAAACTCAAAACAAGAGAAGAAAAGAAATTACAGTGGAAATAAGAAATTATAGTACAAATCAATGAAATAGAAAAAAATAAAGAAAATCTGTGAAAACAAAATATGTCTTTTACAAAGATCACAAAATTGACAAAAAAGGAAGACAGGTTACCAACATTAGGAATAAAAGAGGGGACATCACTACTTACACTACAGAAATTAAAAGGTGGGACTTCCCTGGTGGTGCAGTGGTTAAGAATCTGCCTGCCAATGCCAGGGACACGGGTTCGATCCCTGGTCCGGGAAGATCTTACATGCCATGGAGCAACTAAGCCCATGCACCACAACTACTGAGCCCGCATGCCACAACTGCTGAAGCCTGGGCACCTAGAGCCTGTGCTTCGCAACAAGGAAGCCACCGCAATGAGAGGCCCGTGCACTACAACGAAGAGTAGCCCCCACTCGCTGCAACTAGAGTAGCCCCCACTCGCCGCAACTTCATTGCTGCACGCAGCAATGAAGATCCAACACAGCCATAAATTAATTTAAAAAAAGAAATTAAAAGGTATCTAACGGAATACTACAAACAACTTGTGTCAACAAATTAGACAACTTGGATGAAATAGACAAATTCCTAGAAAGACATAAATTCCCAAAACAGACTTAAGAAGCAATAGATCCCATTTATTTGTTGTTGTTTTTATTTCCATTACTCTAGGAGATGGATCCAAAAAAATATTGCTGCGATTTATGTCAAAGAGTGTTCTGCCTATGTTCTCCTCTAAGAGTTTTATAGTATTTAGCTTTACATTTAGGTCTTTAATCGATTTGAGTTTATTTTTGTATATGGTGTTAGAGAATGTTCTAATTTCATTTTTTTACATGTAGCTGTCCAGTTTTCCAAGCACCACTTATTGAAGAGACTGTCTTTTCTCTACTGTATATCTTTGCCTCCTTTGTTGTAGATTAATTGACCATAAGTGTGTGGGTTTATTTCTGGGCTTTCTATCCTGTTCCATTAATCTATACATCTGTTTTTGTGTCATTACCATACTGTTTTCATTACTGTAGCTTTGTAGTATAGTCTGAAGTCACGGAGTGTGAGTACTCCAGCTCTGTTCTTCTTTCTCAAGATCATTTTGGCTATTCAGCGTCTTTTGTATTTCCATATACATTTTAGAATTTTTTGTTCCGGTTCATGAAAAATGCCACTGGTAATCTGATAGGGATCGCACTGATTCTGTAGATCGCCTTGGGTAGTATGGTCATTTTAACAATATTGATTCTTCCAATCCAAGAACACAGTATATGTTTCCATCTGTTTATGTCACCTTCAATTTCTTACATCAGTGTCTTATTGTTTTCAGACTACAGGTCTTTTGCCTCCTTAGGTAGGTTTATTCCTAGGTATTTTATTATTTTTGATGAGATGGTAAATGAAATTGTTTCCTTAATTTCTCTTTAAGACATTTCATTGTTAGTGTATAGAAATGCAACAGATTTCTATATATTAATTTTGTATCCAACAATTTTACGTAATTAATTGATGAGCTCTAGTAGTTTTCTGGAAGCATGTTTAGGATTTTCTATGTATATTATCATGTCATCTGCAAACAGTGACAGTTTTACCTCTTCTTTTCCAATTTGGTTTCCTTTTTCTTCTCTGATTGCTGTGGCTAGTGCTTCCAAAACTATGTTGAATAAAAGTGGTAAGAGTGGGCATCCTTGTCTTGTTCCTGATCTTAGAAGAAATGCTTTCAGCTTTTCACCATTGAGCTCATGATGTTAGCAGTGGGTTTGTCGTATATGGCCTTTATTACATTGTGGTATGTTTCCTCTGTGTTCACTTTCTGAAGAGTTTTTATCATAAATGAATGCTGAACTTTATCAAAAGCTTTTCCTGCATCTACAGCGTGATCATATGGTTTTTATTCTTCAATTATTTAATGTGGTGTATCACACTGATTTCCAGATATTGAAAAATCCTTGCATCCCTGGAATAAATCCCACTTGCTCATGGTGCATGATCTTTTTAATATATTGTTAAAGTTGGTTTGCTAGTATTTTGTTGAGGATTTCTGCATCTATGTTAATCAGTGATATTGGCCTGTAATTTTCTCTTTTTTTGTGGTATTTTTGGTTTTGGTATTAGGGTGAAGCTGGCCTCATAGAATGAGTTTGAAGTATTCCTTCCTCTGAAATTTTTTTGCAATAGTTTCAGAAGGATAGGTGTTAACTCGTTTCTAAATGTTTGGTAGAATTCATCTGTGAAGCTATCTGGTCTTGGACTTTTGTCTGTTGGCAGTTTTTAAATTACTGATTAAATTTCAGTACTGGTAATTGGTCAGTTCATATTTTCTATTTCTTCCTAATTTTACACAGCAAAGGAAGCTACAAACAAAATGAAAAGACAACCTATGGACTGGGAGAAAATATTTGCAAATGATGCTACCGACAAGGGATTAATTTCCAAAATATACAAACAGCTCATACAGCTTAATATCAAAGAACAACACAATCAAAAAATGGGCAGAAGAGCTAAATAGATGTCTCTCCAAAGAAGACATACAGATGGCCAACAGTCACATGAAAAGATGCTTAATATTACTAATTATTAGAGAAACGCAAATCAAAACTACAATGAGGTGTCACCTCACACCAGTCAGAACAGCCATCATTAAAAAGTCTCAAAATAATAAATTCTGGAGAGGGTGTGTAGAAAAAGGAACCCTCTTACATTGTTGGTGGGAATGACTGGTGCATCCACTATGAAGAACAGTCTGGAAGTTCCTTAAAAAATTAAAAATAGAGTTACCATATGATGCTACAATTCCACTCCTGGGCATATATCTGGAGAAAACTCTAATTCGAAAGGGTACATGCACTCCAATGTTCATAGAAGCACTGTTTACAATAGCCAAGACATGGAACCAACCTAAATGTCCATCAACAGATAAATGGATAAAGAAGATGTAGTGTATATATGTATACACACACACACACACACACACACACACACACACACACACACAATGGAATGTTACTCAGCCATAAAAAAGAATGAAATAATGCCATCTGCAGCAACATGGATGGACCTAGAAATTATCATATTAAGTGAAATGAGTCAGGAAGAGAAAGGAAAGTATCATGTGATACCACATGTGGAATCTAAAAAAAATGATAGACATGAACTTATTTACAAAACAAAAATAGACACACAGACATAGAAAACAAACATAATTACCAAAGGGGATAGCGAGGGGTGGGGGGAGAAAAAAATTAGGAGTTTGGGATTAACGTATACACACTACTATATATAAAATAAACAACAAGGACCTACTGTATAGCACAGGGAACTATATTCAACATCTTGTAATAGCCTATAATGGAAAAGAATCTGAAAAAGAATATATATATATAAATGAATCACTTTGCTGTACACCGGAAACTAATACAACATTGTAAATTAACTATACTTCAATTAAAAAATGGTTAAAAACATAAAAAAAGAAGAAATAGAAAACCTGAGTAGACCTATAACAGGTTAACAAAGTGAATAACTAAAAATTTTCTAGCAAAGAAAAGTCAAGGTCCAGTTAGCTTCACTGGTGAAACCTAACCAACATTTAAATAAATAATACCAATGCTTCATAACTGTTTCAGGAAGTGGAACACATAAAAAACCTGAGCTTTATTTATGTAACAGAATACCACTCAGTAAGAAAAGGAAACAAACTGATACTCACAACATGAATGAATCTCAAAAACATAATGCTGAAGAAGCCTGTCAAAAAAAGAGGACATATTATATAAGTCCATCTATGTGAAGTTTTGGAAAAGGCAAATCTAACCTAGAGTGAGAGAAAGCAGACCAGTGTTTCCTAGAGTTGGGAGTGAGCAGCCCCAGGGAATTTTTTGTGGTGACTGAATGAATAGTCTATATCTTAATTGTGCTGGTAGTCACAGTGTGTATATATTTGTTAAGAACTAATTGAAATGTACACTTAAAATGGGTACCTTTTGTTGTATATAAACTATACCTTAATAAAATTGATTTTTAAATGGATGATATAAAATAATAATCTATAAAATTCCAAATTATATTCACTAAAAAATAAGTGGAAATAGGGAATTAAAACATAAAAAAATTATTGTTTCAAATGAGTGGAGGAATTTAAAAACACTATTTTTACATGAAGGTTACAATTAGAAAAATATAGGTGAATGCTTTTGAAATTTTTACCAATAATTATTAGAAGAATAAAATGCATGCTACTTACCTTTAAGAATACAAATGACATTATAAATCATATATGCAAAAATGAACTTTGCAAAAATTTTGTTGGTGATATTTTGTATATCTAAAAAAATTTAAAGTTAGCCTCCCACTATACACTTTTTATAAAAATAAAAGTTTACAGAAATACACAAAAACACTGAAGTTTACAAAAATTAAAGTTACACTGGAGTTTATAAAAGTATCTAAACAGATTCAGCAGCATAATACAAAAGAGCAAAACTATCAAAGTTTTTTGAAAAATAAAGGAAAATTTATAATCTTGATTGAGGAAAGGTTTTTAAAACAAGATAAAACCCCAGACATCTTAAAATGTTTAAATTTCAAGGTAACTTAATTTTTCCATAAAATATAGTGATTGTGGCAGCTTTTATTTTCCATATATGTCCTCAACAATACCTCCCTTCCAAGATGATTTTCTTGTTAAATGTGAATTTGACACTCTTCCCAAGAAGTGGAATCCACATTCTCTTTCAGGCAGGGTTAAGACTACAGCAGGCTTGTGACTTCTGAAACTAGGTCACAAAAGGTGATATAGCTCCTACCTGGTTCTCTTGGGCTACTCTCCTGGAACCTAGCCATAATACTGTGAGGAAGCTCAGATACATGGAAAGACCCAGGCAGGTGTTCTCAATGACAGCCCCAGCTGAGGTCCCAGCTGACAGCCAGCATCAACCATCAGACATGTGAGTAAATGAGGCTTTGGCTGATTGCAGTTCTCAGTAATAGATTCCTTCACAGTCTTCAAAACTTTCTAGCTGAGGCCTCAGACACTATGGAACAGAGAAAAACTGCTGTGCCCTTTCTGAATTCCTGACCCACAGAATCTGTGACCATAAGAAAATGGTTGGTTGTTTTGTGCCACTAAGTTTGGGGTTATTTGTTACACAGCAGTAAAGAAAAACCATAAAGAAAAACAAGAGACTGGGCTAAAATTTAGAAACATATTGAATACATTAAAAAACAATATCCAGAAAATATAAAGAATTAATAATACTTAATAAGGAAAAGAGTCAAATGCCATAAACAAGGAATTTGGAGACAAAAAAAAATGAACAGATGCCCACCTCTATTAGACTAACACAGATTTTAAAGATTAATGGTACCAAGTGAGGCTGTGTGTAAATTAAAGAATTTGGGGAGACAATTTGGTATTTCCTATCAAAATTAAAAATATGCACATACTTTGACTTATTTCACTTCTAGAAATCTACTTACAGAAATACTAGCAAATGAACACAAAGATTTTTGTACAAGTGTTTACTGTAACATTGTTGCCAATAGCAAAAAAAGGAATATATTTGAAGTTCATTATAGAGGCATGGTTGAATATACTTATTTATTTTATATATTTATATTTATTTTATACTTATAGGATATTAATATGAGATCTACAGAAAAGTTAGAAAGAATGGGATAGACTATTATGTCGTGACATGGATGATCACCAAGATATATTGTTAAAAAGGCAAATCACAGAAAAGTTACTTGGGTCTCCCTTGAAAGCCAAATAACCATGTGTATGAGAATAGATAGATAGATAGATAGATAGATAGATAGATAGATAGATAGATAGATAGATGTGAAGGAAAGGAAGAGGAATGATGGATACCAGGCTATTCAGTAGCTACCTTTGGAGTGGACAGTGGAAGAGGGGATTTTTCACATTTTGTTCTAGATGGTGGTAAGTGCTATGGAGAAAAAAAAAGAAAATACCAAGAACAAAAGATAAGAACTGCTGTGAGGACGTTTATGTAAATTTTAAACATCATCAAATAACAAAATATTTCTCATGTTTACACACGTGAAAGTACAAAAACATGTTTGGGAATAATACATTCCAAATTTAGAATAGTGTTTATTTCCAGGGAGGAAAAAGGGGAAAATTAAAATTCTACAAGAGTTTGAATACCAGGAGGTGGGGAACACCCGAGGTTCTTTTAGAGATAATCCACCACTGGGATCACCCAAATTACTGAAATTATTTTTCAAATATAAAAAATACACATGGAAAATGAGTGGCAAAAATTAAGAGCACTTTGTATGGATTGGTATTTTATATTGTGGATGCTTTTCCATGTTGAGAACATGTGAAATGCTTTCAAACACTCGAGAACTCTCTAAATCAGACATCAAGTTACAACATGTGTAGACCACCCCAAAAATTTGATATTGGTTATTTTTAGTTGCCATTAAAATGTGAACCTGTTAAATGGAATGGGGTATTTGGTCCAACAGCTACACAGCTTATACAGTTTATAGAACAAATTTCATTAACTTGATGGTCATTCCTTATTCATCAAGATTACTCACCCACAGCTTCAAGGTGGAACTATAACAACTCCACATTGTATTAGATCCTCAATCATTCAGTTTATGCCAAGAACCATCACTCATTAGAGTGAGGGAACACTTCTAATTATAAAAATAGTAAATTTCAGTATTAAGAAAGATAAATATCATCCAGACCATTCCATAATTTACTACTAACAACATACTTAAGCATATACGTACAGTAGCATCTGAATGTTTGGATTTGTATATTCCAAGTTCTCTATTTCCTGAATTATTCTGGCTTTTTCACATGCAAAACACATTGCTATTTGGGTGTTTGATCTTTAAACAGAGGCACGTTTTTGTTTGGAGAGAAGGGCTAATTTGAAAAATACTAGGCAACCAGAGGACATATAAAGAATGTGCTGTGACTGATACAAATATTTTTTTAAGTAAGCTTAGATTTTTTTTTTTTTTTTCCAAAGCAACACACATCCTCTATCTTTCCTCAGTCCTGTTTGCTCAGCTGGCTGTCCACAGGGTCCAATTTTCCCTCCAATTGCCCTTGCACACTAATGTAATTGCTGCTCATATGGATAATTGATCAGCCTAGAGCAGCATTTGTACGCATTTGTTCACTTACAGTATCTGGCAGCTTCTCAAATGATTTTGCAGTATTATAATACTATCATGTATTTTTAGTTTTTGTCTCTTTATAACAAGGCTAAATAGATGTGAATCTTTAAGAACGCTGCATTTTAAGTACTTCAAAAGCAGGCATACAGAAATACAAATTCTCTTTTTAAGCAGCTAATGCTCCTTTTCACTTATCAAATATATAGAGTAAATGAACTGGAGTCTCAAATGCATAGTGTTCTGTCCTACCTCCCCCCACCCCCCATTGCTTTCCTCCTTTAAGTAGACGCAAACAAACCTCAGCTTAAAAAAGAAAATGACAAGCCAGTTTCACTTAATATGCCCTTGATGAATCAGTATAAATATTTTTTTAATTAAATTTTGTCCTTTGAGTACATTTTGAATATTCTGTTTGACAACACGGGAAGTAAACATGAAGCCCTTTACCTGCATTCCCAAGTATGACTGTTCATTCCTGAGGAAAAAAGCACTGGTGCTACTGAGTTGCAAGCTGAACTAGCCACATTTTTCATGGAACGTCGGTTTTTACTTGAAAGAATAACTGACAAACTTTCATTTTTCAGACATGGGTATCTGGCAAACATTTTCTCAAAATGAGTGAAGTGAACCTGTCACCTTAAGGAAAATCACTGACATTGTGGTTACCAATAATAAAACTCAAGCTTTTACATGAAAATTAGGATTTTACAAAATGTAATTTGTCATTATGAGCTTAACAGTTTTCTAGTACTTACTTTTCTGACCAGATCAGTGGTAATATTAGTTTTAAATTTTTAATTTGATCTAATTTTATCTTATTTTTATCGAGTGAAATGTGTGACACTTGGAAGATCTGTGTTACTCCAATAGTTTCCAAATGACTAATGAATGATGTCACAAAATCATGTATGAGTGAAGAGAACTTTCCAAAGTAAAAAAGAGACCAATGGCTTTTAATGTAACAGAGTAGGAAAAGTTCCTTGGTATTGTTTCCGGTTCTACAATGCAACTAAACTTTAAGAAATCATAACTTGTTGAGATTTTTATATTATCAAAGAATATCCACAGGCACTTGAAAAGACTATTAAAATGTTCTTCCTTTTTCCAATTCCATTATTTGCATGAGACCAGATTTTTCTAGATACTTCAGCCCAAATAACAATGCAACGGATTGAGTGTAGAAGAGTATCAGGATCCAACTTTCTTTTATAAAGACAGATATTAGAACTTTGAAAAAAATTTAAAATCATAGATCTCTAAATAAAAATACCTTATGTTAACATGCAATAGGTTTATTATTGGTATGTTTAAATGAATTAATAAATAAGCATTTATACTCAGTTTTAATTTCTAATATAGTCAATATTGATAAAGACTATTTATATAAGCAAAAACTCCTTGGGGCCTGCAATAATTTTTATGAATACAAAGGAGTTCTGAGACCAAAAAGCTTGAGAATTATAATTTATCATCAATGAGAACGCACAATTATTTTAAATGCTGCTTTGAATCAGAGCAAAGGAAATTGAAAAAGGAACAAGAATAAAGTTTTATAATCCTTTAAGGTTTGTCAGCATGCAACAATTTGCTTTCATTTGCCAATGCAGCAAAGTTTATAGTTTTATCTGAAACTCTATCAAGTCGTTTAACTTATCTGTTAATTCAGAGTCTTTATCAACATTACTTTTCTGGTAATAAAAATTTAAGAAGGGATTTTTAAAATAAAGTTAAGCCCCTATCTTTCAATCTCAGTTTCTACACCTTCATTGTTTCTAAGACATACTGATTTGTCTTTTCAGATATTTTTGACCAATTTATACCCACTAATATACACATCTCTGTTCTCACTTCTTGCATATACAAATAAAGCAACTAGTTGAGACTTAGGAAATGTGTCAATAAAAAGCCACTCAGATACTCTTAGACTATAACTCCATAACAGCAAAGGTTCTAGGTAATTTAATACCCCTAGATCTAAAACAATGCCTAGATATATACTCTCTGCATTTTAAATTATGCCACAAAGAAAAAATATTTTCATAAAATACTGTCTGGCAAAATAAATGTTAAATAAACAGGGTGACTGAATCTAGCCAGTTGGGTCATCTCTAAACCAATATGCCTAACTAGAAATACTGCATTTGTCAATTTCAACCCTACTATGTATACCCAGTTTTTCTTGAATATATAAACAATTTTGAGATTATAATAGAACAAAATCCTAAGGCTACTAAGTATGAATAATTATCCAAATTGCATAAAACTAAACAAAGCGGTCTGCCACACTGATAGTGCTGAAATCTAGAATTTGGGTTGATTTTAATAAATACAAAGGTGGGGGAGAAGAACAGTCCTATGTTTTTAAAAAATATTTATTTAAAAATAAGATTTCTAAAAATACAGTACATAATACGTTTCAAGAGAAGTAAAAACTCCACAATTTAAATTAAAAACAATCTGCAAATAAAACAGAAATATTACATGAATAAAACTAAATCGTTAAATTAAAAACAAAACAAAACACTGTTCTTAAGGTAGATACATGGTTTTTCATTTTAAGAACCAGTGTCGACTTTTCATTTAAACAAGTATATCTCAGATACATGGCTCCCACTTGTCATTTTCCTCCTTCTTCTCAATCTATTCTCATATCCCTCAACTACCATTTTCCTTATTACCTTTAGCACAAGAAATGTCAGTGAAGATTTTTCTTTAAATGCTCTTAGGGGAACTGACAAGGTAAAACAGACATGCAGCAAAACAGCACTCAGATTTAAACATATGCACTGAATGAAAAAATGCCTGATACATGTAAAAACAGGATTGTCATATGGCACTTGGAACATACCATTATTAAAATAAGTCTTTTATTTTAGGGATATAACATTAGATACCATTTGAGGTTGACACAAAATTTTAGAAGCCTTGAAATATCAAAAATTTTGCCTATTCATTAAACTTGCCAGTCACATTTTAAAAAGACTAATTCCAGGGGCATAAAGCTTCTACAAGCAAGATCATCTATGCTCAGTTCTCCCCAAAGACTATTCTATTCCCCCAGGTTAGACCTGCAACTTATTTGTCTGAGTATCTCCAATTGTGGAGAAACTTCTTCCTATTGTATCATTTAGTCGCTTTATTGTACCTATGATAAAGTAGGTTTTTTTTTTTTTTTTTTTTTTTTTTTGAGGTACGTGGGCCTCTCACTGTTGTGGCCTCTCCCGTTGCGGAGCACAGGCTCAGGACGCGCAGGCTCAGCGGCCATAGCTCACGGGCCCAGCCGCTCCGCAGCATGTGGGATCTTCCTGGATCGGGGCACAAACCCGTGTCCCCTGCGCATTGGCAGGCGGACTCTTAACCACTGCGCCACCAGGGAAGCCCGATATTTCTTTTTAATATTCATCTCTGGAGGAGAGCAGATAGTTGTGAATCTTCTACTAACCAATAACTTGAACAAATAAATGCATTCAGCCACATTAATTTAAGTAACACATAAACAAGCTGAGTAACTCAGAACTGATATTGCCGCAACAAAATCTAGAAAATATATTGTTGACAGAGAGAGACAATGTTGTCTCTTCCCATTTTGCTTTTAAATTTTGTCTTTACCCCTAAAAATATGTACATCTGTATTTCTACATATCATTCAAATGATCCTAAGTCACATCTCACACTAGTTTGACTCGATTTTTTTCCATTCAGAATTCACTGCAAAACCATATATTATATCTACATTCAAAGACAGAATGATTTTAGTTGATTGAAAACTATGCAAAACATTCTCAAATGTGATTGTCTACTTTTCCAATACATAGACACAGTTATCTTCCTGCCAAAATTTTTAATCATTTCAGCTACGGTTTTTTTAAGGACACTAAATGAGTGTTTTAGAAGTCTGTGGAAAAAAAATAGGGAACCAGGATAGTACACATAGCAGTATTACATTTGGACAACTACTTCTAAAGGATGTTCTCTCCCATTTTTTGTAAAATGAATCACTAAGCAGAATTAGTTTTAAAAATACTCAACTCTAGCTTACGTAAAGTAAGTAACAACATCTAGGCTTTTTTTTTTGGTAAAGTTCAATTTTCGTTTTGCTTTTAAATCAAAGTTTTGCATTTCCTCTTGGGCAAGAGTGTGTGTGTGCATACATATATCACATATGTGTATATTTTTAAAACATTCTTTAATTTTATCTTTATTTGCAAAACAGACAAATGGCAATTATCATTCTTTTAATACCACTAAGGATTACACACACACACATACACACACACACAGATGCAGAATTCTTCATCTGTAATCAGAATGGGTCCTTAACTTCTCCTTTTAGCATTTTGCTTTAGCATTTATTAAAAGGGTCCAACAAGCTACAGAGTTCATCTGTAGAAATGTTATTATTTTTCATTTATTCCTACAGAATAAAACAAAAAAATCTTCTGTAAAGTGTTTCAATTATCTTTTTAAGTTCGACCTATTAAACTACTTTTTAAAGTAGCCAATCTATATGAAAATACAAAATTAAAGACCATATTAAGTAAAAAACAAAAACTCTTTTTTTTTAAAATTTACTTTCTAAGTAAAAAAAAAAAAAAAAGAAAACAACAGACCAAGTGACAGACATTTAAAGCCAATTAAATTGAGGCAGCAGTGTGCAAAAACTAAGATCTATTAATCAAAATTGTTCTTAGTGACATTCAATTCTACTTTATAAACACAAGGATGTGAGAAGAAAACTCAGTGAACCAAAAAGAAAATTAACTCTTTGGTACGGGAATTAAAAATGTCACTCAATGTTAAAGTGAGTAGCACCAGGATGTCTTCGCTGTTGAGGCTGTGAAACACTAACTTCAGGCACCAGTAGTTCCAATGTCACCTGACACACCCTGGCAAGAACACTGAGCGTGCAATATGCAGACTAGCTCTCCCTTTAGTTGACAGCCTACCCAGGTAAACCCTGTATTTAGTCAACAGACAAGCAAAACCACAAAAAGACCACCTTTCATTGCTACTGTTTTGTCCATATCTGTTTAGATATACAGCTATCAATACCCAAAAGATCAGAGTGTTGAACAACCATGGTAAGCACCACATTACATGTTACAGGGATTCACAATACCAATAGCTACGGAGACCTTCAAGATATGAAAAACTGAAATAGTCCAAATTTTAAAGTGAAAATCACCCTTTATATACAAACTGTTGATTTTCCCTCTGTTGACAGATTTTACCACAATACTTAGTATATCCTTTCTCTGCAAGAGGAGACTTATAAAAAGGTCCCAGCTTTTTTAATCAAACCTTGGGCAACCTATTCATTTCTGCTTGGCATTAAGTAGCTGTACTTTCGCATAATTCTTGACACTTCATGTTAGCATACACTGTACACTTACGATATTTAAAATTCAAAATAATTTCTTAAAGGCATCTGACTAGCTGACAAGAATCAGCAATATACACTCCTTGGATAAAATAACTCAAACTAAACGCTTATACGCATCAACAACTCTTACAGTGAAACAGTGTCAACAAGAGATAAGGCTAAAATGATTGTAGCAGAGGAATTCTCTGACGTTACAGATTCTGTATCCAGTAAACCCTGCTGCTGAGATGCTGATTATACATGCTCTGTCTAGCTTCTCTCCATCTTAATACTCTCTTTATCCAATTTTGGCTACTCACTACTCATTAGTACCTGTCCTCTATGGTAGACAAGGGAAAAAGGAAATAATAGTAAAAAAAATGATAATGGAAAATACCAATAATACCAATGACATAAGGATAAACAGCATTATTATTTCTGTTTCAGATTAGCACTAGCAGGCAGTATTACAACATCTGAAGAACAGACAAAAATGTAGTAAATTTTGTTGTTAAAAATTGCACAATGATAATGAAAGGAGACATCAGAGAAAACACTTCCTGAAGTTTAACCATCATCATCCTAAATGCAGCTGAAATGCTAAATACTGATTGATATACAGAAGAACATCGGTTCAAAATACTTCAAGCAAGTTGGTTCTATTACTTTCTCACATTCTGCTGAAGAATATTCTAGAATTCAATTGAGAATGGCTAAATTCAGAGCATAATGAAATTTGTGATTTACAGAGAAATTCAGAGGATTCTTAGGCTCGAAAGTAACAAATGTAGACATTAAATAATACACTCATTCATTTGTTAATTATATGGTTACTAATACTAGCAAGTAGAACATACTAAATGTACATGACTTACTAACTACATTTGCCAGTACTTATATTTTTGAAAGCAACAGCAGTAGAATTGGGTAAACAATCTAATACTTATATCTATTAATAAATTATTTAATGTTTCTACGTGTAAACTGTACCAAGTAAATTCTAGATATATCTACATATATAGAGGTCATGTCAAAAACTTATTTAATGAAGCAGCAATAGTTTAGTAAACTTGAGCTAAGTAGTCTATTCATACGTGAAGCACAAGGGAAGTAGACACTAGAGAAAAGTCCAGGGAAAGACTAGCAGCTCTGTTAATATTAATACCATTGTAAACTAGAGCTGGATACATTGTGATTTTATACCAACATATGTGAGAACATTCAAACTGCTCCATTATCTAACACATAGAAAGGTATGTGGTTATAATCAAAACTACTTCATACTTCCTGGGTGGAGGTGTTGTCCTAACTCAAGTCTTTATGATTAGCATTAATACACCCTTTTGGGTGACACACCTTCAACTAATTATTTCTAGGAAAGTGACTTGAAAAAGCCTGATGAAGAAGTTATAATTAGCCACCATCCTTGGAGAAAAATACCTCTAAGCATTAGCTAACATTCACTGATGTTCATTCTGACAGAAGTTTTAACTTAGCTGTTACAGTAAACTTTATGCTTATGTTCTGTATTTCTATTACTTAAAAGTAAACTACGCTTTCTTCTGTTCAAAGAGATTAATATATTAATATTTTAAGTATACCTATCTCTTATGTTAACCACAAATATTTTTACAACTCTGAAGCAAAATCGTATTTTTCTCACAATGGAACATCAGCTAACTTAATATTTTTAAAATTCTGAACACAGTCACTTTTTGCCTACAATCTTGAGCCCATAAACATTTTTGTTTGCAGAAAAGAACAGCATCAAACATAACTGTTCAAGAGGTGCAACTTATAACAACTACTTAACAACTACTTTCATTTCCAGAAGTCCAATTAATGACTTTGCTGAATGTAAAACATCCTTTAAAATACATTTCGTTTAAAATGAAATGAAATGTTTATAAGGAAATACTTCATCCAATATACAGATTACATCAGTAATCTCACTGCTCATAATTATTTTCTAATGCTCAACATCACTAGTTATTTTCATGGTTACCCAGAATATATAATAAATTGGCTACTAAAGCTACAGCTCTAACTCACAGTAGGAAAGTTAAAAAGAATGAAGAGAAGTATAGAAAGAATTATTAATCTCTTATTATTTTAATGCAATTGAATCAGTTTAAAAAAAATCATTCCAAAACTGGGATTAAAAAACTGAATGTATTTTTTTAGATATTCAGTAAAACACATTAGACACTGGCTTGCCATTGTAACTATGATAAATTTGTTTTATAATAAATTGGTAATTTTAAGGTAATAACTTTTTAATTCTAAGGGCTTAGTTTGCCAAAATAAGGTTCAAAATAAAATTCATGAAATGGTTTATATTTATTTATCCTGATCTGATATAAATTTGTCTGATAGTAAAAAATATAATGTGAATATACATAAATGAAGCAAAGTAGTCATATATGTATGAACCAGACATCAAATCATAAATAGGAACACATTCATTTTCATAAAACCTTACAGTTTTGTACATAGACTTCCCTTAAGTTTGTACCTCTGAAATGTTCAGAATTTGGGTATACATTTCACTTGGGCAATAAATCTCTAGAGCCAGTATAATTACATCAATTAGCCAAAAGAGGGCGCAGAGAGCACACTAGAGTTTATAGACTCCCTAGGAAAGTGCCAGGTGTTCTCTCTCAAGTTGTCTAACAAGAATCATAAAACCCAGTTAGGTGTGCTAACTTTGAAATACTGAAAGTTACAGCATAAGTATATATAGATATACTTTATATAGATTCCTACATAAATATATTGATATGTAGCATTTCTGCCACTCAAACAAAAATAAACATATGCCTTGCCTAGTGCATTAGTTTGTATTCCAGTAATATAGAGAAATCAGGTACAGAGGGATCAGGATCAGGGAAAGTAAAGAGAAAGGTGGGAAGAGGTGCCCTAGAAGTGGGAAACCTAAGAAAACCAAAACCAGAAACCATTAGAGTGGGAAAGAGACCATCTTTGATTCTCATTACTGAGGCAGAGGTTGGCACTGAGTACCTCCCTGGTACTTTTCAAGGTAGCTACTGCTACCATATGAAGTATAAATACGTCCATAAAGCTCTTTAGGGGGTCTTCACTTGGCTTTGCTGTTTTCTCAGTGTCCTTATTTGAAAGGAATGTATACAGCATAAGGCATCTGACTGACATCTATCTACATTATCTATACATTACTCCTTATAACAGTTCAGTCACCAGGCCAAATTTGGTCAAAACCCAACCCATCTGCCTGGAATGAATATATGTACTAATTTTGTAGTTCATTAAGCTCTATAAATATACTTCTTATATTAAATTTACTATGAATCTTATCAGCACCAATAAATATTTCCATCTGCCACTAAGTTTTTAAATAATAAAGCATTGTAATCAGAACATGAAAGACATGGTACTTGTATCTCTGAGTAGACCTTATTCTATTATTTTAGGAGATATTTATAATTTCTAAAATACAACCACAATATAGTTAACTAGCTGACAATGGTAATCTTCTGTTTCATGATTTCTCAGGTATGACTCCTTACTACCAAAACTAACCAAAAAGAAAATATTGATATGCTCCAAGAACACTAGATACCCCTTCAATCTTCTCTTCAAGGGAAAGGCTGAGTACATAATTATTTTTTTAAAGATATATGGATTTTGCAGTATTCTAATGGAAAAAAATTTTTAACTGAATTTTTTTCAAACCATGCTAAATTTTTTCTCACACAAATATTCTATGCTTTCCAAGAGACCATCACAATTAGCAATTTAAATTTGTATAAGGCTAACAATGAATATAGATTATTATATTTTCTCATTTTAAGGTCATTTCCTAACATTGGCTACTAACAAAAGGTCTCTCAATCCAGATTATAGTTGGTCAATTACAATTTAATTTCAATCTGGGTGATTACAGGTACACAAAATTTACTTACTTTTACTAGTAACTTCCTATAAATAAAATTTCAATATTAGTTGGCCAATATCTATTATATAAAAACCTTCAAGGTGTAATTTTAGATCTACTAGTAGGTAAACAAAAGTAAAAAGTATACATATTTTTTTAAAAGCACAATATTCTTCTTTATACTATACATTATATATTATCTAGTTATACTAGCATTTTAAAAACATATGCATTCTAACATAAACACACTAGAAAAGGTATCAGTGGAATTATTGCAAATTCTTTACCCTTTTTGCTAATAAAAATCTTAGGGTAAAATAGGAACACATGCCTGTTTGGTCAAAAATTTCCCCTTGGAGCAAATATTTTAACAAAAATCAATAATTACAACAGTACAGGGGAAAGAAATGGGAAAGTTAATGTGAAAAAAAATGAATCTTTCCTTTAAAATAAGGTAGGTAGTTGGTGTTTTACTTCAGTGGTGTTTTTATTTTGTTTTTGGTGAAAAGAAAAAAAAACATTAGAAAGCCACTTCTAAGAAAACACTGTCCTTTTTTGTTTCTATTTTTGCTTTTTTGTTGTTGTTCAATCCTATATGCTGCATTAAAAAATATCTTGCAGCACATATAAAAGGAAGTATAACATAAAATTGTATTTGAAAAAGAAAATTTACATATAAGGTGTATCAACTTCTGTAAAACCTAAAGAATGAAATTCAGATTTGGTTAGTACTGCTTAAGGGTGAAAATTTTAAATAAACATCTGAAGTTTCCCATAAAGTAAAATCTGTAACACTGTCAGTACTAAAAGAAATTATGTACAATTATTTCATCCTAATCACTGCCTTTTGAGTTTAATAACAAAAGCATTTAAAGAAATCCCTGTGGAAAGCTAATTTGAAAGTAAACATGCTTTAAAACTTAAATATAGAACATGTATTAGTCCCACATCAGGATCAAGATCACTATTAAAATAAAGCCTGGGGCACATTATGATGCTTAAGATAGGTGGGTGGATTTTAATTGACTTGAAGACTGTCATAGTTCTATTATCAGAAAACCTGTAACGCATTTCCAGCATGGAGGACCCATCTGTGCCCACCATCCATCTGTTTAGACGTGATTGGCAAAGTGGTAGGGAACTCGCAGTGGTTGCCTCTGCCTGAAAGGAATAAACCACAGGATCTTCCAACGAGTGCCAAAAACTTCTGAGAAGGTCTGCTGCCATGGCTTTCGGGGCCTCGATCTACAGAAGACAGCATTATTAGTGAAAGACAGCACTCCCATGGTGCACTTCAGTCAGCTAAAACAATACAGGTTGGCTGGGGATCCATTACTGGACTCTGATGAATTGTGTCCCAGCATCACAAATAGAGCTTTTCTTTCATTATGGCATGCAGCTGAGTTTTAACTCTGGATAGCAGATATTGTATCTGTGTCGTCAATCAACCTAGGGCAACTTTTGAAGCAGAGGAGGATCTCAGGATTAACAGAATGTGTGTCAACAACACAGTAGCAAATCTCTTTTGATGTATTTTCAGGACAAATAATTTAACTTACTTTAGTAGGACAAGGAACAAGAATGATCAGTACTTATTTTGTTTGAAAACTATCACGGCTAGAAGACCCCTACCCCTACGGTAAGACTCGGTTATGCTTGCTAGTTCAAGTCTTACAAAAGGCACCAAGAAAAAGCCATCATTATATTATCTTTCCACTACATGCACACATTTTTCAAATGTAACCAGTTGTTTGCATTTTTAAATAAGAACACTACAGACTTCACTTTTATACTTACATTTCTTCACAACAGTTTGACATCTTTTCAATAGATGTTGTATCCTATTAAAAATTAAAAAAAATACTCAGATATAACAGTTATCAAGGCTTGATTCTATATCTATTTCATGATGTTTTTAATCATATTCTGAGAATATTCTAAAGATACAAAGTTTATGTATGGGTACTAAGCTGGGACAAAGTGAGAAAGTGGTAGTGTATATAAGGACAGATATACACTACCAAATGTAAAATAGATAGCTAGTGGGAAGCAGTCTCATAGCACAGGGAGATCAGCTCAGTGCTTTGTGACCACCTAGAGGTGTGGGATAGGGAGGGCGGGAGGCAGACACAAGAGGAGGGGACATGGGGATACATGTATACATACAGCTGATTCACTTTGTTATAAAGCAGAAACTAACACACCATTGTAAAGCAATTATACTTCAATAAAGATGTTTTAAAAAAGAATTTTAAATTATCTATGTACATTGCTGAACTTTCCTTGGAAAAACAGAATCAACATTACGTTGTGCTAAAAAAACCCAATTTATTCAATTACAACCCCCCCAAATTGTAGGAGTCTCACTTCATTAAAAAATAACCTTTTATTACACTTGCCTTCTTGATAATTCTTTTAAAAGTCTATATTTAATTCAAATGTCATTAAATATGCATTAAAAAATAAATACCAAAATGATAAATGAAAGACAATATTGAACAGAAAACTGTCAAGAGCCAAAGAGCACTACTGGTTATGGATTTCTGTAAACAAAGCCAAATTCAACAAGGCAATGTATGCATTTGCCGTACTACAACATTTATTACTCTGAAAAGGAAAGCTAACTGATTAGTGTTCTTTGGTAAAAAACTGTTTTCTTTTTCAAGAGAAAAACCAGTCTCTTCATAATAATGCAATTTCTCATTATGTGTTTTCCATAAAGCTGTTAACACAAATATGTAAGAAAAACAACTCAATAAAGAGAAGAAAGCTTCTAGACATGTTGGTCTAATTCATGTTAATGGAAGACCTATCATTAGACTGAGAAACAGTGATGATAAGGAATATCCAAATAATCAAAACACAAATTATATAATCTTATTTTAGATATATATTTACATTTTAAATATACTTTTACGTAGTACAAAAGAAAATATATTCTTTTAAATATACAAAAAAGTCTTCCTCCTTTTATCCTTTCCTTTATTAGCTTCCTCAGATATAGCAGGTAGACTGCAGTTATTAAGCAGTACTATTCATGCAAATATTTGTGGCTGCAACTCCAATTGCAAGAACTTCTTTAGCTATAGAACTCTCTTCCAATAATACTACTGAAAAGCACCTTTACTTCAAAAAACTCTTTAAAGAAGTTACACGAACGGCTCAGAACATTAAATTCTTATGTATGAACAGTTGTCTAACTACAGTTGGCCCACATACAGGAAAACAAATCTATCATTTCTTAGGTGACTAGTAACTAATAACAGAGTTTCATTTCCAGATTTCCCAGGAATCTGTGAGGAGGCTATAGATTAGTCACTCTATATTCACTGATTTCCTAGCATTTCCTGAAATTCATGGTTTCCAATGACGATTCTATTTATAATTAACCTTTCCCGGTTCTGTTGCATAATTTCCTCAAAATAATGTTTTACTTTGTGAAAACACAGTCTGAAAATACATAAAAAATTTATTTAAGACTTAGAGGAAAGCTGGGGTTCTGGTTCCATATCAGAAAAAAAAAAATGAAGGAAATAATTTAAATGGTTTCTTAGAACTGATGGTGACAGGTTATTCCAAAACAATTAAGACAGCTTGCGCAAAAATACAAAGGAAAAGACAGGAAAGAAATTTAAAGGTGTTATCAGGAAAGGTATATAAATGGCCCCAAATTGCAGGTGTAGATAACACTTAAAAGTGGAAACTATTTCAGGATAAGGAAGGCAATTACAAGGTTAGACTACGAGAACTAGCTAATGTTACAGGATATTTTCACTGTGCAGAAACTTACAACTCGATTATAACTTTAAGGAATGTACTTGTGACAATAAAGTAATCAATTTTAAGGGCTTTGAATTTTGACTGCATATGGGAAAAGCTCTTATTTTCAAGTGCTTTTGACATCTTTCTAGAATCTGGTTCAAGAAATACGAGCAACACTACCTTTCAAGTCAGCATAAACAGATTGTCATTCAATCAAAGGATGTGATGTTTACCATGACTTTATGAACAGGATTTGTGAGGCTAGCCAAAAAAGACTATTTTTTTCCTCTAGAAATGGCAAATTCTTATCTCTCAGCTATCCAGAGTACTATTATAAGAAAAAAGAACAGCCAAACATGTCACAAAGTTTTTGCACTGGCATTTATACAGCATACTCAGGGCAACACAAGTTATCATGCTATTGTATTTATATGCACAATAGAAACAGCAAACTAGAAGAGAAGAGAGGTTACTAATGGCAGGAATATTGACAACCATAGTTATTTTCAAGTGCCAAACTAGGTTTAATAAACTTTTTGTTTTGTTTTATTAAGCAGGGAATTGTGGAATATTTATTTCACACATGAAAAAAATAACCTAAAAATATTTAAAATAGATTTTAGTGCAGCTAATTCCATTCAACATAAACGACTCAATACCTTTAGTGATTATCACAAAAATGACCAAAAAGGTAATTGCTATCTTCACGGAGTATATCTTATAAATTCTTAGTTATATGTAAAACAGCTACCTAGAAAAACTCACTCTTCAAGGAACGATAAGAAACACATTTTTATTGTGTTATCTACAATCAAAATACCTTATTTCCAAAGAAATATTTATGTCTTGAATATGGTCTAATGATCAAAATATCCAAGACTTCTGCCAGTCTGCATAACTGAGATAAATGAGAATGCTTTCCTATTTTAAAAACCAGAAGTTTATTTTCTAAAAAGAGAATAAACTAGAAACAAGAAAGACTTACAGAAATATAGGGCTCAAGTATTTTATCAACTATACTTTATCTTCTCCTGATGGTTCATCTTACTCTAAGAAATGATCTTTCAGGTTCAGTCTAAGGAAATATGTTTGACTTAAAAGAAAACTGTATCTCAACTAATAAGATTATAACTGGAATGGAAAAAAAAGTTTCTAATAGGAAGGGAGAGGGAGGTATTTATTGCCTATTGGAAAAATTGAGGTGGGGGGAGGTGAGAGGCAAAGAGCAAGAATTTAGCACCAGACGTTTCCTGGTTAACAGACCTGAGAATCTAGTCCTCTTGGAATACACAGCTTGATGATACAATCCATCCAACTAACTCATTCTGCTTTGAGTTCATTCTCACAAAGCAACACTTTGTCATATATGTTGTTGTACAGGAGAAAGAATGTACTGCAGAGTCCTTTGGTACCTGACAATCATACATAAGGGAATAAATAGTCAACCTGGTTTATATGACTATCACTTTTGAGTCTAGAAGTAGAGTCACTGCTTCTGGGCCTGATTAACCCTGGAAACATTTTCAAAATGAAGTTTCCAGATCTGTCAAACTGAAGATCTGAGGAAAGTAGGAACATTCTATCAGAAAGTCTCCTTGAAGACAGTTCGATCTAACCTCAAGGATCACCTGCACTCTTTAGTCTTATCATAGCTCTTGTTGATGCTTTTAACTCTACTGCACATACTTGATTCAATGGCTCTGCTGATTTAACCCGGAGTAAAAAACACTATTAAGGAAAGTTTATCACAACTAGAGATTATATACCTGTTTTGTTTACTACTGATTTCTGCTAATTCTAAAATAGACTTTTGCTTGACTTCCTAGAATTTCTGCTCAACATACAGAGAGCAACTCATTTAACTTTGTATCTTTCATAGCACCTAACAGCACAGATTATTCAAAGTGGGTACTCAATATATGTTTGCAGCACTAAACTAATTGAACATGGACAGAAATAACATGATTCCTTATCTTTAATTTTTTTCAATCCAAAGAGAGAAAACTTTCTGTTAGCCTTAGCTCTCTCTCCTCCTTTGAAGCCAGAACTCACTACTATATTACTCACTTGAAATAAATGGTTCATAAGCATCCATCTCCAACAAAGGACCAGCTATATCTTTTATTAGAGATCTTAAGTTAACAAAGACATTTAATCAATCATGAAACCAAACTGAGAAGGCAGTAGATGTTACTTTTATAGCCACTTAAAACATTTCTTTCCAACATAATTCCCATACTCCTCTTCATCAAGCCATTTTCTGGCTGTATAAAACCTTAAGAAAGTTACTAAAATTCTGTATCTCAATTTTCAAATACTACTATTTACCTCATAGGTTTTTGTAGAAATTAAATGAGTTAATATGTTAGAGCCCTTAATAACTCCTCAATAAATGAGAGGCCTAAGTTTTTATTGTAGGGCTTGGAGATATCTTAATTACATTAGAATGTAACTAGAAAAATTTATGTTTAAACAAAAAAGTGGTTTTTATAATCAAAGATAAAATGACATGGACTGTAGGAGACTACACAGATAAAATCCAATGTCCACAGGGGCTTACAATCTAGTACTAAGTACATAAAACATGATTCATTTACTCATTTATTGTCTATCAAAAATTTACTAAGTACATATTATGACACAGTCCTTAGCAACAAGGAGCTTACAGTCTAGTGAAAGTAGTTAAACATACAAGAAATAATTATATAGGAATATACCGAGGATGTCAGAGAGGAGGATTATATACAATAACATATATAAATAAGCCATACACTATTTAGAAACAGCTGAAAACTTACGTTTGCAATCAACAATCAAATCAAGGTCAACTACTCTTACATTTTTACTACAAAACTATACTTGCATAACATTTTTGGTTACCAGGAGAAGTAAGATGGGCTTATGTGCTCCTTTGGCTGGAATTTGAGAATTAATATAGTGATAGACTGTGACAGAGAGAAGCATATGAATCACTGTGGAAAAAGATCTAAAAGTTAACTATAAATATAAAATTCAGTTTTTTCCAACCCTATAAAGTTGTAAATTCAGATTAAAAATTCACGTAGATTCAGAACATGAACAATAAAATGGGAAAAACAGCAAGTACAACTCATAAATGTTTAGCTTCCTTACCAAAAAAAAAAAATCATCTATTTAATCACTCAAGCTATTCATCGTGCTTTAAGAAAATTAAAATGCACTATTCCTATTGAAAAAAATCTATAGAAATAGATTTAAGTTGTTTTAAACTACTTTCAAGAAGTTTATTACATTGAGTAAAGAGAGAGGATGCAATATAAATCCATTTTCACATAGGAACACGTTTATGCTAAAGAGCAATCCACTTCCACACATAATAATCATGATGCTAGCAGGAATTTTTAGAAAGAAAGCTTTTCTATTACTATGCAATGTAACACAGTATGTATTTAAACTAATTCCTTAGCGAGGGGTAACCTAGTTTCTATAAAGTTCTCTACTGTATCCAAAATTCAAAGAAATATTATAGCCAATATTAGAATATGACATTAAAATCATTTAAGAAGTAACAATTTAAATTTTAATGATTTTTCTAGGTTTTAGAAAAGCTACAGAGAAGATACTTCCCATAATATTATAATTAGAAATACTGTATTAAACATATATTTTGTTTTTATTAAATGAAAACATAATTCAGAAAGGAAAACAAAATGCTGTACAGAGCTCCCTTTACAGAAATGTAAGTGAGCTTGGTTCAGCATAATTAGCAATGATTTCCATATATGCAATGCTGATATGGAGTTGAGTAAACCAAACATAATTTGTACAGAGACTATACCGAATGCTGTTAATTCACCACACAGATTCGGGGGATACTTAGCAAAATTTCATTATAAGGATTAATAATCTCAGGACTACATTTCTGGGTACATGTTAAAAGGCAGGTAAGTCCACTAATCATCTGATTAATAAGAATGCTGTTTAATAGATAATCCCATTTAAACTAATTTAACATTTTGAACACAAGATACTTTTCATTGTATAACATAATCAAGTTAAAATTAAGTCACTCCTGCATCTGTGATTCTGTCTATATTTATTTAGGTAATCATGAGCCAGTATTTAGGGGGGAAAACATTTTCTCCCTTTATTTTGAAAAGCTTTGCTTTAAGCTATCTTTAGTAACTCAAGTAGCGTCCAACAATAGTTACCTGTGAGACCAAATATAAAAAGCTCAATTTTTTTCTTTGAGAATTTAAAGCCTTTTACAAAATTTCAACTAAATATATCTTCCCCACCCCACCCTCAATCTCACCACAACTGAGAAAAGCACTAAGCTCCAGAGATGCCATCAAAAGCTTAAGCTTTTACACAAACTCCACGGTGCCCTGAAAACAAAAATGCTTGTATACAAAATTTAGATAAACTGTCAGAGCAGTGTCATGGTACACAATAGCTCACTGTCAGACCCTCACCAGAAGGCGCTGTACCAGCTGTTACAGAGCTTCTTGATTAACTCTCTCCAAGCCCAGCAACTCAAAACATGACTAATACAGTCACCCAGCACTCTTAGTGTTGGTGCTCATCAGAACTGACATTATTCTTGGCTGTGTGTGAAATACTGCTCAATAAGAAATTCTGACATCAATTACAATAATGACATCACTATCTATTTCATTCAGAAACAAAGAAAAAGGCTAAAGGGTCTAAGTAAGGAATAATTAGAATAATCTGTTCCTTAACTAAATAAAGAATGCTTCAAAGCAGACTTTGAAAACACTTTAACTTCAATATTAATTTTAGTAAAAAGGAACAAGCATATATAGTTAAATCTTGTTTAAAATTAAATCTAAAAATAATCAAAGGTAATCCTTTAAAATTGGGTTTAAGATTAGTGTGTTCCATAGAAACATCGGGTTGTGGTGAGATCTTTTAACCTTGGAAATGGGATTAGAAATCCACTGTTTTTAAATTTAAGTAATTTCTAATTATTTTATCTGGGTCACAGATAATCTGCTCTTACTAGGTCTAAAATGACATCAGATTATCATTACTATGATTATCCTGTTACCTTCTACTATCAATAAGATGGGATTTTTCCTCTTATACAGGAGAGAAATGATTTTTCCAAGTAAGAACAAATAATGGGGAAAAATTACTGAAAATTAATACACTGCTTCCTCAAAACCTCAACCTAAACCTAAATACAGATAGCACTTGTTTTGCTTGTTTGTTGTCTAACAGGCCTATATTCAAGCTATGTAATTATATAGTTTCTATAATGAAATGATACTCCCACCAGTGTTTTCCCAAAATGCCTCTTGGTCTTTGGGGTGCACGAGTAGGGGAAGGAGGAAGACATCAATGAAGTAATTAAATTTACTGTGATTCTTTCTCCCCGTTTTCTTTCTTATACTAACTGACAAATTCGTCACTTCTTTCACACTGTAAAGAGAGATTCATGGATTCAGATTATGACAAAAACATGTCCAGATGTGAAATATCCTGTAGGCAGTATTAATTCTTTCATAAAATGAAACAGCAAGCATATTTTATAAAGAAAGGAAGCAAAATCTCTATTTTAAATTTAAATTTTAATATTAAATACTATTTTTAAATACTAATAATTCACTAGATTTAAAATTAAATACTGAATGCATAACAACTTCAAATAATTAAGCCCTAAAGAACCTTAAATCAATGTGGGGAGGAGTGAATTCTGGAAACCTTTAAAAAAATGTTTTTTTCATTCAAAAAGAGTGGTACTTGAAGTTCACTATGAAAGCCCAGGTAAATGGA
Organism: Kogia breviceps; assembly: GCF_026419965.1. NCBI lineage: Eukaryota > Metazoa > Chordata > Mammalia > Artiodactyla > Physeteridae > Kogia > Kogia breviceps. The sequence goes on along the minus strand of NC_081317.1, from coordinate 58,828,166 downwards.
ATTGAAATTTACTGTAATTTTTTAAAGTACTTAGATTCAAGAGGAAGTACAGTGCCTAAAGGCTGGACTAACAAATGGAATATATTCTCTCTCTTAATGCTTGCATTCCTTTTTAAATGTTTCACAAATGTATAATTTCCAAAGACATGAGACCTGTCTAGCACAGAGTGTTCTGAGAGGGTACTAAATGTATACAGAAAGAGATGAGACTTGGGGAGAGAGCATTATTTAACAAATGTGGTTTCTACTCAGTTTTAGAAATATCACAACATCAGAACCAATCTCCCTGTCTTAAAATGGTGAAATGTTGTCCAATATTATAGCAAAAGAGAAAATCATGCAATTTGAAAATTAATATTAACATACTGGTAGTACGGAATACTCAGAAAGGAACCTGATATTATATACCCTTTACAAACCAGCAAATACTATAAATAACTTCATGTCCAACTCAGAAGTGAATACTAAAATTTGAGAATAGGAATTCTTAAAATATCTTGAAGCCTTTGCTGCCAAACCCCACTTTCTGCTTAGGTGAGAAGGAAACTGTTACCCTCAGCTATAAACCTCTGACGGCTCTCAGAAGTAACTTGAAGTCTTAACAGCAACACTCTCAAACGTCCATTTCCAGTCATTAATCATAAGAAATTGGGGGATATCAGAGAAACTTCATTCCAGGAAATATAAATGATTTGGGCAACTTCAAAAGTGGAAATTCAAAAATGCAAGCATAATCTGGCAATTTAGACTTGACTTATGAATAGGCTATAAAGTAATTATGAATGAGTATAAAAGCAGAGAAAAAAGATGTTAGGGGAAGACCTATTCTCATCCACAGGAATGTGATTAATATCATGTTATTTATCATCATCATTAGATAAATCACAAGAGATATTAGAAAACATTTCAAGCCACTGAATAATAATAAAAACATATTTAAACAGACATTATACAATCCATGAATGTCCAATAAGCACATGAAGAAGTGTTCAATATCATTACTTATCAAGGAAATACAAATTAAAACAACCAGATACTATTAAAATGTACTAGAACAGCTGCAATTAAAAAGACTGACAACAATAAATGTTGATGAGGATGTGGACCAACCAGAATTCTCATACATTGTTGGTGAGAGTGCAAAATGATAGTTACTTGGGGAAAAGGCCTGGCAGTTTCTTATGAAATAAAAGATAAATCTGTCTTAAGTGACCAGCAATTCTTCTCCTAGGTATTTACCCAAGAAAATGAAAACATGTTTCCACAAAAAGACCTGAACAAGAATGCTCACAGCATTTTTATTCATAATTACCAAAATCTGGAACGAGACCAGTTGTCTTTAAATAGAATGGATAAACAAACTGTGGTGTAGCCATACAATGGAATACTACTCAGCAATAAAAAATTATCAATACATGCAACAACATGGATGAATCAAAAAATATTATATTGAAAGAAAGAAGACATATTAATGGGTATATATGAAATTCTATAACCAATACTAACCTGTGCTGGATGGGGAAAAAAACAACAGATCACTGCTGCCTCTGCAGAGGATATGGATTTACTGATATGAGGCATGAGGGAACTTTCTAGGGTGATGGTAATATTCTCTATTGTGAAAGGGGTTTGGGTTGCACATGTGTGTATTTATGCCTTTCATTGTATGTAAAATTTGCCTCAAAGGAAAAAACATAACAAGCACTGAGCTCCAGTTAATGATTTGTATGGTGAACTATCTGATGCTGCAAATTACTTTGATATATATTACAACATATAACTGATTGATGGACAATTTGAAGTGAGATAAAGCAAATACTCTGTAAGATTCTTTAAAATTTCCTGTGTGTTTAAAATTCTTCCTATAAAATCTAGAGGGGAAAGGTTATTATGAGTACCTTACAAAATATTGAAACAATGGTTACATAATAAATGTTTTCCTTCCATTTCTGACTGCATTCTTCCAGTTTTCTTCAGAGGCCAGTACCATTACTAGTATCTCATGTGTCTTTCCATAGATAGTCTTTGCATATAGATAGAGGGATAGAGAGATAGTTACCTCTGCCTTATTTCTTTTTTTTGAAAGTTAATGTTTTTATTAACATTTCTTATTAAACCATAAGAGAAAAGAACACCTGAACAGAAAACAGACAAAGGACATGAACAAACCATATACAAAATGAATAAATAAATGAATGAATGTGAACAAATGAACAGTTAACATTTAATTTATGCTAGAAATATTCTTTTTTTGATAACAGCTTTATTCACATATAATTCATATACCATAAAATTCACCCATTTAAAGTATACAATTCAATTTTTTTTAGTATGTTCACAGAGTCATACAACCATCACCACAATCAATTTTAGAACATGTTCATCACCCTATGAAAGAAACCCTGTAACCTTTAGCCATTATCTCCAGCCCCCACTAGCTCTCCAACCCTACACAACCACTAATCTACTTTGTCTCTACAGACTTGCCTATTCTGGACATATCATATAAATGGAATCATACAAATATGTGACCTTTTGTGACTAGTTTCTTTCACTTAGCATAATGCTCTCAAGGTTCATCCATGGTGTTGCATGCATCAGTACTTCACTTCCTCTTATGGTCAAATAATATTCCATTTTATGGATATATACCACATTTTGTATATATCCATTCACCAGCTGATAGATATCTGGATTGCTGAGAGTTTTGTTCTATTATGACTAATGCTGCTATAAATATTCATGTACAAATTTTTATGTGAACATACATTTCATTTCTCTTAGGTACATACCTAGACCTGGAATTGCTGAATCAAAACATAACTCATGTTTATTTACAGAATGGTCAGACTATTTTGTAAAGTATCTGCACCATTTTACATTCCCACTAGTAGTGCATGAGGGTTCTGCTTCCTCTGCATCCTCACCAACATTTGTTATTATCTTTTTTTATTATAGCCTCCTAGTGTGCATGAGAAGTGATACCTAATTATGGCTTTGATTTTCATTTCCCTGAAGACTAATGATGTTGAGCATCTTTTCATGTAGTATTTATTGTCCATTTGTATCTTCTTGGAAGAAATGTCCATTCAGATCCTTTCCCCATGCTTTAACTAGGTTGCCTTCTTATTACTGAGTTTAAGAGTTCTTTATCTATTCTAGATACAAGTCCCTTATCAGATACACGATTAGCAAATATTTTCTCCCATTCTGTGAGCTGTCCTTTCACTTTCTTGATAGCATCCTTTGAAGTGCAAAAGTTTACAGTTTTGAGTTAGTCCAAATTATCTTTTTTTCTTTATTTATTTACACTTTGGTTTCATATCTAGGATATTATTTCCTAGTCTAAGATTTACTATTGCCTAATCCTTACTATTGCCTAATCCTATGTTTTCTTCTAGGAGTTTTATAATTTTAGATCTTATATTTAGGTCTATGATCCATTTTGAGTGAATTTACATATATGGTAAATTGAGGTAAGGGCTCAACTTCATTCTTCTGCATGTGGATACCTAGCTGTCCCAGCAGTATTTGTTGAAAAGACTTTTCTTTCCCCTGTTGAATAGTCTTGCTACTCTTGCTGAAAAACTGATTGACCATAGATATATGTGTATATTTCTGGACTCTCAATTCTATTTCATCTATCCTTATGCCAGTACAACACTTTCTTGACTACTGTTGCTTTAAAGTAAGTTTTGATGCATTTTCTTACATTTTTTTCACTGAATATAGTCTTGTGAACACTTAAGTTTTCATACACTATATATATATCAATATAACAATGAAGATCTTTTTTAATATACACACTTATTTACACACATGTGGAAAAACAGTATCTAGAGGGTGGTCAAAAGGGTTGTGCAATTAAAATTTTGATAGACATTGACAATTTGCCCTTCAAAAAGTTTATACCAATTTATACCCCCGCCAACAACATACGAAAAAGCCTATTTACTCTGCATCTTCTGCAATGCAGTGTATTTCCAAACTTTTAAATCCTTAACCAATGTTATTTTTCTCATTTTAAAAATCTTTTCTGTTGTGACAAATCCACTTTGGCTAATAAATACATGCAAAAAAAAACCTGTTTAATTACTAATAAAATGTTTCTAACAGCAACATTCCATTTTTTGGAATTTACCTTAAGTGAGTAGTTTAAAGAGGAAGAAGAGATGTTCAAAGACCTATTTTGTAATATAGAAAAAAAATTGCATAGTAGATGCTGATCAACAGAAAAATGATTAATTAAAATATAGTATGTTCACTAAATAGTATATCCAAATAGTAAAAACTATAAACATGATGTCTGTAGCCATATAAAAATACTTTAATTTTTAAAAGCAGGATACAAAATTATATGTACACTCTGTACACTGATTATAACTACTTTAAAATTACATATGCATACGGAAATGGAAATACATAAATGACTATGGATAAGTTTCTTCTTTAATTTCTAAACTTCCTGTAACTTTTTAGAATTAAGTTCATAATTAGGGAATATGTTCACAAATACATTACATTAAAAATATACTTACTGTGATGATGCCAATTAGTTGAGTATAAAAGAGTCCAGTTATTCCAACTAACATTGTAATGCCCATAAAGGCAGCTAGTCTCATTATGGCCAATTCATGTCTAACAACAAAGAGGTCCTATAAGAAAAAAAAAAAATCTTAAAAACAATTCAAAAATTACTTACAGTTGCAATAATAATCAAGAATTGAGCCATAACATTTTCCCTTATTATCTTAAAAGAACTACTCTCCCCATTTTTTATTTTATTCCACTTAATAAATATTTGAAAATTTCAAAAATAATTGTTTTTAATTCATAGTAGCGAGCTGAAAAATGGGATTTTACTACTCGATTGTCATAAAAACCCCTCAATCCTAAAGTTGCAAATTAGCCATGCTCATTTACTATTTGGAGCAAAAACAAAACAAAAAACCCTCTAAAAATCAAAAAACAAAAACATAACAGATGGTGTACAATCTCTGGTTCAACAAAAGGAAATTTTATTATGGTACTGCTAAAAAGCTTGAATGCACAAGTCTGATAACATAATATTAAAGTTCAAGTGGCCAAGATACCTAGAGATTATGTATTTTAGTCAAAATGAGGGGGTAACACAAATAATAGGATCACATGAACAGCTCTCTTCAAGACCAACTCATTCATTCATCCATCCAGTCACTCAACTACCACTGCCAAGCACTGAGCTATGTAGTAGAAATGTAAAAAGGATAAAGATATGGTCTGTGCCCTCAAGAAGTATGCAGTTTATTCAGAGAGAGAGCCCAACTCTGCAAAACTCCAAAACAATGTGATACATGCTTTAACAGGAATGTGTGCACAGAGGACAGTAGAAACATAAAGGAATGCCTAGACAGGAGAGATAAAAGGAAACGCTGTGAGGGAAAACTGATTTTCCAGCCCAGGGCATGAAAATGAGGGTCTTGAAAGTGATCCAAAGAAACTGTGGCAGGAGGTCAGGAAAACCAAGAGAAGCCATTTCATTTACCCTCACTGTTCTTTCACTCTCTCTCCCTTGTCTGGCCAGACCATTCAGTCGAGGGACAGAGAGTGAAAGAACAAAGACTTCTGGAAACCTGTAGTTACTAAGCTTTGGAATAAACTAGCCACAGTGGATAAAAAGCAACAAACAAATGGGAAGGACCCCAAAACATAACCACCCACATGCTCTTTTAATACTGATTCAGGTTAAGGCTTAAAGGTACCCTGGTAGCAATACCAGAAACAGGGGGGGTCACCGAATATAATGATCTTGTTTGAAACAAAATAACTGATGCTTTTCTGTGTGGCACAGTGATCATCCACCTGACTTAAGCAAAACTCTGAGTCCACACCCAAACCACTCGTTTATTAGCCAGGGAAAACTTAAAATTCACCAAGGCACTTAAGGTGTTATGTAACAGTTACATATTAGTTTTGACTATTTCAAAATTTCACCAGAAAGGGCCTAATGAAAAATCCTTACCAAACATGTAAAGAGGAAAAGATGGGGCTATGAATGATATTAAAAATTCAGTACTGTAAACTCTGCTATTATGCTGTATGAAAACACAAATATGTTCCAAAATGATTGATACATTAAGCAACAATTTGAGCATAGCAAGACTCTTGTGTTTGTTTATGTGTGATTTTATCTGCAAGAAACCCAAGATGAACAGTAAAAACTTCACTCAGCTAAACCAAGCCATACAGGAATACATAAAACACACACCCCCAAACATCTACCGGCTAACTCAATTTGTCATATGTGTTATGAGCCACACTCATCCATACCTGGTATCACAATTTTCCCTCCAATTTCATATGACTCTCCTTCCATCACTTCGTAATAACTCACATAACGCAACCCTTCTGATGCCCACTTCCACAAGAAAATTTCACGTCTCTTCTAAGGTAAAGTGCAATGTTTGTTATAGTATTTACGTATTTCTTAACTAGTTAAATGTATAAAACTGTGCTGCTATTTTTATTAGGAACCCTTTTAAGTGTCACTGACAAAGTTTTTGAGTGTTGTGTCTTCATTTTCCCATAAGCCCTATGGTTTTCATCACGTGATTTTGCACAGTGGGGCAAATTTTAGGAATGAACATACTGTGTTATAGTAGAGCTTACCCTAATAAAAATACACATGGTTCCCAATTTACAACGGTTCACCTTACAATTTGCCGAGTTTTAAAATGGTTCAACTTTGGACATTTTCAACTTAGAATGGGTTTATCAGGATGTACCCCACGTGTAAGTCAAGGAAGATCTGAGCCATATATGACCAAATAAAATGCATCCTCTTTTCTCCCAGTGAAAAGATTAAAAAACTTGTTTGTCCACTAGAATTTATACATGTTTAGGGATGAAGATGAGACTAAAAGATCTACTTAAAATTACATTTATTCACTTAGGTATACATTTATGTTAGAGAGTACTTGTGTAAAATAGTAAATTAATTCAGAAATTGCTTTTTATCACTCTTACATTTTCAAAAAAATGCATCCCAACTTTACACACACATAATTAACATCAGTACTAAATCCATATTTTGAGTCATTTAACATACTTCTCCAGAGCACAACATCTTTACTTCTATCTTAGATTTTTTTTTTTTTTTAGATCTAGCACTTTTTGAATCCAAAAATTGGCTTGGGAAATTTTATCTAAATCACAAGCATCCATTTGCTATTCAAATCTTTATGACATAATCAGTGTTATTATGGCTGAATTGTGTCTCTCCAGAAATTCGTATGTGGAAGCCCTGACCCCACTCTCACCTCAGCACTTCAGAATGTGAGAGTATTTGGAGAGAGGGCCTTTAAAAAGGAGATCAAGAAAAATGGGGCCCTTAGAGTGGACATTAATCCAATCTGACTAGTATCCTTATAAGAAGAGGAAACTCAGAGACGCAAAGCGACACCACGGATGCTCAAACACATGCAAAGACACAGCAACAAGGTGCCATCTGCAAGCCAGGAGAGAAGCCTCCAGAGAAACCAAACCTGCTGACATCCTGATCTTAGACTTCCAGCCTCCAGAACTGTGAGAAAACTAGTTTCTGTTGTTTATGCCCCCAGTCTGTGGTATTTTATGTCGCCCTAGAAAACTAATACAGTAACTATTTCTTTATCATTTTCATTCCTTTCCATTTTTTGGTTAAGAAATGTGCTTATATATAGATAAATGCATAAAACATAAGTTCAGTTTAGAGAAAAGAATGCAAACATTTGAAAACATGCAGACGCTTTCCTCAGTGCACTTCTTCCCCATCACATCCTCTCCCACATCCCTACCTTAAAGAGAAAGGTTACTGATTCGTTCTTCAGATATTTTCGATACATTTCAGTTGCATATTACAAATATCTTGTCCTACTCTGAGTCTACTTTTTCATTCTCTTCATGGCATCTTTGGATAATCCCAAATTCTTAATTTTAATGTAGTCCAATTTATCAATCTTTTCTTTCATTGCTTTTTATATCCTGTTTAAGAAATCTTTCCCAATACCGACGTAATGATGACATTCTCCTATATTACCTTCTAAAGCCTTTAAAAGCTTTATAGCTTTGCCTTTCACATTTAGGTCACTAATCCACCTGGAAATGATGTTTGTGCACTGTGAAATATAGGGTTCTGAATTTACTTTTACTATATGAATACTCAATTGTCCCGGGACGGTTTATTTAAAAAGCTATCCTTTCCTCAGGGATCAGAGGTCAAGTGTCCATACGTGCCTGAGTCTGATGTAGGCTCTCTATCCTGTTCTCTTGGTTTATTTGTTTATCCCCGTACTAGTGAGCACATCTCAGTTACTATGGCTTTGTAATAACTCTCCAAACTTAGTAAGCCAACTCATCCCAACTTGTTCTTTTTCAAGAATATCTTGGTATGGGATTAAGAGACACAAGCTACTAAGTATAAAACAGATAAGCAACAAAGATATATTGTACAGCACAGGGAAATACAGCCTTTGTTTTGTAATAAATTTAAATGGAGTATAATCTATAAAATATTGAATCAGTATGTTTTATACCTGAAAATAACATAATATTGTAAATCAACTACACTTCAATGTAAAAGAAGGAATGTATTGGTTATTCTAGATACAGCTGACCCTTGAACAAGGCGGGGGTTAATCTGCATATATCTTATAGCAGGCCCTCAGTATCCACGGTTCCTCAGCATCAGCAGATTCAACCAACCATCGATCCTGTACTACTGGAGTATTCACTAGTGAAAATATCCGCATATAAGTGGACCTGTGCAGTTCAAATGTGTATTGTTCAAAGGTCAAGTGTAATTTGTATTCCCATAAAAATTTTTAAATTAGATTTCGAGTTACAACACACTCAGACATACACACACATATGATATATTCTCTCCACTAAGAGTCACAATTTTCCCCTAGAGGTCTTGTGCTTTTTAAAGTCAGATTTAATTCTTGTTTCTTGATTCTATTATAAATGGTTCTGCTGTTAATTTCATTGTCTAAAGCATTGTTTGCTAGCATATAGAAATAAAACTGATTTTTTAAAAATATTGTTTTATAGTCACACTTCTTAAACTTTCTTAAAAATTCCAAAGAATCTACAGATAAGTTATTTACATGATCATACCATCTAAGAGTAATGATGGTTTTCTTCATTTCAGCAGTTATACCGTCTCCTCCTCTTGCCTCACCTCGTGGACTAGAATTCCTAGCACTATGTTTAATAACAATGGCAATGGGGGCACAGAAGGCATCAACACCTTGTCCTTCAACTTGGAGGGAAAAAGGTCAACATTTCATCATTAAGCATGCTACAGCTATTGTGTTGGGTTCTGTGTGTGGTTTTTGGTTGGTTGGTTGGTTTGGAACCTTTTATCTCACTAAAAAAGTTCTCTAGCTCTAGTTTGTTAACAGTTTATAACATGAATGGAGGCTGAATTTTATCTTTGTCTTCAAACACTAATACATACAGTCTCCATACATCTGGGTTTTTTTTCCCTAATCTGTTAATTGATAAAGTATACTGACTGATTTTCTAGTGTAAAAACAACCTTTCATTCCTAAGATAAACTAAACTTGATCAAGCTGGTTATATATGACCAGATTCAGTTTGCTAAAATTTTGTTTAGGGGTTGTTTATCTATGTTCATAATCAGACGAATTTCCTTTCATTCTCTTATTGTCCTTAATAGGTTATGTATCCAACATATGCTATACACATAAAATGAGTTGGGGAGTTTCCTCTTTTTCTAGTGTTTTGAAGAGTATGCATAATACTGGAATTACTGTTTCCTTTCATATATGATAGAGCTAGGACTCACTGGTAAATGTGTGAATATTCTTTTCAGGAAAAGTTTGAACTACTCACTCATGATCATAGGACTACCCATGTTTCCAACTTCTTCTTGCTGCTATACTATGCTTATGATCAGGAAACTCAGTAAGGTACAGATGTCAACTAACCAAACTGATGTATAGAATTAATACAATCCCAATAAAATTCCCCCACCAGTAGAGTATATACTGTTATATACTGGTAGGAGTTTTTTACTTTGTTTTGATTTGTAAATTGCTAAGTAAGCTGTTTCTAAATTTCACTAGAAAAGACAAAAACAAAGGGTAGCATACCACTCTTAAATAAAAGAACAAGGAGGAGGATCTGCTCTACTGCATTCTCAGTAGGGGTAGTATCGCCCCCAGGAGGGAGAAAGTTGGTTCTTGGAGGAAAAAAAACTTAGCTATTACAGTGATTTGTGGCTGTCCACAAATCAATCCTACCTTACAAAATCTTATTCCTTAGTATTTAACTTCATAGAGAAAAGAAGAGAAAGTGTCTAAAAAGGCTCCTGATGGGAGCAATAATAATGAAAAAAAAAAAAGGCAGAAAAACACTCTTATATTGGATAGCAAGATTTATTACAAAACTACAGTTGTAACAGTGTGGTGCAAACACAAAGACAGACTAATGGACTAGAAAAAAAAGCAGAAACAGATACACACATATATGGCTCTTGGTTTATGACAAAGATGGTACTGCAGAGCAGAGTAGAATTATCTTTTCAATAAATGGTGCTAAATCAACTGGATATCCATCTGTGAAAAAAATGAAATCCTAACTCCTACCTCATAAGCATTATAAAAATCAATTCCGGGTGGAAATATAAAAAATATAATACTTGGAAGGCAATATAGGAGAATTATATTGATGATTTGAGGATAGAAAAATACTTCTTAAATTGAACCCCAAAAGCACTAACTAAAAAGGAAAAGACTGATAAGTTGGAGTAAAGTTAAAACTTCTGTTCACCAAAAAATAGCATTAAGAGAGTAAAAAATTTAGCTACAGAGAAGATATTTACAACATACATACTCATAAAAGGACTCAAATCTAAAACATCCTACAATTACCAGGAAAAAAAAAGTCAAATAACCCCCCTACCAAACATGCAAAATAAACAGACACACTGCACCAAACAGGCTATACATATGGTCGATAAACATATGAAAAGGGTCTCAATACCATTAGTCGTTAGAAAAATGAAAATTAAAACACAACGAAGTACTGCTCATTCCCACTAAAATGACAAACTTTAAGATGACTGGAGCGTATTATGCTAAGTGAAATAAGTCAGACAGAGAAAGACAAACAATGTATGATATCACTTATATGTGGAATCTTTAAAAATACAACAAACTAGTGAATATAACAAAAAAGAAGCAGACTCACAGATACAGAGAATAAACTAGTGGTTACAGTGGAGAGAGGGCAGGGGAAGGGGCAATATAAGGGTAGGGGGAAAAGATGTACAAACCATTAGGTATAAAATAAGCTACAAGGAGGTACCTACCGTACAACACAGGGAATATAGCCAGTATCTTATAATAACTATACATGGAGTATAGCCTTTAAAAATGTGAATCATATTGTACACCTATAACTTATGTAATATTGTACAACAACTATACTTCAATTGAAAAATAAAGGAGATACTTTTAATATTATGTCATTAAAAAGAAAAAAAAGGAAAACCTGAAAAAGTATTAGCAACACTCTGAAGTAACCTGAACTTACATACTCTACTAGTGGGGTTTTGAATTGGTACCACCACTTTGGAAAACTTTAAGAGTATCTAAAGGAACATACACATAACCTTTGAACACTGCCACTTCTAGCTGTACATCCAAGTGAAACACATGCACCTGTACAGCAAGAGACATGAACGAGGTTGCTTCTGGCAGCATTATTTGTAATAGCCCCAAACTGGAAACATTGTAAATGTCCATCAATAGAATGGATATATAAACTATTCTACGTTAAATGAAATACTATGGACTTCCCTGGTGGTACAGTGGTTAAGAATCCGCCTGCCAATGCACGGAACACGGGTTCGACCCGTGGTCCGGGAAGATCCCACATGCCACAGAGCAACTGAGCCTGTGTGCCACAACTACTGAAGCCCATGTGCCTAGAGCCCATGCTCTGCAACAAGAGAAGCCACCGCAATGAGAAGCCCACGCACTGCACAGACAAGTAGCCCCTGCTTGCAGCAACCAGAGAAAGCCCGCGCGCAGCAACGAAGATCCAACGCGGCCAAAAATAAATAAATAAATAAATTTATTAAAAAATGAAATAGTATGAATATTTATAGCAATGTTCATAGCAATGAAAATAAACTGTATCTAATGTAACAAAAGAATAAATCTTATAAATATTGCTCAGAGGCTTTGCCATCATTCAATGAGCTGTATATTTTTATTTTTGTGCACACCTATATATGTGTATTATATTTTACAATACAAAAGGTACTAAAACTGAAACTGCAGTAAAAAGAAAGTTGTGATCATGAAATATAAAATACAAAATTACGTTCTTAATTTTAGAATAGAAGCAGAACACTTTTAAAATATATATAGCAAAATGGGCTTCCCTGGTGGCGCAGTGGTTGAGAGTCCGCCTGCCGGTGCAGGAGACACGGGTTCGTGCCCTGGTCCGGGAGGATCCCACATGCCGCGGAGCAGCTAAGCCCGTGAACCATGGCCGCTGAGCCTGTGCGTCCGGAGCCTGTGCTCCGCGGCGGGAGAGGCCACAACAGTGAGAGGCCCGCATACCGAAAAAAAAAAAAATATATATAGCAAAATGAAAAAGTTTAGTTACATATGGCCTGTGAAAGGACAGACAAAAAATGTCAAATAAGTTATAGAAAAGGGTACAAGAGGCAAAGGGAAGAAAGAGAGAGAAGGAGTCGGCCTGGCCTTCTGAGCTCATCTACCAGTTTCTTCCTGGACCACTCTGATCCCACCACATTGAGCTCTTTGCTATTTCTCAAACATATGAAGCAAACTCCACATCAGTGATATTACACTTATTCTTCCCAGCAAAATCTTTCCCCAGATATCCACAGGTTTACTCCCTCATTTTCTTTAGGTCTCTGTTTAAACATCACCTTATCAGAGACCCATTTGTTTATTTTTACCAGGGCCCATTTGCTTATTTTGCCTTGACCAAACTACAGAAAATCCCAGCATTCCCTACTGCCTTGGTCTATTTTATTTTTTCTAGAGTACTTACCTCCATCTGATATTTACTTATTTATGTAATTATGTATGTATGTATTACGTATGTATTTACTATCTGTCCCTCACAACAGTAAGTTTCTTGAAGATGGGAACTTTTGACTGTTTTGTTCAATGATGAGTCCCTGGAGCCTAGAACTAGCTCTAGCTCACAGTAGATGCTCAATAAATGTTTACTGAATGAATAAATGAAAATGAGGAAGAAAGCAAGCCAAAAAAGCAGTCTCCCCCACACATGAAAAGTCAGAGTACTACCTACAAAGACTATTACACACATGAAATAGCAGACAGAAACACAGAAAAAGAAACACATAGGCAACATGTACATAGACACATGTCACACAAACCAAGAGAGGCAGAAAAGGACACTTACATGAAATAATATTCCTATATTCCTATCTGGTAATTACATCATTTAAAATTTCAAAATGTTACACAGCTAGGGAGCAGTGATCACCTCCTGATGCAAGCTAAATTAAAATAAACCAAGGGTCAGATCTGGCTATTTATGGTCTAGCAAATAATTCTTCCAATACTTGGTCTGTGAATTCCTTTAACTCATTTCTTCTAATAATCTTATTCCAATCTCAATCCAAATTCTATGATTATATCCTCTACCTTAATATTTCCCATCACTGTGCTCAAACACATCACCTTCTGAATACCACCTTGTATCTTTCAATCTAACTCCCTGTAGACCATCAATGTTAACACATTCTCAACCTCAATGAACCTCTGATCTGTTGACCCAACCACCATTTCACTGTCCATCAATGCCTTCCCCCAATACCTTCACTTGACTTCCTACTTATTTACAGTCCACACTACATTGTTATAATTTCTCCTTCAATATATACCGTCAACTTTCTTGATGCTCTCTTTCACCAGTGCTCCCTGGTTTCACCAGATACTCCTGCTTAGTCACCTTTCCATTTCCTCCTCATCTTTCTGTCTTCTAAAATTTAAGAGTATTCCAGGCTTAGTCTTAAGACCTCCTTTCTTATCTAGCTATACTTACTCCCTAGATCTCCTATCAGGTCCCATGGCTTTAAATACCATCTTTACACCTAAAGGTCCCAAATTTATATATCTAGCTCAGATCACTCTACTGAAATCCAGATTCCCATATCTGTCTACTTAACAACATCTCTTCTTGGATATCAAATATGCACCTCAATAGAACCAAAATCTTTTAACTTTCTCCTAAAACTTACTCTTCCTCCAAGCTTCTCCAACTCAGTAAATGACATCTCTATTCTTCCAGTTGTTCAGGACATAAAACCTTGCAATCATCCTCTACTTGTTACTTTCTATCTCATACCCCACATCCAAATCAACACTAAATCCTATCAGCTCTTAAACTATAACGCACCACTTCTCAACACTTCCACTACTCCCCACATCATCTTGTTTGGACTATATTTAACAGTCTAGTAACTGGTCTTCTTGCTGCCATAATTGTCCCTAAATTTATTCTTCCTAGCAATCAGGTTTCTTTCCCTAATGTAAATGAGTTTGTGTAATTTTGCTAAAAATCCTTCAAAAGCTTCCAAAGTCCCAACCACTAAACATCCTGACAAAACAAAGTCTCATCTCCAATCCCAGCCCTCACTGCTCTCAATTTATCTCCTATAACTCTCTCCCTAACTCACTCCACTCAAGATACACTGGCCTCCTTACTCTTCCTTAAAAATGTCAAGCATGCTCCCACCTCACAGTCTTGGCATTGGTTCTTTCCTCTCACTGAAATGCTCTTCCTCCCAATATCAGTGACATGCTTGAGTTCCATGTCTCTGCTCAAGTGTCACTATGAGAAAGGCCTTCCTTGACTATATCATCAATCATTACTTTCTATCCCTTACTCACCTTTGTTATACTTCATAATACTAACCTGGTATACCATATATTTGTTTATTGCCTTTCTCCCCCAATTAGAATGTAAGCTCTTTAATTCAGGAACTTCATTTTGTTCACTGCTGCATCCTCAGAGCCGAGAATGGCTACCATGCACATCGCAGGCATGCAATAAATATTTGTTAAATGATTTACTGAGTGTTCTTCATAATTTTTGAAAATAAACAACTGTTTTACAAATAAAATTTTACATATAAAATAATAGTCTTATATTAATCAGTAGGAAGCAATTTTATTTATAAACTATTATTTATAAGTCATTTTGTGTTTTTATGAGACTGGCCTGAAAATTAACATGTGAGGTATTTGTTATCTTCCTCCTACTGAAGGGGTTTCTCAACCTCAACATTACTATACCTTGGGCCAGATCAGCCTTTGTTGTAGGAGGTGGTACTATGATTGTAGGATATTTAGCAGCATCCCTGGCCTCTACCTACTAAATGCCCCTAGCACTCTCCCAGTTGTGACAACCAAAAAAGTCTCCAGATATCATTACCAATGTCTCCGGGGTGGAGGTGGGGAAGGGGGATCAGAGACTCCCTCCTTCCCCCACTGTACTACTGGAAGGGATTTGTTTTCTCTGTTTTTCAAAAATGAAAATAGCTTAGATCACAACTAAGATATCTAAAGTATAAAGATTTGAATTTTCTAAATGGCTAAATAACCAACTTCACATGCTAAGGTTAGGTTCATGTGGCAGTTACTCTTACATAAAGTAAAATCCCACCATATCTGTATGGTTATCAGCACTTTTGGGAATGGGCCTCAGCTTAAGTTTTATCATTACATTCAAAATTATAGGCAAAGAAGTTACACGATTATTCTGTATATCCTTCTCACCTCCAGCCCCCAGGTAAAATGTACTTTTTTTCAGTCTTGTTAAATCCTAATGGAAACTAATATCTAAATGAAAAAAATCACTATTCATACTTGACTCATGGCTATCACTGAGTGACCATAATTACACATTCAATTTTGATACAGATATAAATGCAGCTTTCTTAGGGAGCAAATTTCACTGGCACCTGACTGCCAGGTTCATGACTGAGGGTAAAATATTTCAGAAAAATCATTTTGTCTGCCTTCCCATCTTTTAGCAGTAAAAACTCTAGAAAAGTTATAGCTATTCAATAAGAAAACAAGCTACCATATTTTCTTGCTACATTTACCATTTAATACAGTGCTATAGCATTTGATAAAAGTAAAAGATGAGTGAGACAATAAAATTGCTGCCAGTGTTTAACCATTTAAACTCAAAGTGACTGAAACATTTTCACAGATAAATAAAACTGCTGAATTTTTATGATAAGTACTATAATATTCATAAATAATTAGCTATATAAAATTTAATGAGGAAATATATTCAGTAGACCTGGTACTGCAAGGCAAGGTCAAGGTTTAGCATAAGGTTTCTTTGTTCCATCTCTCAGTAAAAGCACAGGGATATATGACACATAGAATTGACAACTGTTAGAATAATAGGGTAGTCTTATACTTTTTTTTTTTTTACAAACGTAAACTAATTATATATCTGACACCATACCTTCCAAGCAAAAAAAAAAAAAGAAAGAAAAAGAAAAAAGGAAAGAAAAATTTACCAAGAGATGCTACTACCTCCACTAACATTTCAGGATACAGAGGCAAAAACACCAAATTACCCTTATACTTGCTAATGAAATAATTTTCATTTCATATTTATCTTAATTCCACACTATTCTTGGCTATTCTTGCCAAAAATAAACTAAATACATATTTCAGCAATTTTATTCATTCTAAAGTGCCCACAATAAATGACCCTAATAAATACTGAGTAAAGCCTAAATCATTTTTTAAAAATAGCAATAAATAACACAAATGCTCAGGATACTTTGAGATTGATTATATAAAAAGATTAAACTAAATTGTAAAGAGCTTTACTAATATTCAGAGCTACCTGCAACTAAGTCCTCTGGCTACTTCTATTCTTTGTTAGCCAAAAAGCTACGCAAATAACTCTGTGGTATAGTTCTATCCGACATCAAATCCCTAGCAACGCTATTAGATAGGAGTTAATCGGAATAATAATAATGTATCTTCCTAGCTGAAGCTGTTGGCTGGACTGCTAAACATTATTTATTTTCCTCTTCTGAATATTGGCAGCTTGTCCTTTATTCAAATTCTCACCCTTCCTTCCCCACTTCTATCACTCTCCACATAACCTTAAATGCAGTTAGTATATTAGTTTTTGTCCTTCACATAAAAATAGATACAAAAGAATCAGCTAGAAATTATCTGAACCTACTTCATCTAAAAACAATTTAAAACATATAATTTTAGAAGTATGCCACAAATGATTAGTTGCACAAGCTCTACACTAATAGCTACCAATTATTTAAGAAAGAAAACAACTTGTTTTCTCACACAGAAAGAAAGAAGACATAGTATTGCCTACAATATATGATTATCAGCAGGTATATAATTTTTAAAATGTTTTTAACCTACTACAATGCCTTTATAAGATGTATTTTGACAGTCTTTACATTAGATTAGATTAACTACTAAAAATGTACTGCCTCAATGAAAAATGAAAACAGCAAAGTATGAATTTACCAATCAGGAGATTCAATAAGTTTTCCCTGAAGAAGAAATTTTGTGATGCTTGAGTATTTTTTAAACTGCTAAAAAATATCTTCAGGGAAAAGTGTAAAAAAGGGAAATAGCAGCTTGATACTATAGAAAGAACATTGACTTAGGAACAGACAGAAATGGGCCCAAATCACACTTCTGCCAAATGGGATAATTCTCTGCTTAAACAAGTTACTGGACCTCTCTGAATCTCAGTACCTTCTCTGTACAATGGGAACCATACTACTTATCCTCTCAAGGATATTTTAAATAAGGTGACATTTTCCACTAATCCAATTCTTACAAATCGAGAATAATATAAAAATCCTGAAACATATGACTAATGAAATATTCATGGATCAATAAATAATAATCTTTAGAAAGTATACTCCCTAATTATAATGATACCTTCCTTCATATTTAATCATTGTGCTGGCCAAAAAGTTCTTTCAGATTTTTTCCATAAGATGTTACAGAAAAACCCAAGCGAACTTTTTGGCCAACCCAATAAAATGCTATAATTTTCTAATAATGGTTTTGGTAAGCAACTAGCATACAATAAGATGAAGTATATTTTTGTAATTTAATAATATGCCAAATGGCCAGGCATTTGCTTATAAACATTTAGAATAACTGTGAAAAATAGCCAAAGATAGACTTTGGCCAAAGAAAATTTATTTTATTTAATATATATCCATTTTATTCATTTAAAATGCCACATCACTCCCCACTCTATAGGTTTTAAAATCTTTAAAATGATTTCCATCCCAATAATTACTTAAAGGAAGACATTAGTTTCAAGAGGATTTTAAGTAAAAGTTAACATTATAGCAGCATGAAAAATACAAATGACGGTCAAACTAATTTGACATCTAACATTTGAAAAACTTCTCCAAATATCTCCAAGCTTATAATATTTATTAATTTTGAATTCTGTGATTTTAACTAAAAATGCTTTATTTATCTCCATTTATTTGGAAAGACACCTATTACTTACATTTCTGCAATTTTCTAAATATGAATTTTTGTCTTAATATTAACTGAGAATTTAGAGATTTTTTTAGTTACTATTTATAAAGAAGATGGTCATACTAATTCTTTTTAGGTTTGTAGGCCTTCTTTATAAGATTTAGGATATAAATCAATACTTACAGCATAAAAGTAAATCCTTTTTTGGGGCACTCATTCATGATGAATAAATTCCTTATCTTCCTTACCTCTTATTAACTCCTTCTCTAACTAAAGTATATATTAAAGTATTTCCTCAAAACTTCACATAGTAGAAACACATAAATCCTTGAAAGTCCATGATAGGTGGATATTTTAAAAGTAAAGATTAAGAAGAAATCTAAAAAGCACTAAGTTACTCTCAAAAACAATGGGATTATTGCAAAGTAATTCAAACAATCCAGCAGAGAAAGGACTCCCCTGAAAAGAGAAAGCCAAGAGAAGAGAGAAATGGAAGAAAATCAGGTCCCAAACCCTTTATTTTCCAGAGTTTGTGAACAGCTTGCTTTCTCTCAACTCTTTCTTTCCCATGTGCTTAATCATTAATATTCCAGTTTTCTACTAAATACAGGTTAAGTGACATCACCACAAAGTTTAAAAGTCAGTCCAATGAATAAACACTTTCATGTTAAAAAAGAAAAGAAAAGAAAAAAGAAAATAAACAAAAACCTAAGTAAGAGTTTTTAACACTTTCTTTTCCCACCCAGAGATAAGCACTCAGTTTTAGAACTTAACAAAAGATACTATGCTGCCATCTATCTACCTGAAAGGATATAAAGAAAAATGCAGACTAAAGCTTTCACTTCCTCTGGCTGACAGAATATAGGGTCAAAGTCCATGGCATACTTTCATTGTACTTTTTCTCCATAAAAAAGCAGCACAGTAATCAATAACACAATCTCCAAAGATAATTAGGGATATCTGGGGATCTTTATACCATATCCCATATAATGGAAAGAATAACAAAGTTTATGAACAACTTTATACACAAAATGAAGACCTGGATATACTTTGTTTGTTTTAGAGAAAAATGAAAGAGAGACAGGCAAGGACTTAGAAAAAAACTGATGGGGCAGGATTGTTTGAAGAATATTCCACTACAAAACAATATTTTTTTAAATGCCAATAGTGACTTTTGTACTGAAATTACTGGCAATTTTCTACCTTTATAAAAAAATATAATAAATGTCAACACCAAAAAAAGCAAACAAACAAAAAAAAGCCTGTTATAAGTAAGGGCAATTTTCTATTGTTTAGCTTTAAAAATATTTGCTATAGAGTTTTTTAGTATCTTAGAAAAAATGTGACCTTAAAACCAATTTCCAATTAACTGCCTCAAGCTTTTTGTTATTCTCTTGTCCAGCAATGACTTCCTTCACCTCTCCATCTGGTTAATCTCTACCAATACTATCAAGTCCATCGCCAGTCTCATTTTCTACAGCACAATAGTTCTCAAACCTTATGGCTATAGTCGTATGGTTCTGCACAACTCCACAGGATATTGTTTACATAGATTATGACATGAGTGTGGTCTCCTGGAGTTGTTTAGTTAGGAAGCAATGATTAAAATTACTTGGGAAGAAATTTTTAAACAAAATGTTACTGCCAATGACACCTATGCAGGAAGAGATTGTATGAGACTAACCCTACCAATAAGAACATTTACTAAAAGCCAGATAAAATCCAATTAATTGGTAAATAAACAGCTGACTGAAGACACTGGGAAGTAGCCAAACTAGCCAGGACTTAAAGGACAAAGATCCCAGAAAGGGAAGAAATGCACTAAGGTGAGTCCTACATTCCTCAGTGCTTTTTACTTAAAGGTACTTGCCAACTCATAAACATTACATATGAAAGGTCAAGTAGAAGTGGAGGCTCAGAGTATTCTGCAATCCCACAGAACTGGGGAAACAACAAGGAGAAGGCACAATCCACTGTTAACACTGAAGTTTCCAGCTGAGAAACTCCTGAAGGGCTATGACATAAGAGAAAGGGCAAACTGAAACTAGTTCTTTATGAAGACAAAACCCCAAATCATAAATCCTTACAAAGTCTCAATAAACACAGTAAACGTCATCTTCAAAAGAACTGCTGTATTAAGACTAATATTCTGTTATTAGCCTTAGAAATATTTACTATACAAATCCTTGACTGGATCAAGATGAGTCTTCTCTTATTGACAGTCCACAAAAGAAGTAAATCATATCTTGAAAAAGAAAGTATCAACCAGCTCTTCTACAATTTGTCAAATAAAATGCCCAGTATCTAACAAAATTTACTGGATATATCAGAAGAAAGGACAAACTATTTGGAAACTACAAGAGAGAAGAAAAAAAGGTCAACGGAAACAGACCCACAAGTAGATCTCAACACTGAGGTTATCAGACATAAACATTAAAATAACTTTCATTAAAATGTTCAAAACTTTAGATAACAAATGAAGAATTTCACCAGAGAAGTGATCTATGAAAAAAATATCAAATGGAAATTATAACTGAGAAAAATATAATAACTGAATTAATAAACTCAACAGAAGGGTCTGACAGTAGATTAAACAGAGCAGAAGAGTTGAGAAGTAAACCAGAAGAGGGGTCAGTAGGAAATACCCAGTCTGAAGCACAGAGGGGAAAAAAAGGAAAAATGCAGGAAAGACTTCAAAAGTTATGCAGTGCAGTGAGATCTCATGTGCATATAATCAGAATCCCAGAAATGCAGGAGATAAAGTTGGGCAGAAGTAACAGTTGAAGTGACACAGGCCAAGAAATGTCCATAACTTAAAAATGTCATCAAGCCATAGATTTAAGAAGTTATATACACTCTCAAACAGGAAGAATGCAAAGAAAACAACAATGAAGCACATCATAGAATAACTGCTAAATACAAAAACAAAATGAAATCATAGGAGTTCTGGTCCAAGATGGCAACAGAGAAGGCTCCTGAGCTCAACTTTTCCCATAGACACAACAAATCTACTACTAAGCATGAAGCAATTCCCTTTGAATGAAATCCAGAAACTAGCTGAGTGAATGTTATATTGATAGATCAGGCACAGCACTAAAGAAAATCACCAAAAAACAAAGGAAGAAAGCAACAGAAAAAGAAAGGAACAAAGGAATTACAGAACAGCCAGAAAACAATTTTTTAAATGGCAACAGTAAGTCCATACCTATCAATAATTACTTTAAATATAAAAGGACTAAATTCTACAATCAAAAGACAAAGAATGGCTGAATGAGTAAAAAAAAAAACAAGATCCAATTATCTAGGGCCTATAAGAGATTGACTTCAGCTTTAGGGACACACAGACTGAAAGTGAAGGGATGGAAAAAGATATTCCATGCAAATGAAAACCTAAAGAAAGCAGAGGTAGCTATATTTATATCAGATGAAATAGACTTTAAGCCAAAGACTATAAGAAGAGACAAAGAAGGTCAATATAAAACAATAAAGAGTCACTCCAACAAGAGGATATAACATTTGTAAATATGATGCATGCAACACAGGAGCACCTAAATACATAAGGCAAATATTAACAGACCTGAGGGAGAAATAGACAGCATTATAATAATAGTAGGGGACTTCAGTACCTCAGTTTCAACAATGGATAGATCATCTAGACAGAAAATCAATATGGAAACATCAGACTTAAACTACATGTTAGACCAGATGAACTTAACAGACATTTAAAGAACATTCCATCCAACAACAGTAGAATAAACATTCTTCTCAAGTGCACAGGAAACAGTCTCCAGGGTAAATCATATATTAGGCGGCAAAACAAACCTTAAAAATTTTAAGAAGACTGAAATCATATCAAACATTTTTTCCAACCCCAATGGTATGAAACTGGAAATCAATTATAAGAAGAACACTAGAAAATTCAAAAATATGTGGAGATTAAACAGCAAACTACTGAACAACCAATGGGCCAAAGAGGAAATCAAAACAGATACTAAAAAATATTGAGGCAAATTAAAATGGAAATACAACACACCAAAATGTACGAGATGCAGCAAAGACAGTTCTGAGGGAAGTTCATGGCTATAAATGCCTACATTAAGAAAAAAGAAAGATCTCAAACTAACTTTATATCTCAAGGATCTAGAAAAGGAGGAACAAAATAAGCCAAAAGTAGAAAGAAGGAAAAAAACAAAGATTAGAGTAGAAGTAAGTGAAATAGAGACTAAAAAGACAATAGAAAAGATCAAGGAAACTAAAACCTGGTTTTTTGAAATGATAAACAAAATACACAAACCTTTAGCTATACTCACTAAAAAAAAAGAGAGAAAACTCAAATAAATAAAATCAGAAATGAAAGAGGAGACATTGCAACTGATACCACACAAATACAAAGGATCATAAGAGACTACTATGAAAAATTATATACCAACAAATTGGACAACCTAGAAGAAATTGATAAATTCCTAGAAACAACCTACCAACAATGAATCATGAAGAAACAGAAAATCTGAACAGACCAATTACTAGTAAGAAGATTGAATCAGTAATCAAAACCCCCAACAGTGAAAAGTCCAGGACCAAATGGCTTCATGGATGAATTCAACCAAACATTTAAAGAATTAACACTAATCCTTCTCAAACTTTTCAAAAAAAATTGAAGAGGAAGGAACACTTCCAAAATATTGTACAAGGCCAGCATTAACCTGATACAAAAACCAGACAACAACACTAAAAGAAAAGAAAACCATATCTCTGATGAACAAAGATGTGAAAATCCTCAACAAAATATTAGCAAACCAAATTCAACAATACATTAAAAGGATCATACACCATGATCAAGTGGGATTTAATTCCAGGGATGCAAAGATACTTCAAAATCTGCAAATCAATCAGTGTGATACACCACATTAACAAACTGAATGATAAATATCATATGATCATCTCAAAAGATATAGAAAAGCCCTTGATAAAATTCAACATCCATTCATGATAAAAACTCTCAACAAACTGGGTGTAGGAGGAAACATACTTTAACATAATAAAGGCCATATATTACAAACCCACAGAAACATCAAACTCAGTGAAAAGCTGACAGCTTTTCCTCTAAGATCAGGAATGAGACAAAGATGCCCACTCTTATCACCAATATTCAACACTGGATATCAGAACAATTAGGCAAGCAAAAGAAATAAAAGACATCCATTTAGAAAGGAAGAAGTAAAACTGACATTATTTGCAGATAACATGGTATTACATATAGAAAACCTAAAGACTCGACCAAAAAACTGTTAGAACTAATAAACTCATAAAGTTGCAGGATACAAAATTAATATACAAATATCAGTTGCATTTCCATACACTATCAGAAAGTTATTAAGAAAACAATCCCATTTACAATTGTATCAAAAAGAATAAAATATCTAGGAATAAATTTAACCAACAACGTGAAAGATCTGTACAGTGAAGACACTGATGAAAGAAACTGAAGACAACACCAATAAATGGAAAGCTCTTCCACGCTCATAGATTGGAAAAAATTAAATATTCTTAAAATGGACATACTATCCAAGCAATCTACAGATTCAATGCAATCCCTATCACAATTTGACTGCATTATTTTCACAAAATAGAACAAACAATCTTAAAATTTGTATGGACCCACAGAAGATCTCAAATAACCAAAGCAATCTTAAGAAAGAAGAACCAAGCTGGAGGCATCTCATGTCTTGATTTCAAAATATATTGCAAAGCTATAGTAATCAAAATAGTATGATACTGACATAAAAAGGCACTTAGATCAATGGAACAGAATAGACAGCCCAGAAAAAAACCCACTCTTGTATGGTCAATTAGTTTATGACAAAGGAGCCAAGAAGAGTCAATGGGGAAAAGATAGTCCCTTCAATAAATGGTCCTGGGAAAAATGGACAGTTGCAAGCAAAAGAATGAAACTGGATCCCTATCTTACACCATACACAAAAATCACTCAAAATGAATCAAAGGTTTGAACATAAAAGCTAAACCCATAAAACTCATGGAAGAAAGCATATTGGGTAAGCTCCCTGATGTTGGTCTTGGCAATGAGTTTTTTGGATTTGACACCAAAGCAAAATAAACTAGTGGGACTATATCAAACTAAAAACCTTCACAAAGCATAGGAAACCACCAACAAAATGAAAAGGCAACCTATGTAATGGGAAAAAATATTTGCAAATCATATCTCTGATACAGGGTTAATATCCAAAATATATAAAGAACCCATACAACTCAACAGCAAAAAAAAAAAAAAAAAAAAAAAAGATTAAAAAATGGGCAGAGGACCTGAACAGACATTTTTCCAAAGAAGATATATTAATGGCCAATAGGTATGTGAAAAGGTACTCAACATCACTAATCATCAGGGAAATGCAAATCAAGACCACAATGCGATATCACTTCACACCTGTTAGATTAGAATGGCTATCATCAGAAAGATAAAAGGTAAGTGTTGGCAAGGATGTGGAGAAAAAGAAATCCTTTTGCACTGCTGGTGAGAATAGAAATTGGTGCAGCCACTATGGAAAGCAGTACGGAGACCCCTCAAAAAATTAAAAATAGAACTACCATATGATCCAGCAATTTTACCTCTAGGTATATATCTGAAAGAAATGAAAACAGGATAGCAAAGAGATATCAGCACTCCCATGTTCACTGTAGCATTATTCACAATAGCCAAGATATGGAAGCAACTTAAGTGTCCATCAATAGATGAATGGATAAAAAAGATGTTGTATATATACACAGTGGAATATTATTCAGCCATGAGAAAGGAGGAAATCCTGCTATCTGTGATAACGTGGATGAACCTTGATGGCCTTATACTATGTGAAATAAGCCAAATGTTATCACTTATCTGTGGAATTAAGGGAAGAAAAGTTCAACTCATAGAAACTGAGAGTAGACAAGTAGTTGCCAGGGGCTGGGGCTGTGGGAAATACGGAGAGGCTGGTAAAAGGGTGCAAATTTTAGCTGTAAGATGAATAAGGTAAAGATCTAATGTAAAACATGGTGACCACTGTTTTATCACCATACTGTACAACTGAAATTCGTTAAGAGAGAAGAAATTAAATGTTCTCATAAAAAAAGATTAATATGTGAATCATTGGATGTGTTAATTAACTAGATGGGGAAATCCTTTCAACGTGTATACATATATCAAATTATCATAATGCACAATTTAAGTATCTTATAAATTTATATGTTAATTATATAATTATGCCTCAACAAAGCTGAAATAATATAAATAACTAAATCATAAAAGCAGTCAGAGAAAAGATACATTACTTCAATGGAGGAACAATAAAACTAACAACTGACTTTACAACAGAAATGATGGAAACCAGGAGACAAGGAAATAACATCCTTTATTTTTTTATTTTATTTTTTTGAAATAACATCTTTTAAAACCTGAAAAATAACTCCAAACGTATAATTCTATGCCAAGCAAATAAATCCTTCAAAAATGAAAGAGAAATAAAGACATTTTCAGGTGAACCAAAACTGGGAGAATCTGTTCCAGTACACTTCCACCAAGAGGCAGAAAAAAAATACTCCCAGAAAGAAACTTAGAAACTTATGAAGACATGAAGGACTAGAAAAAGCATCAATATGTGGGTAATTCTAAACAAATAGTGACTTCATATAACATATGTATTATAACACATAATATATAAACGACAATAATTACTTCTTGTTGTCATGAGTTTTAGTTCAACATCTATTTTATGCACCCAGAATATCAAAAATGATAATAGGAGGGGTTCTAAGGCCACTACATTTACTATCGCAGCAATGTTTAAAGTACCAACTTATATTAAACTTCAGAAAACCAAGGAAGAATGTTTTGATCTCTGGGAAAACCACTTTAAAAAGAGTAAAAGGAGAAACACCATCAGAAGGGATAAACTGGACATCTTTTTTAATTGAAAATTTCCAAGCAAGTAAGAAAAGGAGAAAAATGGAAACAAAGAACAGATGGGTCAAGTAGAAAATACACAGTAAGATGATAGGATTAATATCAGTCACAGTAAATAAAAATGGACTATTTCAATTAGAAGACAAAGATTATCAAACTAAACTTAAAAGAAAAGAAATATTTGGTGTCTACAAGGCACACTGACAAGACATAACTGAGAAAGGTTGAAAGTAAAAAGATAGAAAAAGACATACCATGAAAATACTAACCAAAACAAAGCTGATATAGCTAAATTAATAACAAAGAAAAACACTGTAAGGCAAGAGTAATTACTACAGATAAAAAGGTATAATTTATAATGATACAAGAATTAGTCTGGACATCCCTGGTGGCACAGTGGTTAAAGAATCCAACTGCCAATGCAGGGGACACGGGTTTGAGCCCAGGTCCAGGAAGATCCTACATGCCACAGAGCAACTAAGTCCGTGCACCACAACTACTGAGCGTGCGCTCTAGAGCCCACGAGCCAAAACTACTGAGCCCTCTTGCCACAACTACTGAAGCCCGCGTGCCTAGAGCCCATGCTCCGCAACGAGAGAAGCCACCGCAATGAGAAGCCCACGCACCGTAACAAAGAGGAGCCCACGCTCGACGCAACTAGAGAAAGCCCACGCGCAACAACGAAGACCCAATGCAGCCAAAAATAAATAAATTAATTAATTTAAAAAATAAAGGAGCCAGATACTTAATATTTTAGGCTTTTAGGCCATATGCCTCTCTCACAACTATTCAACTCTGCTGTTGTAGCACAAAAGCAATCATAAACATATGTAAATAGATGAGAGCAGCTGTGTTTCAAGTAAAACTTTATTAACAAAAACAGGCAGAGGTTCAAACTTATCCCAATGCCCATAGTTTGCCAATCCCTTCACTATACTACAATGCATTCCCTCCTAGAGAAGCTCTAGTAGCTTTTCATTAATACCACTAAATTTTACCTCTGTTTTTAAAACATTCTGACCTTA
This sequence comes from Kogia breviceps, assembly GCF_026419965.1. Taxonomy (NCBI): domain Eukaryota; kingdom Metazoa; phylum Chordata; class Mammalia; order Artiodactyla; family Physeteridae; genus Kogia; species Kogia breviceps. Next base: position 58,800,618 of record NC_081317.1, on the reverse strand, counting down.
ATCTTACTGGTAAATTTTTATTTTAATGCTTTTCTTATTAGGCTCAATCTACTTGAAACAGGTTACTCTTGGGAGAATATGTATAACCTTTTACATATTTAAATACAATACTAATTAAATCAGAAATTAACCTATAATTGAGATTCAAACCCAAGGAGTTTGGCTTTAAAGTCACACTCATGACTAGGTCACCTCACACAGTTGTTGTGGGAATTAAAAGAAATAACACGTGCAGAAAAAGTACCTTGTCAACCCTAAATGACTGTCTAAATATTAGCTGCTATTGCATTAGAGCTTTTGATCTGGATGTTTTGGGTGACCATTCTTTTGTACCTAGTCTTATTAGAAAGTAAAATTAAAATATGAGAAAGCATAAAAAAAGAAATTAATCTATAAATAAAACGTTTCTAAAACCATAGTACTAGCATGCACTAAAGTCTCAGTGTGATGATGTCAAACACCTATATTTACAGTTCTCCCTTTTGAACTTTTTTCAGTTATTAGTATTTAATTTTAATTGCTCACTTTGTATTTAGTAAGGAGAATTACCACAAGGCCCCACTAATATATGCAACTAAGCAACAACAGTAAATATCTTCTTTTAATTAAAAAAATGACCATGTGTATAAAAAAGATCTAAATATGCAGAACTTAAAGACCTTCTCTCAATTGCTCTCTTATTACAAAATTTAATTCTATGTACCACCACCAAACTTGTTATTTTTAATAAAAAAGATTTAAACAGTATTAAAATGATATAAATAGGAAAGAAAACACCCTTCTCCGTCAGGGAATCTATTCCTTATTCCCTCTCTCTTCCCTACCGGTTTCCTCACACGCACCCTTGCTCATACTCTCTCTGTCTCTCTCTCTCTCTCTCCCACACACAAAACACACACACACAGAGGGCATTTTAAAAACACAATCTAAGTCCAAATGACACATAGGATCAGGCTCAAATACCAGTTCTACACACAAAGCACACAATATATGATTCATAAAACACAAAATCAGGTTCAAATCCCAGCTCTACAACTAAAACCAGTTTAATAATCACTTCCTAGCTTTGCATCTTCGGTAACTATCTATTCAACCTCTATTAGTCTGTTTCCATCTATAAAATGGGGGAAAAATCATACTCACCTCATGTGGCTGTAGTGAGCATTAACGTGATGATTAAAATCACACACCCATAGCATAGTGTTGATATACAGTCAAGCCTTAACACTCCTAGGTGATGCTATTACCACCGCCACCACTAACACCACCATTCTGGGCAAATCTTGTTAACATCTATTGTAGTTCCTCTACAAAATGGGAAAAGCCATGCCTCAAATGGTGTATGTAATAACTTTTTAAGGTATCCTGCAAATTCGTCTTGTCCTTTCTCTTAAGAACTTAATGTTCCTTTGAGAACCTTTAAGAATTAAACAAGTCTATTTTTATTCCTGAGAAGAAAGAAGAAGCTAACATTTTTCACTTTGTTTTTCATTACTGTAGATATTTTTAAACCAATATATTATTAAGAGATCTAATATGTCATTTTTTAAAGAACTCAACACTAAAAAATAATCATCAATAGATGTGGTTAAAAGGCAATGTCAGAACAGGGTCCACTTTCTCAATTCCAATATATTTTAAAATGCACCAATTTGAGGGTTTATATTTGTTGTTTTTGTTTTCAATTTTCTGCACTTAAAAGCACCACATGTTAATAACTGTATAATATAGTTGCTCTAACATTAATTGATATAAACATTTCTTACCAAGTTATGCTTTTTTAGTGGAAGAAAGTAATAATAGTGGCAGAAAGAAAACATCAGTGCATAGCAAGTAAGAAGTTCAGTGTAGAAACACAACTGCAGAAAAAGCCAATGATTATCTTCACCAACACAATTGTTAATCCTGAAGAAAAAAAGGAAAAAAAAAATATTTCAAACTTTAATGTTAATTTTAGGATGGTACAACTAGAGATAAACGCAAACACACACAAACTTCACATAAAGCACAAACTTCATATGTGCTTTACTTCACGGAGATAAGCTAAAGTCACTCATACCTAAAAGCAAAGAGTACATAAGATATGACACAAATATGCCACTTCACATTTGTAAAGCACATTCTACTTTTTAAAGAAGTCCTGTATATGATTCCCCTTCAACTCAATAACCCAGTGAGGCAGGGAAGAACAGATGGCAGCCTCCTTGCTTCACTGATACATAAAAGGAACAAAGGCGTTAGGACAATTGCCATAGGATGTACAGTTAGGAGAGACAGTGGTCAAGAGAACAAGAACCCTCTTCTGTATACTGCTCTTCCACTGCAGCAGTCTAGCTGTGCAGACCAATCTGAATGATGTGAAGTAAAATAACTTAAACCTGCCACTCTGATATACTGCTAAGCATTCACAATTTTTCTTACTTTTAAAATCTAACCTTGGTTCTTGAAAATAAACACACATTCAAAAGTATTTATAAATTCTTAGAGCTACATTTCCACCAATACAACAGTGAACCACAACTAGGAAAAAGGATTAATGTTATAATCCCAAACTATTCAAGATTAATGAAAGCTATTTTATTGTTCCAAGGTTATTATACCTAAATTTTCAAAGTATTTTATAATTCCAGCAGAAAACCCTAGTTCAAAACTACAAATTACCTTTCACAAATGTTTTCATTTCAATATAGCATTACACTACCACTGTTTGAAAAAATAAATAGGGTCAAATTCTTAACTTAAATTGTTGTTTTAAAGGTGTGCTGTCTAACTATTTTTAAAAATCAGATATATAACTGAACAGAAAACCTGGAAGAGGCATTTCTTAGACTAAAGAATGCATGCTTCATAAACAAGAAAACTTCGTGTTTTGTTATCTGCAAGCAAGGCTACCAGAGAAGGGTGCTTCTGTATGCACTCAAAAATACTCTTCAATAGCTGTTGCTTGAAAGATGACTTATACTTGCCCCATCCTTTCTGTCCCCCCCAAATTTGAGAAATAACTGCTATGATCATGGCATTCTTCTTAAGCACAGAACTTTAAGAAACACTAAGATAATCTACATGCAAGAGTTCTTTTGGTAGCAAGTCCCTTGGAAGGAGTGATTAGAGCCAAAAACAGAGTAAACCTTGAGGTCAGCAGAGAACAGACCTCCAAATCCAAAGCTGTTAAGCAGTTAAGATAATGCAGTTTCTGAAAAAAATAAAAAATTCTCCTTGCTTCTAATTTATACTGTACATTTCCTCAATCTCTGAATATGTCAGCATTGCTCTATTAGGGAATTCAATCACATAAATCCCTAAATCTACTCAGGCCCCCTGGTCTAACCTCCCTTCCTATCCTCCAGCTCTTTGTACTTTCACTCTTCTTCCCACCAGTGTTCTGAGAAGGTGACTAAAACTATGGAGGCGCAAGGCCTAGGAACAGAGAGCTCACCCCAATCTTAGAATTTTGGTTAAACAGCACTTTATTTTGTCACCAAGTCAATCTTTATTCCCTGAAAATAAATAAATAAATAAAATCACTAATCTATATAGTACCAAAACAGTTCCTAGTTGATTATTTTTTAAGCTTAAACTATTGCGTTCACTTAAAAGGAGGTATCAATATCCAACCAACTATCCTGAACATTTATTATATTTTTAATCAGAAATATTACTCTAAAAAGTGTATAAAATTGAGTTTTTAAGTGTGATTAGCTCTTACCTGAATACATGTTTTATATAGCTTTAAAAAATCTACTACTATTGCAAAAGTAAACAAAACACTGAGGTTTCTAAAATCATTTGAGAATTAATCTGTTTAAAGTCAAGGCACATTTTTTCAACACCAACTGTATGTTATATACTAAACTATCCTGTTGATGGAATTTTCAACTTTTTTACATAGTAACAAAGTGCTTTTACTTTTTCTTAATCTCAGGAAATTACTTTGTATTTAAACAATCAGTTTATAGTGAAAACCAAATTCTTACTAAAAGCTTGCTAATAATAACTTGTGTTATCAAAAATAAGGGAAACTCTAAATTGATTAGCATTACTAGGCAAAGCTAAACTCTACCCTGAGTCAACCTTAGATAAATGCAATTATAAATTTAAGAAGATCATCATGTAGTTAACTTTGCATATATGCATGTATGTGTGTACAAACATAAATATATATGTATATAGATATATTTATAAAGTGCTACACCATACCAGTTTAAATATTTATACAGAGATCCCATGCTAGGAAAGCAGAATTAAATACAATATCTTTTTCACAGATTTTTGTGACAGCTTTGAAATGAGATACAATGAAGAACTCTCACAGCATTTGTTTTCAAAAATTCTATTTCTCAACTGAACATTTTCTTTAAATATTACAAGAGAGCCCCCTATTGACCAAAAATGTTGGCAGTTCAGCAGAATCAGCTAACTACCACTTTTTACACATCCAACCAGCATGTAATGTTAATACCTATTACCAATTCATAACACTGAAAAAGGCTGAAAGTGGGTGAAATGAGGTATAAGGGTATCTGAAATGTGTTACTCTTTAATTAAACAAATTGGAAGGGAAATACAAACAATGAGATGTATATGGTTTATTACAGTTAGAAACAATAACAGCTACTATATTTATATTTAAGTGTTTTCTATGTCAGATACTACACTGAATGCTTTACATACATTGCCTCATTTAATAAAACCACCTTAGTTCTTTTGTATATTTGGGTGCATGTTAATTCTTAGTTTTCTGCTCAAATATCTCCTTGCGAGAAAATATAGGATCTCTGGAAAAAATGACTTTGGGAGTTGACAGAACCATATGATCAAATAAAGGGATCCTCATTAAAAGGTTTTCTTAAACTGTGTAACTCTAATATAACCTTTGTTTAAAGCTGCTAAGTACTAAGATTTATTTTTTACTACCTTTTTTTTCCAAAAAGTGAATTACTTATTTCTTACCATGGACAGTGATGATCCATTCTCCTAACACAGTGGCCGCAGCGGCTGCAGTGATGGGAACGCTTTGGTCTCATCAAATTACACTTGTTACACAATTCCCAGAACTCCCTTTCTAGAGAAGGAAATTAAAATCCATTTAATAAAGGCACATGAATAATGTTGAAATTTAGCAACAAGTGTTTAGAAGAGTTTATAGGAATTCTTTGATATATATGTCTAAGTCTCCAGTGTAAATGTTTGCCAAAAATGTTGCTGCTCTGTTCTATGCATGTTTTATTTTGTACATTTCTAATGCATTCATTTGGGAATGTTTATGGGAGAGGGTTGGAAAAAGATTTCAGATGGGTTTAAGAGGTACTAGAATAGTTTCAGAAGTGAAGAAGATTACAAGAAGATTACTATTTAACGGAAATAAAGAAGTTCTTTACAAAATTCTATCCTACCACCAAGTAGCAATTTCCTCTAGTCTGTTGTGAAAGAGCACACATTTAAGCTTTGTGCTAAAAACATGAAGTTTATAGGAATAAAGGGAAAAGTCATTTGTTTTCATTAAGAACTGCTCTAATTAGACCCATAAAAACTCTATGGGACAGTCATCTACCAACATAAGATAATTGTTATATAGAACATATCATTTTAATATTTCTTGAAATGGAATTTTACTTTTATAAAAATTCTTAAACTTTATATCACTTATGGAAAACTATATGCTAACCTCACTAAAAGTATGGGCATTGTAAAATTAACTTAACTCCAATACTCAGAGTGAGTATTAGTATATGCAAAGTGTGACCTAGCACACAGTAGGTAGTAACTAAATCCTTGCTAAAGCATGAAAAGTTTAAAATTTTTTTAAATGAAAGATTCTAAATATAAGTAATAGAATTGTGGGTAGTTTTCAATTTTCTAAAAAGATACCCTATTTTTTTTTTTTTTTTTCAGTACGCGGGCCTCTCACTGCTGTGGCCTCTCCCATTGCGGAGCACAGGCTCCGGACCCGCAGGCTCAGCGGCCACGGCTCACGGGCCCAGCCGCTCCGTGGCACGTGGGATCTTCCCGGACCGGGGCACGAACCCGTGTCCCCCGCATCAGCAGGCGGATTCTCAACCACTGCGCCACCAGGGAAGCCCAGATACCCTATTTTAATTCCATTATTTCTAGTTTAATGGCCAGAAGTAAAATCAATATACTGGAATTTTATAGTAAAGTGTTGGAAAAAAATTCTGCTACAAATGTCTCTGAAGAAATCAATAAAGTATGAATAAAAGCTATATCAAATCAACTGTTCATTCCAATAATATGAAAGTTGAGGAATTATCTTTTACATTTAAAATATTTTACTTTAAAATAAAATTATCTTCTATTTCTTACTTACAATTCTTATTTTAATGAAAACATATTACATGAGAGAGCAACAATATTAAAGCTTAATTTAGGTACAATTAAACTATGATAATTTAACTGTTAGTGAAACAGAAATATTTCATACATAGCATAATACAAGGTCACAAGCATGTCACTTTTTTTTCCTCCCTAGATGTTAGTGGATGTTAGATGTTCCCAAATATCCCAATGTTAAAACTGTGAATTCACATACTACAAGGAATATGGTCAGGAAGGAGACTCTCTTCGATGAGCCAATTTTCATTAAAAGACAACATGAAAACTTTATGTTCTTAAACCAGCCCCTTAAAAAATAAATATGGGATATTCGCTATTGGCAATTTCAGCACATAATACTGCAAAGAATAAATTATTTATTTCATACTTAAAACGTGGTATCCTCAGAAAAGAGCATTTGGCTAGAGTCAGAGAAAGACTGTAATTCATTCTGTAGTGTAGCCTACGGTTGGCAAACTACAGTCCACAGGGAAATTCAGGCCACCACTTGTTTTCGTGTGACCCATGAGGTAAGAATGTTTTTTACAAATTTAAATGATTGAAAATGATAATGATCATAACAATAATAATCTGTGGCATATAAAAATCTTGGAATTTAAATTTCAGTGTCTATAAATAAAGCTTTATTTGAATACAGCTATGCCCATTCATTTACATATTTCTATGGCTGCTTTTGGGCTACAATGACAGAGCTGAGGACTTGTGACAGAGACCATATGGTCCATAAAGCTAAAAATATTTGCTATCTGGCCCTTAACAGTACAGAAGAATGTGCTGACCTATGGTCTGGAACATAAATTTGTTCAAAGAAAGGGTTTGAGCCATTTAAGGCTCAATTTAAGATGGAAGAATCTAAAATGAAAAATACGAAAGAAAATGTACATTTTCACACACAAGTACACACACACATTTATGTTTTTAGAAAAGAAAAAAATCTCTATTTTTAAAATCCAGAAATTAAAGTATCATCTATGTTTTTGTTTTGCAGAGCAAGAAAAAAAGCCATCCATCTTAACCTACCACCCTATGTATCTATAAACCTTTCTTAGTCTTCTCCCTTTTTTCTTCTTCAGCATTTATTCATGTCCAAATAGGATCTTGGTGACTGATACATTCTGGTGTCTGATGGTCACCTACAAGACTTTTGCACTACCCATCTAACGAAATAAAATAAAAGTCTATGGGAAGGGGCTTCCCTGGTGGCGCAGTGGTTGAGAATCCGCCTGCCGATGCAGGGGACACGGGTTCATGCCCCGGTCCGGGAAGATCCCACATGCCATGGAGCAGCTAGGCCCGTGAGCCATGGCTGCTGAGCCTGTGCGTCCGGAGCCTGTGCTCCGCAACGGGAGAGGCCACAACAGTGAGAGGCCCACGTACCGCAAAAAAAAAAAAAAAAAAAGCCTATGGGAGACAGAATCCAACTGCTAATTTATGGTAGCTATAGAAGATAAAAGATTAACAGATACATTTTTTAAAGGAAAGAAAAATCAAAACATAAAACAAATAAAAGAAAAAAGGTAAACTCTATAAATGATAGATGCTCTTTAATGTAAGGTAAACAGCATCTCATTGTTTAACAGGAAACCTTATTAATGCTGTAAATGCATGAATGACTATAAAGCAAGATTCGGTTTGGTTTATCCCTCAAAAAGGAAGGAAGCACCTTCTATTTGAGTCTTTTAAAAGACTCACATATTAGGGGGCCTTTTTCAATTACTATATCTCAAATCACAAAGTAATGTTTTGGGGAGAAAAATATAACTTGAAACTACAAAAATCAATACAAGGGTTGGGTTTTAACAGAGGTTTTCTGACAGAATCAGTTACCAGTGTAGCTCTGTAACAATACCAAGAGACTTTGGAAACATTAAAATGTGATAAATAATGCATGTTTTTTTGGTTGGGCAAATGGGAACTCTTCACTGAAGAAAAACAGGGCAAATGTCAATGAGACCAGATATAATGCAGATATCCAAATAGTTGGCAAGACTCCATGGTGTCCTCCATCACTGGAGTCTATAAGCTAAAGGTAACACAGCAGTTTCAGGTGGATTCAATCTGACCCGCAGGTATAATCTGTTTGGTATTTATCTTAAAACAATGCTTTAAAAATTTTGAATTAGTTGCCAATATTTTTTAAAATCATGAAATATCTCATAAAAATTGAGATTACATATTTTCTCTTCAAAAACTGCAGTATCTAATAATACCAGGCCTGTATGACTATTTCACTGTAGCTGAATAGTGCCACTCCCTTTAGATAAGATATGAGATTTTCAACGTAAAATAGTTCCTCCCTGGCCCCTTTCACTGATGCAAGACCAAGTAAGCCCCAAATGATGGATCTCAAAAAACAATCAGAAACTCAAGCGAGGCTAACTAAGTGACTTGCCAGTTAATCTAATTTTGGAAATAATTAGTACATTGGTTCCCAAACTTTGTGGCACACTAGAATCACCTTGGATCTTTCAAAAATATGGATACCTGGCTCTCACCCCCAGATATTCTGATTTAATTAATATGGGATGTGATCTGGACATTGAGATTTTTTAAAGCTCCCCGCATGGTTCTAATGTACAGCAAGTTCGGAAACTACTACATAAAATTTTCTGGTTCTATAATGTATAACAAAGACATATAAATTTATTTCTAGAAGAAAGTACAGAGAGTTCTCAAAGCTTACATAGCAAATGATGGAAAAGTGAAACTTGGGAAAGAGGGTAAAGGAGGTTTACTATATCTGGCATGTAATAAAACAAGCAATACATTTGTAATTTTTTTGTGTTGCCTGAATGGTTACTATGCAATAAAGTGACCAAAAATTACCATCATTGACACTAGAATAAAAGGCTTTCAAAATTTTCACTGAATTGTTCGAACTTGAAGAAATATAGGCAATAGTATTATAATACTACATTTAAGCAATATTATATCAATAATATCATGAGGTAAGTGGCACCATCAAAAAATTCCTTTACTAAATAAAAATATAATTTCTCAGTAATTATATATCATTCAACATATTACTAAGTGCCAGAGACTATTTAGGCACTAAGGATACAGTACTGAACAAATGAAGAAAACAAAACAAAGAATCTACACCCTCACAGAGGTTATATAGATCTAGAGTGGGAGGAGGGAGAGACAAATAAATAAACAAGTAAACTGAAAAGGAGAGCCAGAGAGTGGGGGATATGAGGAGTCAGCTGAGATTTGTAGTTTTAAACTGAGAAGTCTGGAAAGGAAACAATTGAGGAAAGACTTGAAAGTGGTGTTACATGACATATATAATTAATATACTAAAGGCAGTCAAATACATTAATAAAGATGGTAATTCTGGCATTGTAAAACTGATAAATCTGAAGGGTACATACCTCCATGTGGGATCTTTGGGTTCTCAGGGAGTCTTCCTGGATCAGTTATTGAGGCCCTCACTAAGGCAACCAGACAAAATATGGCAATGCCATAGAATACTTGGAAATAAACAAACAAATAAGTAAATAAATAAAATTAGTATTTACCCTTCAAAACATTTTTCAACAGCATATCTAAAGGATAAATGTATATTTTAATTAATACCATCAGGATAAATACTTTTCAAAAATAAGATGGAAAGATGATTAATTCACTTCATTCATCAAATAATACTGCCAAGAGGATTATCTAAAATGTACTAATTTTAACTAGTTATTTTGTATAATAACTGATAAACTTGTTATAAACCAGATTCTTTATTAACAGAAATTCCCTACTAATATTGGTATAAATGAATCCCTTTTAATTATTACATGTACTATATTTCACAGAATCAAAGCAGCATTTTTAAACCTATTCTACAGTTAAACTTTTTCGTTAACTCTAAGTGGCTAGCTTCAAAATTACATTGGGTTAGTGCTGTTCTATTGCTCTTTTCAATAGATCTTAAGACAGTTAATTTGAAAATAAAGAATCTAAAAATTTTTGTGTTTTAAAATGAATAACTAGAAAAAACAACAATAAAGGAAAATATATTCATTCATCATAATTCTACCTTTTAGATGAAAAAGAAATAGGCATTTTGTTGGGGGGATAAAGGCACTGCACCTGTAATAGGAAACTTAGTTCAAGTGCTAACTCCAGGACTGACTGCATGGTATTGGTCAGTTTTATCATTTGTAAAACAGATTATACTTCCCACAGCTATTATGAGATCAAAATGACATAATGTACATGAAAACTATAAATGCCATGTACATGTAAAACATATCACTTCAATCTTATTCTTTTAATCAAAAGCAAACCATCACCATTAAACTGTAAGAGAAAATAATTATCCAGAAGTTCAAAGTATTATCATAATCAAAATCATAATCAATAATTTTTATATCATGAAACTTTTTCTCAGTAATGTGTATCATAATCATTCTTAAAACTCCTTCCACATACGCAATAAGTATATAACAGAAACGTTAAAAATACACACAGACCTACATAAATAGCACTATTGTGACAGTCTTTTATTAAACAAAACGGTCTTTATCTTGTAGAGTTAGATATGAAGATATCACATTTATCTAACCCTGCAAAATATATAAAGGTCATTCTTTTTTAAAATGTCCATAATTTAGTAAATAACTTCATATTAATAGCACTTAACAATATTAAAAGGAAGGTTATTATAGTGGTATTTTACTCCAAAAACATTCACAATGAGAAAAATCTTTAATTATCCAAAGAAATAAATAAAGATCTAGAAACTTACTTATTATTAATATGCCTGGAATATGTCCTTCTTCATAGTGAGGAAAGAGGACAATTTTGGGAATTAAAACAAAGTTGTATAACCAGACAAAGACAATCAAACCCATACAGCACCAACCATGTGGGTCAACAACAAAGTGAATCCGGAGACCCATTTTGCAGTCCTATGACTGCCTGCCAACCCACAAGGAAAGATCAACCTAAGGAAAGGGAAAAAGAAAAAATTACTGATATAGGAAAAATTATTTGAATAAAACAAAACTACCTTTTTGGCAATTATAAAATGACACTTAAATATTCTTTCTTTCTTTCTTTTTTCTTTCTTTTCTTTCTTTCTCATATTTTTGACAAAATAGAACACTTTGGAAAACAAAAGGAAGTTCAGCCTATTAAAATTTCACCATAAGTTTCAAATAATTTAATTTCAATTTTCATATGAATTGCAATCATAGAGTATAAAGTGGCATTACCTTCTGAAGTTAAACACAAGTCTGCCCTTAACTCAGCAAGTCCATGTGTAAATTCAAGAGAAATGAGTGCATATATTCACCAAAAGATATGATTAAAACTACTAAAAAGTTTTGTACATAAGACTAACTGATGGTAATACAAGTCAAAAGAGTGCTCATCTTGTGGTGGGAGGGGTGTTTATTAACTGGGCAGGGAAATGGGGGAAACTCTGAGGAGCTAGAAATGTTCCATATGTTGACTTGTTACCTTACAGATATATACATATGTAAAAACTCACTGAGCTATATACACTTAGGATTTGTTCAATTTAATTTTAAGCCACAACAAAATGCTTAAAAATCATTTTGAAAAATTATAATAAAAAGTGAAAAGTAATTACAAATTGCCAAAAATACTTAAATTCATGGAATGAAGCCCAACTAATATTACTATCAATTCAAGAAGACTCCTGCTTAAATGGGGCTTTTTTCAGTTCAGTGTTAACAAAATGCTAATAGGCCTCACAATGAGAGGCTTAAAGTTAAGATACTTCTACATATGGTATTTAAAAAGTGACCTACAATATATACTTACTTTAGTAGCTATAACTTATAAACCTTAAATAATAAATTACTATATGAGGTCTAGGGGGCAACTTTTTAACATAAAATACAATGGAATAATACACTAGGACAATGTTTCTCAAACCTATAAGCAAACTGGAATCAGTTGAGGAGCTTTTAAAAATGCTTATTCCCAGGCCTCATTCCAGATGTACTAAATCATAATTCTTTACAGAGTAATGCTCAAAAACCTATAAAATGTTCTAAAATGCTCCCCAGGTGTCTCGATACAGCTGACTGGTATCCAGGAACCACTGATCCAGGAGCTTCACTAAGACTTCAATGTACAGCAATGAGCTGAACTCAGTTCAACAAATATGCATTGAGCTTCCACTATATACTAGTCACTTGCTAGACACGGTAGATACAATGATGAATACGACATGGTCTTTGCTTAAAGGAACTAACAGTCTAATTGGGAAAAGAGTCATAAAATGGGTTTAATATAATACATTCCAGGGATGTGGACAAGATCTTACTATAGGCACAGAAAGATGGGGACTGATTAAATCAGGGCAAGACCCCCTGCAGGGGAGTGAGCTGAGTTCAATCTTAAAAGAGTAAAAGTTATCCAAGCAAAGAAAAGTGACAACAATACTGCAAACAGAAGGAAGAGCAGGAGGTAGACAAGAGTCTACCAAAATTGTAGGAGGTATTACAAACTGCCATGATAAATCACAAACCTTTCAGTGGAGAGCAAGTGGTAAGAAATAAAGAGCTATACCATGATGGATATAAAGATGCCATTCTTAGGCACTGGAAAGCTACTAAAGCAGGCAGGTAACATGAGATTTATATTTTATTTTATTTTTATTATTATTTTTTTTTTTTTGCGGTACGCGGGCCTCTCACTGTTGTGGCCTCTCCCGTTGCGGAGCACAGGCTCCGGACGCGCAGGCCTAGCGGCCATGGCTCACGGGCTTAGTTGCTCCGCAGCATGTGGGATCTTCCCGGACCAGGGCACGAACCCGTGTCTCCTGCATCGGCAGGCGGATTCTCAACCACTGCGCCACCAGGGAAGCCCGAGATTTATATTTTAAATAAAGGATTAAAGCTCTGGTGTGGAGGATGAAATTAAAGACAAAGATCATTTAGGCTAAGAGAAGGCAAAAGCCAAAATTAGTTTTGGAGAGATCAACTGAAGAAACAGAATCAAACCAGTAAGCTTCTGGAGGATGACTCCCAGATTTCCAGCTTATATCCCAGACTACTTCATTCTAAGGATAATTTATCATCAGCTGGAAGAGCCTCAGGGTACTACCCTTTAGAGGCCTTGCCAATGTTCTTTAAAGTTACAAAGCTACCAGGACACAGAAAAAAAAAGATTAAGGATTAATTTTAAAAGAACACCCCTATCCTATTATCCCTAGAACCTGGAAACACTGGGACAGCAGAAAAAAAGACAAGAACTCAAACTCACCACCCAACTCTTTAAATCAGATATGGTCTCAGTTAGCACTTACGTATGAATTTTTAAATAGGAATAATGCCTAGGCCTTTAAAATAGTAAAAGTTGAACTTCATTACCTTTAAATTTAATAATTAAAAGACCGATCAGTATCATTAAAGTGAGGAAAGTCACAGAGGATTTAATTTTCTAGGTATGATTATTTTAAAAGCTAAATGAACTCAAATAAAAATGACAAGCTATCAACATACCTAAAAAGAGAAACATTAAAAAGAATGTTTACTTTTATAGTCTTGCCAACCATCAAGTGCTAAAAGAATGACAGAAGGCTCTGTCTCTCAACATGTCCAATATCATTAACTTCATGTACTTTCTTTCTTTAAATGTTTCAGTTCCATTCACGACTAAAAAAACAGACAATGAATTCTAGTAACTATACAGAACAGAGTAATTTCATCACTTATTTCTAAATGTATTAGTATTAGAAACAGAAAAGCATACAAGCCAGCAAAACAAGTAGCAAAATTATCAAACACTCATTTGTTTTTTTAAACTCTATTTTTATTCTCCTCTACCAGAGAATAACAAATTTTTCTTATCACTGCAAGAGTTCCTCACAAGAGAAACTATAAATGAAAAGTAAAGTTAAAAATGTGTCTGTTTTTCCTGGATATAAACATACACAGACAACAAGCTCTAAAACAACAAGTATCCCCAAGGAAAAGTGCGCTAAGGAGAGAAAAATAAAACAATGAACAAATAAGATGTTGAATACTTTTTAAAATACCTGAGTAGTGAAAATTAATCCACATAATTAGTGCCACATAATCCTTACAACTAGATTGTAGAAAAGAAAACAGTAGCCTTCCAAGAGCTCCAAATCAGATTACAACCAGAAACGTGTAACTGGTAAAGTTGCAGGATCACCCCACTCAAGTTATTATCTACCAGGTGTGGCTCAGGGCTGAACAGAAACTATTACACATTCTGAGCAACAACCAAACTGAACACAATGCTGCTACTCAGTCTTAAGGGTGGCATCTGTAAATACTTTCATCAGCTAGAGAATCCAACACATTAATCTGTATATTAAATGGTGAGCTCATAACTCTTTGATGTAACTAGTGGACACACTGGTATTTCAACATTTTTGAAGATTGATATCTGGTAACTATACCTGAGTGCTCTCACTTCATTAATGATGCAAATTACTACAGCATGACTTTTTTTTTTTTAAGAAATTATAACTCAACTCTAATAAACTAGACTAGTAAATATTCACAATGTTCAAACTACTCTGGCAGGAAACCACCTTTCCCTTTTTTGCCTTTTCAGGCAACAAAATTTCACCACATATTTTCCTCAGGAAGAATACTGAAGTCACTATGAAAAGAAAGTGACAGAAAACTATTATATGACAGAAAACTATAACACCAGAATGCAGATTTTAAAAAATGATAAAAGTGAGCCAAAATAATTTACAAGAAATGGAGCCAAATGAATATCTCTAAACTTGCAGTTTTATATGACTCGCCACCTCAGCCAGTGGTCTTATTATTGTTCCATGAATATGAAAAATATATTCCCTCTCTCATTCCTTCTGTCCAAAATGTCTCTACCATTTTGTCTACTCTATTTAAATTCAACTCATACTTCAAGGTCAATTTGAATCTCACTCGCCATATGAAATTTTTCCTGGCACCTTAGTTCACAGTGATTTCTCCTTCTCTTCAAAATTCTAAATAAAAAGCAAAACTAGTAGAAGAATATAGCAAGTGGTTTTATAATCTTAGAATGAGGAAGATCTTCAACAAGACCCATAAGCCACCTTTGACCACATAAAGATTAAAATTTCTGAAGCTCAAAACACACCAGAAACAAAATTAAAAGACAAAGCATCCCTGGAAGAAAAGAATATACCATATGACTAGTAAGAGTCATACAAAGTAAATACACAGAGAGGCAATTCACAAAAGAAAAAAAAAATCCAGTGGTTAATCATTACTGATTAGGAAAATGTGAAATCACTAGGTATATTTTTTACCCTTCGTACTGACAAAATTCTAGAAACACAGGTGACACCCAATGTTGAAAGGCAACAGAGAAAAGCACAATCTCATCCATTGCTGACATGCATGTAAACTGATAAAATCATCTTTGGAGGGCAATCTGGCAGTGTCTATTAAAATGTCAAACTTTTTGACCCAGCAGTTTTATTTCTAGTAATATCTACAAAAGTATTCATTAGAGTGAACAGGTATATACACATACAAGGATGTTCTATATAGCACTATTTGTAATCACAAAAATATGGCACAACCTAAATGCCCATGTACAGGGAAGGGAATGGTCATATACTATAAATTATAATACATCCATAGTGTAGACTATTTCCAAGCTACTGCAATTTTTAAAGAAGAAAAAAACGAAGTAGATCTAGATTTGCATATGGCTACCCACGCATAGTGTTGAGTGAAAAGAGGCAAATTATATAGGCAAAATCTATGGTGTGGGGAAACCTAAAAGTAGCTTCCTGGAGGGAGGGGAGGATAAAAACCAACTAGGAAAAAGCATAAGGGAACTTTCTGGGGTGCTGATAAAGATCTCTATCTTAACACGAGTCTGAGATACACAGGTGATACATTTGTTGAAAGGGCAATACACTTAAGATTGGTGCATTTCATGGTATGTAAATTCACCTTTAAAAAAACGCTTTAAACGAATAATGAACTCCAGTTAACCATACGGATGCTGTATTATTGGGGAGAGGGGGAAGGAAGGATACTGATGTCTGCAATTTACTTTCAAATGGATCCCCCCAACAAGTGGACTGATGTGTGGACAGAGAGATGGATGAGTATGTGATGTAGTTCAGTAAAATATTAGTTGTACAATCTAGGTGATGGGTATTCAGATGTACATTGTATAACATGATTCTTTTTTTGTTAGAAAAAAAATATGTATAAGTAATTTCTGTATGGGTGGAAGGAAACACATCTACCAAACTGTTAACAGTGGTTACCACTGGGCTGAGGAAGGAAAGAGTAGTGAGAAAGAATGCTATCACATTTTATATATATATTTATGTGTTCATGTAAGTTTATTAATAGACATATGCACTTTTAAGTTCTTCTCGACCAACTGAAAAATAAAGATAGCCAATGAGCTGTGATTCTACATTACAACCTCACAAACAAAATTTTTACTTTTAGTCTCTCTTTATCACTATGTATTATCCTTACATGAAATGCTTTTAAAATTAATATCTTTAATAATGCAGCACAGAAGCATCAGCTGTAAAGCCATATAAGACTTATAATTCAGAGGCTTCCCTGGTGGCACAGTGGTTGAGAGTCCGC
Source organism: Kogia breviceps (assembly GCF_026419965.1). Taxonomy (NCBI): domain Eukaryota; kingdom Metazoa; phylum Chordata; class Mammalia; order Artiodactyla; family Physeteridae; genus Kogia; species Kogia breviceps. Next base: position 58,783,687 of record NC_081317.1, on the reverse strand, counting down.
CTGCCGAGGCAGGGGACACAGGTTCGTGCCCCGTTCTGGGAAAACCCCACATGCCACAGAGAGGCTGGGCCCGTGAGCCATGGCCGCTGAGCCTGCGCTTTCGGAGCCTGTGCTCCGCAACAGGAGAGGCCACAACAGTGAGAGGCCCGCGTACCGAAGGAAAAAAAAAAAACTTATAATTCAGGAAGATGTTTCTGAAACTTGTATTATTTACAGATGTTTTTCTCTATGGAAAAAATCCTTATTTAAGAAAATGTGTAGTTAAAATTTAATATGAAAAATTTTATATAAACATAAAGTAACTATTATTTTTTTTGCAAATGAAAGATTGTTAAATTCATCTAAATATTTTAAGGATACTACGCCACACAATTCAGAAACATATTCCCAGTAAACTTAAATGCACTTACCACCTGCAAATTCACTGAGATGTGTTGTAATTTTTCTGGTACTTGCATTTAGAGGTTTTATTTTGATTCATTCTTTTTTTTTTAATTGCATCCCAACAAATGGATCTCTCCTCATGAGCAGTTCTCCGTGCGAATCTATTAATGGTTTAACAAATAATATCTCACAACAAAGATAAAAACTGTAAGCAACTGAATATTCTAACCATAAAAATGTCAATTACAAAAAATCATTTAAATTTAGAAATAAAATGATTCAACTCCACTTAATTCTATGCTTTCATGTCTAATCCAGCCAGCCCCCCAAAATATTTATTTGATTACCGTTATACACGAACGTTCTCTCTTTTGAAACCACTCAGTTCCCATAAAATCAAATTAGTATTAAATGTCCAGCATTTGGACTTCATCAAACTTACCACAAATCACAAAATGACAATAAATTCTGAGGTCACTGATGTGAAAAAATCCAATGTAATATCTATCAAGATATTAGGCCTGGACTATCTAATCACAATTGATAAACATAAAATAAAGAGTTTAAAATAGAAGTACATATTAGTTTAAATGTTTTAAGGAAAAAAGTTATCCTCCTATAATGAAACCATTAAGAGAATCAACCATTAAAGTTAGTTTCTACAGTTCAGGCTTAAACAATAATACTGTAAAGAGTTCTAGAAAACATATACTGATTCAGTATCTCACTAATTCAATCACTATCTATATTACTACGCCTTGGCACTGTTATAGATAAAAAAGAGACCATCCCTATTCTCAACAGAGACAAACTAGTAAACAGACATGATCAATACCAAGTAAGACAAAGTAAGACAGAGGGCAAGGGGGCAATAATGCATCTCATACAGGAAGGGTATTGGTTCATGGAACTTTTCAGTTATGTAAATATTTGTGTGTATGAGGTTGCAATAAAAAATTTATTTCTTTTGGTAAGTTACCATCAGGAAAAGATTTCTGGAGAGAGTAAAACCTGTGGATGAAGAATGGAGGCTCTTCTAAACAAGAGAGCAGAGTACACAAAGGTATAAGGGCACACAAAGAAAATCTAAGTAAACTGAAATGACTAGAGTCATTGCATATAGAAGAATGGGATAAAATGTGTTTAACCTTTCGACCACAAGCATCTTTAAGAAATATAGTTCAGGACATCTGGTAATATATACACAGAAATATATGAGATATGTGAGTATATATTTCACATATATAAAATATATAACTGAAAAAGTTTAATGAAGTGATATTCACCCTATGTGTGACGTGCTCTGATACTGTACTATTTTGTTATATTTCACTTTAATAAAAATATATAATGCTGGTCACAGCCTACTAGACTGATTTCATGACCTACAAGAAGAGAGTGATCTAAGAATAAAAAACACTGTTAAACCATGCCAATGAGTTTGGACTTCACCCTGAAGATAGTATTTGGAAAGTACTGAAGGATTAAAGGCAGAAGAATGCCATGATGAAATGTGCATTTTGGAAAGAAGAGCAACACTTTGAAGAATGAACTTGGGTGGATGGATAAAGCTCCAAGACTGACTACATGGAATAAGCTAGGCTTACTGGTTATTCAGGTGAGAAATGAGGGTACATGGTAAGTACCCCCAAAGCAGTAACTTCTAAAGGAAGTGGGGAGGGGAGGGGGGTGAAGAAGGAACACTTAAGACAGGAGGTATGCTGGAAAAGGGCAGAATAAGAACTTAATGAGTAAAACTGATAGGACATGGTAATCAATTATGCAAAGGGCAGATGCTAGGATGACTCCCAAGTTTTTGGCTTAGGGTCTAGGTGAATGGTGGTACCATTCTCCAAGAAAGGAAATAAAGGACAAGTTGTGAGTTTGTTATGCATACTGCTTATTACCATAGCAATAGGAATCTATTACATACTGAGGATGTGGGAAAAAACATCAAAATCATTATCATTACATTTCCATTCCCCTTACAGACTTTTTTTTTAAACTGTACTTTCTCCCACGGTCACTTTTTCTATGGTCCATGATTGTTAGTTTGTGAAATATAACTTGTTTATACTCTAACTTTCTAAGCTAATTTAAAGTGGTCTCTTTGGCTGCACATTTGCTTCTTAGAGACAAAATACAGAATGATTTAGTAAAGGAGCTGCTACTCTAGTGGCAATGAATGAATTCATCTTCTTCTAGAAAAGATCTCAAGCAGAATTAAGTGTGGTACAATGAAGTGCTCTGAAACATGGCCAAAGTCAGTAATGCTGCTAAGGCTATGACTCTAGGGTGGCTTCTTACTGTTGCAGGAAAACAGTAGTTTCCATCAGTAACATTAGGTAACAGCAGAAGTCAACCATCCATGAGTCAAACCCTAGTCACTCACTGGCTTAAAATCAAAGAAAAAATCCTACTTTACATTTACAGTTATCAGAACTACAGCACAGCCATAGCATCCAAAATGAGATGAACATTTTATCTAGTTCAGCATCACCATCACTGTGGAATCAAATCTCACCCATGTGATATAAAAGCAATTCTAGTCTTAAAAACCCAAGAAATTTTGTGATAACAAAGAATATCTCAAAGTTCTATAACTACAAAATGTTAAGTATTTTTAACATTGCTACATCTGAGACTGCAATCAACAATTTACAGGGCAAACCAAAAAAAAATCCCCCCCCAGGGTCAAAACAAAATGGTTAATATACAAATATATAAAATTTTAAAATACATAAAAGTTAAACCTTATAACTGCAGCTTAAAATGAATCCTACATATTTATACAGCTATTTAATTTCTGATTTTATCAACTCTGAAAAATTGGTCAAGTAATTCTACTTAAAATATCAGGATATAGCTGTCTTTAATAATTAGCCAAAGAGGTAATCCAATTTTTAAAACATCAGAGGTATTCAGTTTATTTCAATAGAGTAGGAAATTAATCTTATACAGACACGTAAGAGAGCCACATTCAAATTATGAAACAGCCTCTTATTAGCCTCTCCAAACTTCAGTTTCTTTTCAAGCTTCGGTTTAACCATCTCTAAAATGGTAATAAAAATATCAACACACAAGGTGGTTGTCATACTTAAAAGAGAAATTGCCTGGCAAATGATAAACACCTCTAACAATGGCAACTTTGAAGGGGCGTTTGTGAGGGGTGGAGGACAGGGGGTACTAAAGATGAGTGTACATCTAGTCTTACAAACTCCAGGATGAAACAGTGTTTCTGAGTCACCATCATTAAATACAATTTAACTATACCCAGCTGCCTACCTTCTCTAACACTGAAGTCTGAGAACTACTTGTCAGAGATGAGAAACCTCAGATAGTACAGTACACAGCCTTTTCCCTCACATCACACTATAAGCATGTAGGGAGGCTGTATTTCCACAAGGCTGGCATGAGGTCTCTTCAAGCAGAAAACCAAAAATAGAGATCTTATCTAAAATGGAGTGACTGAACTAAAGCCTGTAAACTAAATCTCTTTCAGGTAAAAGTGGAAGGACTGGGAAATTAAGCAATGAAGCATGGCAGAAAATCAGGATGTGATTTCAAAAGCTAAGGAAGAATGCAGAATTAAAGTAGGGAATTCTGACCCAATTGCTGAGTTCTCCAGGAAGACTCTATTAAAATGTGGGTAGACAAAGTGTCAAAGCATATCAAACCTATACCATCAATGGTTTCAAGAATCCACTTCCTAGAACAAGTCTTTAAATCACTATGTTCTGGGCAGAACTGAACATAAGCTGTTGCTCTTCTGTGTATCCGCCTCGTGAGTGAAAAAAATGTAAATTAATACCTTTATTAAAAGTATTGCACTACAACGACACACTTCTTCAGAATCTCCCAACAAAAAGCAAAAATAACTGGGAAAGTGTGTGATGATATGAATTAAAGACTACCAAATACTGTTTCAATCAGTACAAAATGTCTAGGCAGGACTCTTCATTTAGGAAGGTATGGGTGTGGGAAAAAGGACAGGACAGGCAAGGGAAGAACCGGAGTTAAATGCAGGGTAGGAACAGAAGGCACAGGTAACCTTTGCTCCAAAAACAGCACAAGGAAAAAACTTCAGCTACAGTAAAAATCAGAAATTAGGCTCTGGCATTTCCTGGGTGTGAATCAGACATGTTCTTCCAGGAGGAAAGGCAAGCCAGCTACTTACCCCTATCTAGTACCCACTGCACCAACAACAGATTGAAAAAAACAAAAAAACAAAAGGCTAAATTAGATATACTTCACACCAGGCTTTACCAGAGCAGGCATGATTTAAAACCAATAACACTAAAAGAAAAAAATCTCTCCTTGCTTGCTGAAGGTGAAAATCCTGCAGCAGGTAAAAAAGTTATTCATTCCATAATTACAGATAAAAGGCTTAAAATCAGAAGCCTGGTTGAGATCACAGTGGAGCACATTAAGTTAAAATTGAATGAATCAGTAAGTAGTAAAATACTAATTTTTACCTAACTTGCCCTTTTGTGGAAGTGGCAGCAACAGATAGATGAAGAGAGCAGAAACTTATTCAGTCTGTTAAATGGATCAAGTCAATCTACCTGAGAGGAAAAGCACAGGGAAAGAGGAGGCCTAAAAGGCAGAAGATAAACTTTGAAAACACATATTTTTCCCACGGTACATCAAAAGAGGGAAATAAGTAAATAATCTACCATCACTTTAAGATATTTGGGGGAAGGTAGCTACCATGGAGAGCAGTGCTATTTCATGTCTATTAAGATATGCTTCTTAAACTAGGCTAACTCAATTTACCAAATATTCTTAACCAAAAAAATCACTACTCTGAGAGTGGCATGGACATATATACACTACCAAATGTAAAACAGATAGCTAGTGGGAAGCGGCCGCATAGCACAGGGAGATCAGCTCAGTGCTTTGTGACCACCTAGAGGGGTGGAATAGGGAGGGTGGGAGGGAGACGCAAGAGGGAGGAGATATGGGGACATATGTGTAGCTGACTTCACTTTGTTATAAATTAGAAACTAACACACCATTGTAAAGCAATTATACTCCAATAAAGAAAAAAAAAATCACTACTCTGATAATAAGCAAGACTGGTGTTTTTCCATTTTTCTTCATGTCATTCACCTATATTTTTTACTGATTCAAATCAAAACATTTTCAACTTTAATAAGAGGTATTAATTCATTGATTATTCTACTACATGCTACGATGCCGTTTATATTTAGTGCATTTCAAAAGTTGAAACTGAGCCCTAATGTTTTACTGAAGTAATGATTTATGATTTCTGATATGATTTATGACCCGCTCACAACTACCTTGATTTTTTTTTCCTCTTGTACTTTTATAGACTGCTATATTGCAATGTCTTCATTCCTTAATATAAAAGTAAAACTGAGCTTAAGGAACAACTTCCTGGTAATAAAAATACCTTTTCCTCCACCTTCCATGTTGTGCCTGGTAGTATTGATAATGCCACTATGTAGCCTTCTACACTGAAAAAGATTTATTGACTCACATTCAATCACAATTCCTGAAAAAAAAGCTCCATGGAGACATTAATAGACTTCTAAATTCATTTCTTCACTAATACACGACATTATTTTATCCATGTGCTTTTCCACACGTTCTGAATCAGTCTCTATGAATTAGAGAAATCAGGCAGTGAGTAAATAAGAAGTAAAAAATTTTATGGTTCACTGGTTACTTCTTTAGAACATATCTGTTAAGCTGATGGTTACATGTTTGCATTTTTAAATGCTTAAATTTCTTTTTATTAAGTAAAACACCCCAGAGATAGGCAGTGTGACACCGTTTTATTTAAAATATGCTCTAGTTCATTTATTCCAACTACGGCTTCGAAAGTACATTAAATTTAACAGAAGTCACAACAGTTTGAAGGGACTTAATATAATCCTATTGTTTTACCTCCGAAATGAGGAATTCTGGAATAGTACTACACCAAATATTATTCTAAAAGTATGGAATTATACATTTTTTGGTTATATTTTGATATAATTTTACTAATACTTCTTCAGGTAAATGTTTTAAAAGTAACTTTAACATGTTAAAAGTTCTTAAATTATTTACAAACTTAGCATATACCAAGTAAGGATGGGAAAGCTAAAATAAGCCTTAAAGAATTTATCCTGACTTCCTGGTTGTATAGATGAAAAATGGCATGGGTCACTAACCTACCCATGACCCCACAGCTAAATTGTGACAGCAATGGAACTAAAATCTAGTTTTTCTTTCCAGGACACCAAATCATTTGGTTCCTTCTTTCCAACTGATTTCTCATCTCTTCAAAACCCTTTTTTGAAATGTGACAACTTAGCACACCTACGGCAAAATAAAGCATCTCTCTGGATTTTATCTTTAAAATAAATAAAATCTAAAGAGTTGGAAGGATTTAACAAGCTATTACACCAAAAGCCTTTTAGTCCAGGAATGGCATATACTAAGCAATCATCAGATGATAATTATTATTACTTTTTACTACAAGGAAGGCAGTGAATTTTTTAAAGTACACATATTAGGCCTTGGATCCATTTGACAAATATTTTTAAGCTGCGTGCTTAATTATCGTTAGTCGTCATGATTTTTCACTGTAACTTTACACTATGATTTATGACCCGCTCACAACTACCTTGATTTTTTTTTCCTCTTGTACTTTTATAGACTGTTATATTGCAATATTTTCAAGTAATAAACTGGTCAGGTTCTCTTAGCCCTAGAGATACAGACATCCTCCACTGACTCACAAGGGATCTTAAAATACGCCCCAAATACAGCTTGAGAAAGACCACAACTTTAAATGGACTCTCCAGTTAAAATCTAGCGGTCTATTACAGTGAATGGTAACAAGTGCAAACTGCTGCCATCCATAAGCCATTTTCTTAAAACCACACTTGAATCTGGGGGAGGGAGGCAGAAGGTCAGTAAAGGAGCAAACTATTTCTCCTCCTGTAAGCCTTCTGAAGCCTCACCCAGCGATCTGGAAATGAATGAAAGGCTGTGATGGCAAGGATAAATCCCAGATCCCTACGCAGGTCTCCGGGCGCGGGTACAGAGAGGGAAACTACAGTTCACACGAGAGAAGCTCAGGGCACAGGTTTTTTTAAAAATTAAACACACACACACACACACACACACACACACACGAAAAACTACCCCAAATCATCTTGAATGGAGCACGAACCCACCCACCACCAGTTATAGGAGGGGCAGTTGGCGGGCGGCTGCAGCTCTGGCTGAAGATGCTGGGAGAAAGGCCAGGCCCCAGGCGGGCAGGGCACGCAGAAGACCCGGGGTTCTGAGCGGGAGCGAGGGCAGGTGCGGGCAGGGAACAGGAGCGCAGCCAGGGGCGGGCGGCCGGGCGCCGGGCTGCAGGGGCCGGGGGCGGCCGTGGCGTTCTCGCGCCTGCACACACTCACCGGCGCCGGGGGCTCGCCTCTCCCCGCCGCTGTTCTCGCGGCCGCCGACGGCTCTTCCCCCTCCACCTCCGCTTCTTCCCCCTCCGCCTCCTCCTCCTCCTCTTCTAGTCCCGCCGCCACCGCCCAAGCCGGGCTTCGCTCCCCTTCCGCTTCCGGGAGCCAGAGCGCCGGGGCCGGCGGGTTAGGTGTGCGCCGCCCGCGCGGTGGAGTGACCAGCTGCCTCCGCCGCCGCCGCCGCCGCCGCCGCGGTCCCAGCTGGGCGCCCGGGAGCCGCGATGGGAGCCGCTGAGGGCCTAAACACCAGAAATCGCGCCTCGAGCGCACGAAGACGCGCCGCAGCAGCGTGCCCTGTCGGACAGCCATCACCCGAACACCCGTACCTGACGCACCTCGGCGCCGCCGCCTTCCCCGGCTGCCACCTTCCCAGCTCTGCCCACGCTCTCCTCCTTCCACACCATTGTCCCTGCTCTCCTGAGTGACTAGAGAAGGGCCCTTCTGTAAGGATCGCATTTATCCTCCTTCCGTACTTCGGGAGAGATGCCCCACGGGCCTCTCTACCCCTAACGCGCTCTGGATGTCCTCTGGTACCTTGCTTCAAATTGCAGTCCCCAGCATCAGCATCCTCTGGGAACTTGTTAGAAATGCACCATTTCAGGCCTGCTGAATCAGTATCTGTATTTTAACAAGATCTACAAATGATTCCTACACGTGCACCTTAAAGTTTGAAAAGCACTGGCCTCTAGTGAATGGTCGTTCCCACTTCAAGACCCACAGTTGCCCAAGGCATCCATGATTTTTTCCTATTCCTGTTGGCAACCAAAATTCATACTGAAACAAGCTTTACTTAGTGTTTCAGATGCCATCCAAAAGTTGCTGGCTTTCCCATCCCTGCAACCTAGGAAAAATAAATTGACTCTACACTGCAAATAATCCACCTCCCAATATCAATTCGTATCTTCATCAAACATCAGAGATATGCTAAAACCTTCCCTCTCCCCACTCACCTCAGCTGAACAGTACTTTGGGAAAGTTAAAATGTTTGCAGTAACCTGCAACTAGAGCTTTGTGACTGCATGCCATGGGAGGAATAATGTGGGAACGGAAGAAATATTACCTGCTACATAAAATCTGAACTCTTTATAGAATGGCATGGAAAGCCGTTCTCCACAAACTGGTCCCTACCTACCCCTCCAGTCTTACCTCGAACTAACTTGATTATTTTGCCCATCCTACAGTGCCCTCCACCTTCCTCTCTGATGATCTTAATTTCATCTGGACTTGGGAGTCAGCTCAAATCCTGCCAGCCCAGAGTTCCCTCTTTCTCAATATCACACACACACTGTAGCTTATTTTGGACCCTTATGTTACCTTGTATTACTAGGTAGTTTAAAACATGTTATATGTCCTGGTTTCTGAATTAATTACCAATACCTCGCAACTTTAAAGTACTACATCAGTGGTTATCAGCGTGTGGTTCCCACACCAGTAGCATCAGAATCACCTCAGAACTCATGAGAAAGCCACATTCTCCAGCTCCACCCCAGATCTACTGGATCAGAAACTTTGGGGGTGAAGCCCAGCAATCTGTATTTTAACAGGCCTTTTAGATGATTCTAATGCATGCTCATTTTAAAATTACTGAGTTAAAATATTATCTGTTAATTCCAAAGGAACTCATTGGTAGGGGTTGATCTGGCTATATGCAAGTTTTATTGCTTTTCAGATTGAGAACTAAGCTCCTTCACGAATAGCTAGGTTTGAAGGTAGTCACACTTGCTTTTGGAAGAATTATCATTGATTTTCATAATGCTTTTGCTGTAGTAGGATTTTGTAACTGGGTTTGTTTGAAAAGAAAGAAGTAATAATGATAACTAGTCACTTTGAGGAAGAGGAAACATGGAGTTTTGCACCCTAAACCCTGGTACTGAATAGCATATGCTCTTGCTCTCTCTTAGCATACCCTTGTGAGAGAGAATAAGCTGTGTCATCTCAACAGGTGCCAAAATGAGACTTAGCTGATGGGCATGTGAATGCACATGACTATTGGAAGTGTACATATTTTTCATGCCTTTTTCTAATGCCAACCTATTATTAGCAAAATCAGTTCCACAGGGAATTTTCTAAGAAAGGCATGGAAGGAGAGAAGTGGCAAGAAAAACATTCTCAAAATCATGAGTCTTTTTCTCATGGGCAGTATCATCAAGAGCCTATCCCTTGCACTGAAGGTCAATTCATAGTTCTATCATTCATGCTCAACATTGACTGTATTGTCTCACAACCCATATACTTAGACACCTGTGTTAAAGTGAGAGAATAGGAAGACATGGCATCATATAATCCTTTTGAGGAGATTTTCTATTTAGTCTAAGGATGGAGAAAAGATATATGTCATGCACTATTTTTTTCCTCCAGAATTTTAGTCTTCATGGTGCCTGTGACTGAATGAAATGTGATTATTAATCAAACTAATATTTATCTGGGAATAGAAAAAGTAGATGAGGACAAGTAGCATTGCTGCCACTGCCAATTTGGCTTCTCAACAAAGGCACGGTCAGGGCATCTATGTGGACAAACTCAGCCAATGACTGTGTTGCTATGCCTTGACTGGGGAAGATAGAATTTTATTGCAATTTCCTAAAGTCAGTGAAAGTACAGTCCAGAGTTTAATCAGTACTGGCAAGTAGCCCTTGGCAGCTTTGGGTGGATAGCGTTCTCCACCTGCCCAGCTGGGTACCATGCCCTAAGCACCCACATTTGATGCACATCCATGATTTCTGGGTTGCTTGTAGTCCTCTCCCCCATCTGTTTGAGTGGCAGAGTGCCCATTCCACAACAGTCTAATATTCTAATAGTTATTCTTAACCTCTTTGGGGTTACACATCTCTTTGAGCATCTGCTGAAAGTTGTAGACCCTCTTCCCAACAAGTTACACAATTATATAACATGTACATACAGATGTATACATAAAGTTTCACAAGATACTTCACCTTCCCATGTCCCCAGAGATGAAGTCATGAACTTCAGGTTAAGAATGTAGACAGTTCTATGGTCCCCAGGACGTAGAGAGTCTGTGAAATAACACTTTCCCCCCACAAATATCAAGGATAACTCTAAAAAACACTGCATTCTTAGGAGACCGAAGAAAAGCAATGCTAACCAGAGGCGTAAACAAAGTGCTATGGGAATGCTAAAGAAGCAGCTGGTAGTGTCAACAGGGTGATTCAGGAGTGGCTTCTGGAGAAAGTTCTTGCATCAGATAAGTGAGAATAGGATTTTGATTGGGACAGAGGATCCCTCCAGGATGAGGGAAGGTGTAAGCTAAGGCATGGAAGTGTAGAAGTACAAGTGTCGCTCTGATGTGGCTCAAATGTGAAACACATAGAAAGAGAGGTGAATGGAAAGGTAGAACAGAGCTAAACCATGGTGATCTTCAAAGACAATGAGATTTCCAATGAGGAGCCATTAAGCTTTCGGAGTAGGGTAATAGACCTACTCTAATCTGGAAAGACTATTTGTGAGGACAGTGGCATCATCAAAAGGCAGAGCGGTGGGGCATTTGGAAAAGTTCTAAATATCCTAAATTGGAACCTGTGAGTGAAACCACGTGGCTTTGCCTCAACTTTTTAAGGTTGCTTGATGTTTGCTCTAGAGTTTTCTATTGAGTTAAATCAAGATGAACCCAAATACTTACAATTGGTTAGGTGGGGAAATGTGTTTCAGTGAGTTTAGAGTCTGGGATGCTGAAAGAGTTAAAATCTGTTTGGAATTGAAAGAGGGAAAACCAACTTGGACTGAAAAGAGAAAAAAAGAAAAAAGCCCTGCCACTAATCAGGCTGGGAGGACAGACACAGATGAAGGCAGCTGCAACATTAGTAGAAAACACTGTTTCTGCCAAGATCAAGCAGCAGTTAGAAATTACAATAACGACCCTCTCTTTGGGTGGTTACTGACCAGTGATGCCCCAGACCACGTGCTATTTTCTTTTCGTACTAGGGATACCCAATTGCTCAGTCATTTTGACACCTTCACTTCATGACAACACCCAGTTCCTAGTTAATTGCCTCTTTTTCTAATCGTACCTCAAAACAACAACCAATGCAAAACTGATCCCTGCTTCTCTTAGACCATCTTCAAAGTCCTTCAGTGAGAGCCCAGTTCACCAAAGATGCCTACCTCTTCCTGCTTGTCTAGCAGCAGGCACTCCTCTGATGTGCCTCCCTTTTTCCAAGGCAATAAATCTGCTTTTTTTCATGCTACAGACTTGTTCCTGGTAGTCTTTGGCTGAGTAAGTTTTAAGAACCCATTTGATAATGAAAGGTACCTGTTGTCAGGACTCAAAAGTCAAGGTTCTTCATGAAAGAGGTCTCCCTTTCTGTGTCAAAGGCACAGCAAAGTAGCTGCCATTCTCAGCAATGAGACTCAGCAGTTTCACACGTGGACTCTTCCAACATGGGAGGAAGTGATGCCTTGGGCAGATCTCCCTCATCCCTTAGAGAAATATGGATTGAAATAGAAGGTTTTTAAATGCTTTTAAAAACTATTTTTGTGAGTGGTATTTTCAGAAAACAGCTTATTCTAAGTAAATGGAATTAACGGAATTCCAAGACAGAAATAAAATGGGTCTAGAAAGATGATGGCAAGTTCTGCCCTGATTCAATGCAAACAACTTATTAAAAATAGGGCAATTTTGATGATGCCGACCTCTTTGCATGACAGAGAAAGATTGAGTGAGATTTTCATCGAGAAATGTTATTATAAAGAAAACAGCAAAAAGAGATGGAGAAAACCTCCAAGACAAGACAAGACCATAAAAACAGAGAAGACGAAGACAATTTAGAATTGGGAGCTTAAACAAAGTGAAGGGCAGAGCACCAGTAGAATCAAGAGTCCAAATAGGAGGGTTTCGTTTGGTAGAGAAGAAACAGCTACTTAATTCTCAAAGTCAGAGCAAAGAAGAGCCAGAAGGTGACCAAGTGGGAAATCTTGAAGGGGAGAGGAGGGAGGCTAAGAGTTAAAATTCAATGGCTTCCATCTTTGTGCAGACACAAGAACAGGAGGTGCTGGGCTTTCTGAAAGGGAAAGAAAATAGGGGAATGTTCAGCACTAGGACAGGGGATGAGGAGACTAAATGGGACAGCCCACGTGGCTCATGTAGAGATAATGCTGACTAGGGGGATAAAACCATTTCTACGTCCTTCAAAGAAAACCCAGATGCCAGAGATAATAAAAATAGTACTTTCTGCTGCTCTGCATAATAGTACTTATGGCTGTAAAACACTTTAGAGGATTAACTTTTGTTGGTTTCCACATACACTAACTCAACAGACCTACTTTGGATTCATGGAATCTACATCTAATATAGATGAAAAAATTGAGGCCACGAGGCATTTCACCTTTTGACACCCTGCAGTGCCACAGCAGGAAGCTGTAGCCTTAGGTGGTTAAAAAAAAAAAAAGTAATTGACATGGGTGCACCACCAAATAGAGATGCCTGGGAAAATTCCATAGGTAATGCAGGCGCAGAGGGTCACCGTGGAGAAAAGCAGGAGGCAAGCAAATGCATAATTGAGGAATTCAGTGCAAGCAAATCTGAAAGACTGATGAACTGTTAGAATGCACTGACCACATCTTGGGTTTATTAAATACCTGTGCTGCTTTGGATAGCAATACCTGCCTAACTGATAGACATGCACACCACACACACACACACACACACACACACACACACACACACACACTTCTGTTGATATCTTTGTTCTTTGCTCTCTTAGTCAAGGAGTAACTTTCACTGTAACTGCATTACAAAAACAAAAAGTCTGTCCCAAGCTGATACCTGTTTTAGCAAGTGACCCCCTTTTTCCCCTCACCTTTTCCTAGTCCATTTTTGCTGTTTGGGGGGAACCTGGAGATACGACCCTACAGAACCATGTAGGCAATAATGAAATGGTGCCAACCTTAGGTTCAGAAAATCCTGAAGCCAGGAATCATCCTCGGGTCTGGATTTGTGAATACCAGCATTCTGAGAGACTTTTTCCTGAAGCTGTCTGATCATGGTTGTGCTGTCATTCATTACTTGCCACAGAAATTACCAACAGTCATCACTGAAATCTTTTACGGGCAGCTGTAAATATTATAGGAGCATGTTAAACTTACACTGTGTACAGCAGCAGCAGTTGATGCTGTTTTATGGAGACGATATTAGCAAGCATGCAAAAGTATCACGCTACCACTCCCACCATCCCTGTTCCTTACAGCTCCCCTGAAGCCTGATGCTGGACCACAATTTTAACTCTTTAATCACAGCAGAGAATCATTCAACATCATTTCCACGGAACCAATCTTATCCCTTAAACTAGGGTTGTAGTTAATGATTGTAGATACCTTTTTGTACACTCACCACCCGACTTTCTATTTTAAACATAAGGGCAGGAGGATTTTCTTTGAAGTTCCCCAAGGCAGGAAACATTTCGCCTTTCTTATAGTTCAAGCCAGTGTGAGGGAGTGCACCCTAGGAGTTGTATGACCTGTCTGGCTTCTTTTAGGCTTTGTGTCAAGTGGAATGGGTCTTCTGGCCAGCTGGGACATTGGTGTGTCCTGATTTGTGAAATCTACTCAGAGCTAACTCAAGACTTATTTGGGTTGTCTCATAAGTCCTGCTTGCTCCCCTGGGATCTCCCCCACTAGCCCACCATAAAGTTAGGAATTCCCACCTCTATACTTGAGAGAGTGAGCTAGATCCAGGAGACATCAGTTAAAATGCAAACAACTTGGTAACATGTTGGAAATATTGCTAATTTCCTTAGGAGTGATAACGATATCATTATCTTTATTACATAGGAAAACATCCTCATTCTTGGGAGATGCATACTGGAGTATTAAGGGTGAAATGTCATGATATCTGTGATTTACTTTTGAACGGTTCAACAATATAAAAATATGTAGTGAGCACACATATACACACATTCATACAAACAGAGAGATAAAGCAAATATGGCAAACAACAATTGTTGAATTAAGGTGGAGGCTATGGAGGTATTCTTGGATCTATTTTGTCCAACTTTTTGGTATGTTTGAAAACCTTCATAATGAAAAAGTGGGAAAAATGCAGGCTCCCAAACATATCTCAGACCCAGTGAATCGGATGCCCTGGGTGTGAAACGAGAAACGCATTGCTTGTGAGCACCCAAAGTAAGTTTTAGGTACACTAAAATATGAGTTATTGAATTACAGTGCTAAATGCTAATGGAAGTATATATGCAATAGGTATATGAGAAAAAGAGGAAATGATTTGGGGGAGAAAAATCAACTCAATTAAACACCTCTATTTCCTGTGGGCAAAAAAGTGCAATTTAGTTAACTGGACGAGAGTAATGCTACTCATAAATTGCATGAAAATGAAATTTAAAGAACTTAAAAGAGAGCTTTGGTGGAGAACAACAGGAGGATCAAGAAGGTCTGGGAGAACAGTATGATGTTCTTGTATCTAGAAGAAGTCTGAGCAAGTGTTCAGAATTCCTGTGACCAGAATTCTGCAGTGGCTCCCACCTACTCATTATCTGCCCTGGAGGCAAAATCACCAGTGGAGCTTTAAAAAATATATCGAGTGTTACCTGCTGCACCTCCAACTATTAGAACAGAATTTCTGTATTTAAAATGCTCATGGATAATTCTAATACACAGCCAAGGTTAAGAACTAGTTAGCTGTACAATGAAACCCGAACTCTCTATTCAGTAAATTCTGTCTCCTCAAGGATGGGAAACTGTCAGAGCCATCTTGGTACCCCAGTGGGTCAGCCCAGTGCCTGACGCTTAATCCATTCTAAATAGATGTCAACTGGATGAATACACTGATGAGCTACATAGATGAATGGACATGAATTAGGAGCCGTGGGCAATTGTAGATAATTTGAATATCCTAAAGTCAAGGTGAGAGAAGGAAGGGAGCTCAAGGGTGAGGCAGCAAGGAGGAAAAGTAGACACCAAAGAAAATTCCACCTGCTTTGCCATCTTCCTTAGAGCTATGCCAGGACTCCTGATCTCCTTTGCAGACGAACAGGAGAGTGAGGGACATAAAGCCTCTTTTTTCAATCTCTGCACATGGGGGAGCCCCTTCCATGATAGGCTCACACTGTGTTCTCATGGTCCTGAAAAGCTCCAGGATATTATTTTTTTAATGGTCAAAGATTGCTAAATCCCATGGATCCCAGGGCCCCTGATGGAGGCATCCTTTTAGTGTCTTACTTGAACTGCTGTAAGATGTAAAATCTGTGTATCCATTTAAATATTTATCTATTTCTTGCCTGAGGTTTGGTCAGGATGCAGGTTTCCTTTAGTAATGGAATTGTGACTTATAAAGAAGCATGTACTGGAAACTCTTGTTCTTTGTATATTGAACATAAATAGGTGTGTTTCCCTTAGCTGGTAGACAAGAGGAAGTTGTGATCATTTCCTTGAGAAACATTAACCCAACTCCCCACCCAGAGATGGGTCACTGGTGACTGTTTCTTTTGGATGAAAGGAGGAGGAACAAAACAAAATAGGAGAGAGGAAGGCAATAAAATGAAAATCTGAGCTCTCTCCCAGATATGTGGGTGGATAAGTGGGGCCTGGCTTTGGAAAACAAGTATTTCAGGAAAGTCCATTCGTTTGCTCAAGGTATTATTACTCACCCACTTCACCATTGCCAACTCCTGAATGTGAACAGTAGATTAAACAAGGTGAAGAGGACCCACTGACGTATACTTAAAACTTGTCCTCTGTTCCTGACATGGAAATGTGACTTTCTTGAGATTCAGGCAGAAGAGGTTTGTGCACATGATTTCCAAGCTTTCTTCCAGCTCTTCTGGCCTCCATGCTTTCTCTCCATTCCAATTGACCAGCCCCACTGTTAGCATTTTTGGCTCATGGAAATCTTGTAGAAGCTGAGGAAAATTCTGGAGATCTCCCCTGAAGTATATCCATATCCACAATATTTGTGCACACTTCAGGTGGGTCGTGAGCCCCTCTGAAGCCACTGTTGTAAATCCTTACCATCTAATCTGCTCAAAAACCTTCAAAAACTCCCCATGGCCTACCAAATACATGCTTAAGACCTGTTGGCTGCCTTTCAAAGCGCCCCACGCTATGTACTCTACCTATCCTTTCAGGAGCATCTCCCAAAATTCATCTATTTAGCTTTACAGGTATTAAACATCTATTCCTTACAAAACATTAAAATTATACATTGTAGGCATAGGTGTATGTTCATGTATACATGCAAATATATAAATCTCAAAATATATAAATACATAATATTATAGTTTATACAGAAATATATCTGATATATCTAATAATACATTACAATAATGTAATATATAAAATATAAAACATATTAGAAATGGAAGAATAACAAAGATGTATAATATACAGGACTTGCTCACTATTATTGCTTTATAATTTGCATATATTATCTCTGCTACTATATTATAAGCTACAAGGTAGGGGGAAATGTGTTTTATCTATCTTTGGTTATCTGAGGGTCCTCAGAATAGTGTCATGTGTAGAATAAACGATCAGTAAAAATTCAGAGAACACATAACATTCTTAATTAGGAATTAAATTGACAGGTTAAGGAGACTGTGTACACCAATAGCTTTGATAAATTATCAAAGCTAAGTTAACCACCCTCTGAAGGGAATACTTAATGCCAACTTCCTAGAATAGAGGTAAAATATATGGGAAAAAACAGCTCTAAAAACTTTTGTAAAAACAAACCAGAATCCTATATGGAGAGAAGAGTAACCATAGAGCAATTTATATAGAATATCATGCTTGTAATTAAAAACTCAGCTTTATTGTCACCCTTTCAGTAACTATTCGGTCTAAGGTAACTAATTTCTAGCACGCTCCTCTATTTTCATTCTTTGCATATCACTTATAACCATCTCATATTTTTCCTTTTCAGCTGACTTATTGATGAATTGATTGATTTTCAAATTGCTTGTCTCCTCCCACCAGAATGTGAGCTCTAGAGGACCAGGGACCTTGTGTGACTTGTTTCCTTGCTATAGACACAACTATACACCTAGAGCTATATCTTGCACAAAGCTGGTGGACAAATAAATACCTGCCAAATAAAGGAACACATTCACAAAAATAATACTATGTATTATCTATGGATGTTTATGTACCTTTGCAAAAATATAAAAGGTATTGGAAGTGTAAACAAGAATCTTTGGGGGTGGGGTAAGTATTGAGCGGTCAAAGTCTTGGAGGATAGAACTCAGCATGGTAGTTAAAGGAGACTTTACTTACATGAGAAATGGTTTATTTCTTTAAGAAAATAGACAAGAAGCACGAGATGACAAACATTAACTATTCTGGTGGTGAGAATCTGAGTGTCTGTTATATTGCTTTCTGTACTTTTCTCTATCTTTTACATTTCTCAAAACAATTTTTTTAAAGGTCTGAATAGAGAAGAGTAAATTTATCCTAGCTTTACAGGATCTAAAGCTCTCTGATGTGCTGTTACCTATACTTGATCATCACAGTAATTCTGAACTAATTATTACCAGCCTTGTTTTATACAGGAGGAAAATGAGACCAAGCTTGATAAGGGGGCTTGCCGATAAGGGCAATGCTTGGCTGAGAACCTGACCTAGGGTTGATTTCTCTTTCAAGAGATAACATCGCTGCCCCATCAAACATGAGGGCTAGACCAGAGGTAAAAAAAAAAAAAAAAAAATTAGCTTTGAGGCCAATAGGCAAGAGATCTAGAAAAGCTAAATTGATGAATAACAAATAGGTAAATGTTTTAATACAAATAGAAAATATGCCTCACATGATCTTAGGCAAGTTGCTTAAAATTTTAAGGCTTGTTTTCCTCTCCTATAAAATAGGGTATTTACTTACCTCATTTGATTCTTTTTTTTTTGCACTGGGTGTTAGTTGAGGCTCGCAGGCTCCTTAGTTGTGGCTCGCCGGCTCCTTAGTTGCAGTACATGGGCTCCTTAGTTGCAGCAGGCAGGCTCCTTAGTTGCGGCTCCAGGGCTCCTTAGTTGTGGCTTGCCAGCTCCTTAGTTGTGGCATGAGAAGTCTTAGTTGCAGCATGCGTGTGGGATCTAGTTCCCTGACCAGGGATCGAACCCAACCCCCTGCATTGGGAGCGTGGAGTCTTATCCACTACCCCACTGGGGAAGTCCCATTACCTCATTTGCTTCTTGTGAGCATTGTATAATTTATGCATTTATGTATGACATAAATTATATAATATATATATAAAAGATGCAGCGTAGTATCTGGCACTTAATAGATTGTTCAGTATTTGTGTGTTTCCTCTCAGTTTCTTATGCTGTCATGTGTTATGTTGAACAGTTAGAAATTGCCTTTTTTTTAAATAAAAATCATTGAATATGGACAATTTTGTGAGGTTCATGCTGCTACTCTTTGAATGTGACCTCTGATAACAACCATCAGCTACCTCATCTTGAATTCACACATGAGGGAAGGGCAGAGCAGAGTTTGAATAAAACTGATGATTGTTTGGGGCTTGGGCTGGGGAGTCTATTTGCAAGGATAGATAAAAGGGATTTGCAAGAGTGTAAGGAGGAGAAGGATAGTCCAATTGGCAGAGAAGGGTTTACATAATCAGGGTTAGGCAATTGCAAGCTAGACAGCTGCTCAATAGCTTTTGGCACCAAAATATATTGACCAGCTGGGATATCATTAATGCTTAACAGTTTTATCCTCATGACCATACCTTGACCAATTAGGTTGTCTTTGACCACCAAAGGGTATGATATATTCTGATGTAAATGCCACATGTGTATCTGTGTAGCACATATCCTGTTGCTTTGATGTGTTGTAGAATATACACTAAATATAAATGCATTCGTTTCTTCAGAACACAAGGTTAAATGGTGTGATTAAAGAGGAATAGAATTTAAATAGGCATTAATTTCTTTTAAAAAACAATTATTATTCTGAGAAATACTTTTTTTGCATATTCTGAAAATAAAGGGATTCAAATAAAATTATTTTGAAGATGAATTTTTAGAGAATGATTTTAGAAAAAGAAATATGGGTAAGGAAAACCAGTTCTGCACATTTTTCATACAAATAAATACAGACAGGAGAAATGTAATGACTAAAAGACAGTGATTGAAGGACCTTAACAGAAAGCTGTTTTCAGTGTTAAAAGAAACACTTGGACCAATATCATTAGCCTATGAAGCCATTTCAGAAATGCTCTTACTAGGTAATTTCCCAAGTGTCTTTAAATTATGGGACAGGCAAAACAAATAAGGACAAAATATAAGACAACTGAATGCCACAACATTTCCCAGAATGCTTCATACACTAAAATTTAATACGTTAAAATATTTGGAATATTTTCAGAATTTGCAACTGCGACATTGGCAAATAAAATTTGTAATACGGAGTTTTTATACAGTAGCAAAAACACAGTCTTCCAAACACAGAACCCTTACTAAACTACCTAATCCAAAATGCATGTGGATAAGGATTTCACCTGTAAATTGTTTTTTAAATTTTAAATCATTTGCAATTTATTTATTTATTATTATTATTTTTTTTAGTGGTACGCAGGCCTCTCACTGTCGTGGCCTCTCCCATTGCGGAGCACAGGCTCCAGATGCACAGGCTCACCTGCCATGGCTCAGGGGCCCAGCCGCTCCGCAGCATGTGGGATCTTCCCGGACCGGGGCATGAACCCGTGTCCCCTGCATCGGCAGGCAGATTCTCAACCACTGCGCCACCAGGGAAGCCCTGCAATTTATTTAATTTGACATCTACTGGAATTCCTTGGTCACTTGCATTAGCATTTCTGGATTAACCTTTAAACCTGGTACTGGTCATATATTTTTCCTTCCCCATAATTTAAGTACTAGTTTGGCTACTAGTGATTGTTCCTTATCCCTATGTAAACCACTAAAAGTAACGTCAATGTTCCTTCTTCAAAGCTGGAGATCTGACATCAAGAATTTTATATGGAGAGTATCAAAAATAAGGAGGCAAAAAAAAAAAAGATAAGGAGGCAACCAAACAAGTTACTCCTTCTATCTATGGAACTACTTAATCATCTGATAGAAGTCAAATAAAACATGGCCTGAGGGCAAAGGCAGCTATAAGTATGAGGAATCCTTTCTACAAATACCATACAGATATGTATATATACATGCATATATACATATATGTATAAATATATACATATAGTTTTTTGGTAATGCTGTGGTAAGCTATTAAAGAAACCCATTTTTATGGCCTAGTTTCTTTCCCTTCTTCAGATGGAAGGCTTTTACCAAAACTTGTAGACAATAGATCCTGTAATATTAGGAGCGGAAAGGACCTTAGCAATCATCTAGTTCAAGTCCCTCCTTTATAGATGAAAAATTTAAGGGGGAGAAAGCTTCTGCAACTTGTTAACATCCTACAGCCAGTTAGAGGCAGAGTCAAGACCAGATCCCAAATGGGCACCGAGAACTAGATGAATGCCATGACCTCTGAATCGTTCTTACTTTGTAAACCACATTTCTCTTAAAATATTACATACCCACTTAACATTTCAGACTGAATAATCAGCAACTTTTCGCTGATAATAGTGGGATGGCTTGTTTTTATGTTGAAAGTCCTGGGATAAAGGAATCCTGGACGTGAAATTCTGCCTGAAAGCCAGCCTGTTCAGGGTGGCGGTGTTGTTGCTCTGTCTTCACCTTGCACTGACACTCCTCCACCAGCATCACCAGCTTGACCACGGGGGCCAGGCCGGCGCAGGTGAGCTGCAAGTGCATCGTGGTGAACTTGGCAGGCAGGCAGTGAGAGCAGAAGGTGGGGGGTTGCTGCGCAGCGTCCCCAGGAAAACGAACAGAGCCGCATTTTCCAAAGCAAAGGTTGTTCTGTACAACCGCTTTCTCGCAGTCTTCATGGGTGATAGTCTAAAAGGCAAACACATCTCCATTAAATTACCTTGAGTCATTTCTTTACCATACATGATGCTGAAGCTATAGACTATAAGCAAGGATAACTTAGACTAAAATTTAAAAGTCTTTCCAGGAACTTCCCTGGCGGGCCAGGGGTTAACACTTCACACCCCCACTACAGGGGGCACAGGTTCAATCCCTGGTCAGGGAACTAAGATCCCATGTGCAGTGCAGCGGCCAAAAATATAAAAAGATTTCAAAATCTTTCCAATGTTGGATACAGTTTGCAATAATCAAGTGATGGTATCTTAAGAGCATGGAGCTACCTTAACTAAATTTTTTATTGGATACATTAATAAATTAGCCTGTAAGAAATAACTAAGGTAATATGAAAATATTTTACTCTACACTTAAATGCCAAACTCTAAGAAATTTTGTCTAATTCGGTGTTACCTGTCTGAAAATTCTAATGGCTAGCTTCTTATAAGTAATGTGTCGTACCCCTCTACTCTTCACAGTGCATTGTACAAAATAAATTCTCAATACATGTTTGTTCAATGACTCAGAATCGATCAGAACATCCAGAGTTTAATTCTGTCCCATAGTACATTCAAATCTAGTAAGTTGCATGGAGCAAAGTTGCAGCACCTGTGCCTCTAAATCATCATGTGTGACATCATCTTTGCCTCTTCCATAACCCCATACACCTAGTTTTATGTGCCCTTCAAAATATATGAGCCAAACACCTCATTTTTAAATTGATTAGCGATAGAATTCAAAATAAGACTTCAAAGGAAATTTGATTGCCCAATTCTTAGGAGCAATTTTCTAATTATACATGGGCCAACAAAGCAATCATTATTATTTGATCATTGACTTGTTACATATCCTTGCCTTTTCAGAATACTTAACTGCCTTGCACAGTCAATTACCTTATAATACTGCCTGCTTAATTGGGTAGCTTTACTGGACTGTGAAATTTTACTCTATGCTGCATTGCTTTTGGTTCAGTATCTTTGTGTTTAAGGACCTGATGCAATTTCTCAATTTTAATTTAACATTTGGAGTGTGGGCTTTGCCAGGACTGACTGGAGGCAGTAGATAGTAGAATGCTCTTTTGTCTTAAATAGTGTGGAATCAATCATAATCACTGCAAATCAGCCAACACAACATGAACTGGGAAACAGGCGTTTCTAAGAGCAGGAAATGTGATTTCACATCAACATTACTTTTTGAAAGCTTATGAGAAAATATGTTAAATTAAATCATTTTTGTGATGGTAATGCTAGAACTAATATGGCAACTTCTGCCTGACAATCTCAACATGTTTTACAGACCTATGAAGTAGTTAGGCGTGAAATACAGGGGTTAAGACCATCATACATGCGTGTCTGGGGAGGAGTCCAATGTATCCCATCTTATCTACAGATGGAATACACCTGCTCGTCCATATCCTAATAGAGTGTAGAGAGGTAGCTAGAGAGAAGTTCTAGTGATTGCTCTAAATTCCAATTTCCTAACTGGGGGTACAGTCAATTATCTCTCCAGATAAGACCACCCCGATGTAAAAGTAAATAAATAAAACCCCATAAAACAAAGCTCTATGCCATCAATATGAATGATTACTATTATTAGCAGTACCATCATACCATTCTTGTAGCATTTCCAAGGTTGGAAGGAAATTTAGGGAGTATGATCATACTTTGCCAAATCCACTGATGAAGGCCCAAGGACCAAATCTGGGGATGAGGTGAGACTCAGGCTCCTGGCACATCCGTCCCCTACTTTCCACCCATCCCAGCTATCCACCCGCTCCTGAAAACATGGATCCCCTTCCCCACCCAGAACAGATACCTGGCTGAAGGGCACCGTCCTACAGGTCTCCCGATGCACTTCATGGCTTTTTATGGGCAGGATGATCCCCTGAGAAACTGGACTCATTCTGAACATGAAATGGTGCCAGAATTTCTTGGCTTCTTCCCGAAGAGGAGATTTCTCCGCGGGCATACCATCCTTTGGCTGAGTGAGACCCTGGGTCCCAGGGAAGAATTGCTCACTGACTGAGCCCTGGGGTGGGTGCAGCTCTCTCTCAGGCTTCTTCCAGAATCTCCCAAACCTGGACAGCATCTTTTCTCTCTGCCTCTGGCCTTCCCCTGCAGTGCTGGCACCTATTAGGTGTGGCACTGCCACAAACAGATCTGGCTTCTCCTCAGCTTCCTCATGGTTGCCCAAGGAGAGCTCTCTACGATGCCTTTCTAGGAGCAAGAGAGAAACAGAATTGTGACCCTGGCGGCCGTCCCCATGCCTTGCAGCTCTCCCTAGAGGCAGGAGGAGCAGCTGAAGAAAGAGAAGATGCATGCTGTCGAGGCTGAAGCTTCTTGCAGATTCACAGATGGGGAGGCCCCAAAAGAGGTTCACTCTCTGCACGACTGTGGACAGAGAGATGCTATATATAGATACCTGCCTTGTGGGGTGGGAAGGCAGGTGGTCGGTAGCCAGGCAGAGTAAACACATTCCTTGTTTGCTTGAATTATGTAGTGCTAATGGTGTCCTGCCTTCATTTTGGTTTTGTGTATTTTAGAAGGCCTCAGTGAAAGCCGGGGACCCAGGGGGTAATTAACTGACACTTTATCGTCTGATATTTAAAGAGCAGTATTAGTGAAAACAACATATTCTTTGCCCAGATTTCCCATCACTGTTGTTAGAAGGACCAGAGAGTAAGGTAACATTTGTGGTGCATCTGCTTTGTGCTGGGATAGAACAGACATGTTTTAAAGAGAGAAGTATATCAGATAAAAATTAACGCATACATTTAGCCAAAGATCAGGCTGTTAGGCTCTACACACACACATGCGCGTGCGCGCACACACACACACACACACACACACACACACACACACACACACACACACAGAAGCAGCCAAAGAAGTATATAAACGTTGTAAGAAAGGGGAAGGAAGAAATAGAGGGATGTTAAGTTCGTTGAGCAGAGGACACTTCCTGTTACTGAGATGTGGTTAGGGTTGTTGATTTTTGCATGGTAACAGTAAAGGGAGTATATTCTCCTTTTCCACACATGGAAACTCACAATTCCCAAGTAAACCCCTTCACCTTAAGAATCAAATACTTGGTGCTAAATTTCACAACTGGTCAGTCATCAGATAAGCTTTTCAATTGTTCACAAATTTCTCAACAGGATCCTAAGTAATAGACTGACAACTCATTAGCCCTCACTGAGCATGGGGAAGTGTCTTTCCCTCAAGCCACTCTATTGACTTTTTTTTTTTTTAAATTTCTCTAAACAAAGAGCCAGACTTGAGAACGTGGATTCTAAGAACCAGGTTTGATAGCTCTGGGCATGAAGCTGGCTGGTCCCTTCTTTACCTTACAGAATCCACATCATCTTTATTCTGCAGTAATTGATGACCAGGTTAAATAAGGAGGAAGGCAAATATGCCTCTTCAGGGATCAAAGGAAAATTTGTTAGATGACTATCATTCAAAAAATGTTATAAATCAGATGAGGGTATGAGAAAGGAACATATCCACAAAAATGGAACCCCAGAATTGAGTTCAATCTACCCTCTACACTAACTGAACAGTATTTCCATTGGGAATTGACTCAGTACTTGCTTGTAATTCTCCCCTTTTAATTTAATCACCACATTGTTTGCTTTCAGTAACACACATAAGCCTGGAACATGCCCCTTCCTTTTTTTCAGTACGGATTAGTCTTTCTTTCCAAGAAGTGACCCATCTGAATATTTTTTTCAGACACTAGTGTTCTTCTTAATAGTCAGGCATGATTTCTGTGAGACAAAGCATCAAGTCCTTTTACCTACAATAACGAATTATTTTTAAATGAACCATCATTTTTCCAGAAATCTATCAGAAGAGATATATTTTACTTGTACCAAGTACCCATAGAACCTGTGCTAGTATTACTTAAGGTACAGCTGATTCACACTAAATGAACATTAGTATTTGCCATTTCTTTTAAAGTGTTTTTTAAAAATTGCCTGCTGTTTGAATTTCTTAATTCCCCTCAGCCATCCAATGCAATAGGCCTTCCAGAGCTAGCCACTCTAAATATAAATTACATAATTTCTATTAGCTGATCACTTAATTATAAATATGGTGTGGGAGCTAACTATGATATGTTTCTTGATTCCTTTTAGACTTTACTTTTTCGTGCCTGAAGTTCCATTGCCATCAATCACAGTTTTTCCTCAGACTGAAGACTATTCCAGAAATTCTACTCGGGGTCTCAGGTTGCTTGTCTCCAAACATAGGGTACAATTCAAATAATTTCTTTTGAATTAAAATTTGTAGAAGACTCACTTTGTGGGCCAAGCATCATATTAGATACTAGAATATGATAGAAAATGATGAAAACTTACTTCCTGCCCTCAAGTAGTCTAGTGGTATCACACATTTTATAACTTTATTATATTAGCTGTAGGGATGTCAGTTATGCATATTTCTCCTTTCCTTAGTCCTAAACCCCTCTTCTTCGGATACTGATTTTGGTGTTTATAAATGTCATTTAAAATTCCTCATGGAGCATTTCCTTTTGCTGTTCTGTCATTCCTGTTGAGAAAATGTGCAAATATCTTGAAGGGTAAATCTAGCAAAGTAAAGCCTTCTGTGACGAGTACTATGGTACAGAAGTCTATCTTCAACCCCTGTCTTTTACAGTTAAGGGCAGATGACATTCTCCTTTCACCACTGTGTCCTTACATTAGTTCTAAAGCTGTGTATGTGGTACATTATAGTTTACACTTAAAAACATAAACATTTTGGTGTGGGTCTTCAGTAATACAAGCACACAGTGACCTCCCAATTTGGATGAAGCCAAATGGAGATATAGGTGTGGAGGGGGTCTCCAGACACAGCAGGGAGCCGCTGTGTGGAGAGAGCACCGCAAATTGCTGGTGTCCTTAGTACCAAATGCCACAGCAGAAGGCAGACCTGAGCTTTCATGAGACCAAGGCTGCCTAAATCCACTTTCTGGGACCACCTCAAGCCTTTGTGCGAGCCAGAGGGTCCAATCTCATCCTTCATTCTTTCCAATTTACAACTCATGCTCGGCATGATCTGAACTCTAAGTTCAACTTGACCTGGCTTCCTAGGTACTAGGATGTCTTCAGGACTGGGTGGAGCTCCCAGTGTGCCTGTGAGAGAACAGTAACAGCTATGTTTTCCTGTCCCTCTTACAGACTCTCAGAAAGGAGCTAAAAGCAGTCCAGTGCTCTCTAAGGAGAAACAGAGAAACTCAGTTCTTTTGTAAAAACCCCAGACCTAAATCAACAAAAGGTGAGAGGCAGCATTGGGGTAGGAGATAGGCATTAGAGTTAAAACTGAGAGACAGAAAGGGGAATTTGGGCTGATGGCTTTGTGGAAGAAATCTGTCTAGGGTACATGCCATTGCCTCAAAACTCTTTCTCTTTTCAAAATAGAGAATAGCCACAGGACCATGGGAGTTTAGATTATTTAAAAAGAACTCAAAAGAAGGCAAAATCTTTCTCTTCTTTTCCAAAGGACACGGAAGACAGCAAATTAGGGTATGTGGTTTCCCCTTAAACCCTTTATCATGATTTAGTTGAGTAAATTATTTAAAACATAGTTCTCTCTCCCTCTTTACTCCCCTCCTTTCTACTTTCTATGGAAAGAAAACATTAGCAAGCCCTCCCTCTCCAAAGCTACTTCACTTGTTGAACTCACAGATACACTCATTCATACAGCATATATTTGAGTGCCAACTCTGTGCTAGGTCCTGAGGATAAAATAGTGAGGCTGTCCTTGTCCAGGCCTAATGAAGGTTGCACTCTAGAGGGAGAGTATAGTTTATTCAAAATGAGTTACACAAGGAAAACCTAGGCAGACGACATTCCTAGTACTAATCAGGGACTTTCAGGTAGATCCAAATCCCAAAGGCACGGTGGACTGTCACACTGAGTTTCTGCTAATTTTATTCAATAAACATTTGCAAATAAATATTGCACAAGGTAGTGCAATAGATGTCATGGAATTTTTTTCTTTTATTTTTGATTAGGTAATAAATAGGTGTAGCAACAAAATTAAGATTATACAAAAAATTGTATGGTAAAAAGTAAATCTTCCTCTGAACTCCCAGGCTTCCTGTCCTGCCATGGAGGCCATCAGTATTGTCAACTTATTTATATTCAATCGTTTAAAATTGTTACCGCTTATGGGCTGAATTGTGTCTTCCCCCTAATTTACATGTTGAAGTCATAAGCCCCAGTACCTCAGAATGTGACTGTATTTGAAGATAGGGCCTTTAGAGAGGTAATTAAATTTAAATGAGGCCGTTAGGGTGGGGCTTCATCCAATAAGGCTGATGTCCTCATAAGAAAAAGAGATTGAAACAAAGACACACACAGAGGAAAGACCATGTAAAGACATAAGGAGAAGATGGCTGTCTACATTCCCAGAAGAGAGCCCTCAGAAGGAAACAACCTTACCCACACCTTGACTTTGGACTTCCAGCCTCTAGAACTGTGAAAAAATAAATTTCTATTGTTTAAGCCACCAAGTCTGTAGTACTTTGTTATGGCAGCCATAGCAAACTAATACATCACTCAAAGAGAAAAAATATGTAGACAAAAGAAAAGGACAAATACCAAATGGTGTACCATATTATAAAATTTCCCCATTTCCACTCTTTGGCACTGATCTCAGCGTTACATTTTAAGGTCAGATTATTCTGTTAGCAGTTTCAGTGATCTTATTGCTCTCTGTCCAAAACACTCCCACACCGTAAAGAAGCATTTTACTTTTTGCAACTGGGGATGTATCTATTACTATGCACAAGTCATGGACAATACCTACCTAAATTTGACAAATAAGCTACTTACCAAGATTGCATAGAGGGCTCCTACAAATCTGAGAAGTAGGCCAAGGCAGCCAAGGCGACTTCACTATGTGCTCCACCATCCACCATCCATCCATCCCCCACTGCCTACAGCCTCTATTTACAGCTAGTCCAGGATGCCTTCACTGATGCTAAACATCTGTCATGCTCCATCTTCTTAATCCTTAAAATTTACCTGGATCATTTTTCATTTTGCAGAAAGCTCCTTTCAGAAAGAGTAATGTAAGTGGAAGTAACTCCAGATTTGAAGCCAAAAAAACTTTATCTGGCTCGGCCTTACAGTTTATTAAGCCGCATGATCTCAGGTACTTATCTTCATGTCCCTAAACCTTGCCAGAATAAATACCACCTGCCATGCTTTCCTCATCTGGCTCATTGCCTTTCTTTTCACCCCAGGTCCTGTTATTACCCTGGGTAACTTCAGGATCCACATGGATGGGTCTGACCAATAACATGCCATCAGTATTTCATGATGTCCTATTCAGTACCCTGGCTGAAATCTGATGATTCCACTCCACTTGGCCTCTCCATCCCCTTTACATTCTGACCCCTGTTATTCCCAGGAATTGCTCCACCTCTAAACTGTAAATTTCACATTCCGCTCTCTCAGGACAACCTTCTGCTGTTTCCGTTCTCTCAGTTGTTTCCACAGCATCTGTTTTCTGCTTTATCCTTATAATAGTGCTACCACAATTGCAGTTAAATAATTACTTGTAGGAACATTTGTTTAACATTTGTCTCCACTTTAGATTTTAAAGTCCATGAAAGTGGGGGCTCTGCCTTTCT
Source organism: Kogia breviceps (assembly GCF_026419965.1). Taxonomy (NCBI): domain Eukaryota; kingdom Metazoa; phylum Chordata; class Mammalia; order Artiodactyla; family Physeteridae; genus Kogia; species Kogia breviceps. Next base: position 58,754,286 of record NC_081317.1, on the reverse strand, counting down.
TAGTCACCATCTCAGGGCCTGAAATAGTTCCTTCTGTGTAATAGATGCTCAAAATATTTGTGAATGAATGAATATAAATCCTCTGGTCTTCACTTCCTTCCCTATCCAGCTCGTATCCATGGCCCATCACTTCAAATTTTTGCAATATTCCCAACTTCCTTGTCCCTTTTTCTTTCTCTTGCATGATCTAGTAAAATTCCAACCCTGGAAACACCCAGCTGTCCCCCTTTCCTGGACCACTTCTGGGCTCTGGAATGCTGGCAGAGACAGTTACAAAATGGTGAAAAGTGATTCTATATAAATTATCTCCCATCTTAACTGAAGCCTCAATTCTGCCCAGCAGTCTTTTGTATGACTCTAGTCAACTCTCTCTTCATTTTCCAGGTAGATTTAAAAAATCTTCTCTGATAATCTCAAACCTTTGACTGCTCTGCCTCTTTCAACGTTTTCAGCAAATGAACTCACCCCTTCTTCCACAGAGAAGGATAGAAGCCATCAGATGGGAGTGTTTCCTTTGACTTGATCATCAAACCACAACAATTCATTCCTCCTTTCCACTCTGCTCTTGAAATCCACCCTTTCCAACCTACTTTATTAATAGTCTCATCCCATATCATCAAACTCCCTTCACTCCATTGGCTGCCTCTTATTAGCATTTATATAGTGTGTGCTTGTTTTAAAAATGTCTCTTTGATTTCATAAATGTTTACAGGTTCTGTTCTTCAGTATTGTCTTCTGCTTTCCCAGGAAAACTTTGGAAAGAATTGTCCAAACTCAAACTCTACTTTCTCACGTCCACTGACATATCAACCTACTGAAGTCTAGCTTTTTGCTGCAGCCCTCCTTTAAATCTTTCTTCCCAGGATCACCCAAGCCTCCATGTAGCTATTGGAACTCTCTGCAACATGAAACTCACTTCTCACGAATTTGGTCCTAAATAAAATGGAGAAAGAAAGGGAGGTCAGAGTAGGCAAAAGAGCTATGAGAAATCTGAAATTTTAACCTCTAAGAGCAGACCTGTCATCCAGCCAGCTTTCTGGGGAGTAGAGGATTTACAGGGAGTCACCTCTCTCATAACACCAGGATTTATTTGGGGCTCCAGAAGCCAAGTCCCTTCTTTACTCTGCCATTTAGCAATTCCTCAGCATTGACTTAATTTGGATGTGTGTGTGTCTTCCCAACCGGGGGAGAAGGCTCCTTGGAGGCAAGGTCTGTGTTTGCCGGAGATTGCATTGACAGCACTCTGACACAGACTTTGAGAACAGGGGTTTTGTTTAATGTATTTTTGTTTCTTTCCTGTTCCTGGCTCCTTGCTCTACACTTAGGTTAATGAATGTTTGCTTTTTTTTTTTTTAAATGAATGTTTGCTTTAACATACCAAATCCAGTAAAAATTTTGGACAGCAACTTCTGACATGGGTCCTTGTTGTGCTTTACTTTCTACGAGTTATCTCTTTGTCCTGGAGAACTTATCCTTAATTCTCTGTGTTTAGACCCTATTTAAAAATCAAATTTCTAGGGCTTCCCTGGTGCCTCAGTGGTTGAGAGTCCGCCTGCCGATGCAGGGGACGCGGGTTCGTGCCCCGGTCTGGGAGGATCCCACATGCCTTGAAGCGGCTGGGCCCGTGAGCCATGGCCGCTGATCCTGCACGTCCAGAGCCTGTGCTCAGCAACGGGAGAGGCCACAACAGTGAGAGGCCCGCGTACCACAAAAAATAAATAAATAAATAAAAATCAAATTTCCACTGAATCTCAGAAGACTCAGAATAAAACTTTATTTCCCAGCCTGGCCACAGTCTCAGAGTAGGTCTTTGAATTTTGTCATACCAGCCACAGTTCCCAGGCAAATCTCTTCTGAAAGATAATTATACTTTGAAAAAAGGCAACTCAGGCCAGTGGACTCTGTGTTAGTTAACTTTATGCAGCTTGTAAATTGTTTCCCTCCAGTTGGAAGATGGGGATGGTGTATCACCAACAGAAATGAATGTAGGGGGCAACTTCTGAAAACTGTTCCCCCATTGGCCACCTTGCCAGTTTCTGCTTATACAATGCAGGCAGATTGGGGGAAACATATTGTCCCTATAAGCTCATAACACATGGACAAATGATTAAAAACACATGGAAAACAGTTCCACGGCTAAGCTAAAATTCAGATGGGAATGGAAAAGCAACTTGCAAAGCTTTCAACTGTCTCGGGGCCAAATGTAGGACAGAATGCGAGGAGAAGTTGCCAAAAGAGAGGGAAGTTGGGGGAAAATGCAAGTCATGGATAGGAAACCTAAAACAATGGCACATTGTATTGACAACGCTTCTCTAAGCCTCTCCAAGAGTAGGCACCAAAATCAACTCTGGAAATATTAAGACCTTTATTTCATGAAAGATTTTAGACAGATTTATATTTTCTACCCTCTATAAATAGAGGTTGGCTTTGCTATCTTGGCAACACCTATGCAGAAACATAATGTTAAGCATCTGTAACATAAATATTAAAATATTACACATTTTTCCCTCCAAGGTGTGGGAATTAAGTAACAAGGTGGTATAAGACAAACTGTGAAAAATCATGACAATAAAATGCAAAAGTAAAGCAGAACCTTCCAGTAAGGCTTGCCTTCTATTGTGTACCTGACCCTGGGTCCAAGTTTGCTATAAAATTGGGCACACCTTAGTCACATTTGCAAAAGTTCAAATGTGACTCTTGATTCAAATCTGAAACACTTAGAAGCCTGTTATTCGCAGCTAGTCGCCAAAATGACCTAAGGATTCTGCTGGGTGGGAAATCTGTAGGCAAGAAGGTGATTTACTGGGAGCCAGTCTCAGCTGGCTTTCTCTGTCCTTCAGCTTTTAGTCTGAATCCTCCCTGACTCCTGTACACCCCAAACCACCTTTTTCTCCATCTAGCACCATTTACATGTTCATTTGGAGGCCTGATGAATACTCAGTATATGCAGCAAGTGCGTTACTTCTGTATGTAAAAGGGAATTTTGAAAATATGGCTGCACTGCAGAGCCATTCTTAGAAAATAACTATCATCCAAGTCCTCAGCAACAAACAGTCCTTTAGCAAAACAAACAATCCTTTCTGTCAGGGGAAGAACTATCCCATAACTTGTCTCTCTTTACAATGAGACTTGTGTATCATAGATCATGCCTGAAAGCGAGGCATATTGAGGTTTTAAAAAAGGAAGAAATCAGTCTTCTGGATTTTTCCAACAAATAGAAACATTTCTATATTCAACAAAATATCCTAATACATGCGTAAGTTCTTACCAGTAATATGCAACTTTAAAACCCCAACTGTCTTACTCCCCAGCTCCTCCTTCCCTGCTTACTGGTAAGGACAACACTGCTTGAAGTTGTCACCCTCTTCCAAGTACTGTGCATTACACACACACACACACACACACACACACACACACACACACACACACACACACACACACACACTTTATAGCTCTTCAACTTTTACAAAGGTATCTTTTATTGAATGCCTACTCTGTCCTAGGCATATTCTTCATAGTTTCACATTTAATTCTCACAATTTTTTAGGAAGTTATTATTACTCCCACTTTCTAGATAAGAAACCTAAGTTTAGGATACATAGCTAGTCAGCGGTGGGATTGAGATCTAAACCTACCTCATGCTTTTCTCCGTTGTCAGTTTGCCTATTGCAATATAGCTATTAAACTTGTGCATACATTATTTTAAATTCTGCTACTTTAAATTAACATTATGGGATAGAATTATTTTAATGGAGGCAATATAATATTTCATTAGGCATTCTTCTGTCATTGGACATTTAAATCATATAACTTTGCTCCAAATTTTTTATTGTCCTGAAATAAATATATCCTCATGCATATAGCTTTCATTGTCTTTTGAAAAATTTCCACTGTGTTGTAGAGATTATTTCATTGTTTCTCTTCCTTTATACTGCTTTATTGAAGAATAAATGATAAACAAAAACTAAAATGTACTTAAAGTGTACAGCTGGTTAGATTTGACATATATGTGCATATATGTATACACATGCATATCTGTGAAACTATCACTGCAATCAAAATAGTGAACATATCCATCACTCCTAAAACTTTCCTTCTGTCCCTTGGCAATCCCTTCCTCTGCCATTTCCTGTCCTCCTCATTTATTCCCAGATAACACCTGATTTGCCTTTTGTCAACATAGATTAGTTTGCACATTCCAGAATTTTCTATAAATGGAGTACATAAACACTTCTTTCACTCAGCATAAGTATTTTAACAATCATCCATGTTGTAGCAATGTCTCATTTGTTTTTATTCCTGAATAGTATTTCATTGTAGGGATATGCTATAATTTATTTATCCATTCTCATAATAGAAAATTGGCTGTTGACAGTTTTGGCTGTTACAAATAAAGTTGCTATGAACATTTATGTACAAGTCTTAGAATGGAGATATGTATTTTCTTCTCTTGTATAAATATGTAGGAATGGAATGGTTGGATCATATACAGTTTAACTTTTAAAGAAACCACCAAATTGTTTTCCAAAGTGGTGGGGCTATTTTATATTTCCACCAGCAGTCTATTAGAGCTCCAGTTCCTTCACATCCTCACCATCACTTAGTACAGTCAGCCTTTTTAATTTTAGCTATTCCAGTAGGAGTGTAATACTACCTCATTGTGGCTTTAGTTTATAATTCCTTAATGACTGAACAATAGAACATATTTTCATGTATTTATGTGCCATCCATATATCTTCTTTAGTGAAGTATCTGTTCAAATCTTCTGCCCATTTAAAAAATTTATTATTGTTTTCTTAATAATATAATATAGTCTTTTAATAGATCTTTATTGGACTATAATTGCTTCACAATACTGTGTTAGTTTCTGTTGTATACCAAAGTGAATCAGCCATATGCACAGCAAATGAAACCATAAACAAGACAAAAAGACAACCCTCAGAATGGGAGAAAGTTTTTGCAAATGAAATGACAAAGGATTGATCTCCAAAATATACAAACAGCTCATGGAGCTCAATAAAAAACAAACCGAACAATCCAATTAAAAAATGGGTTGAAGACCTAAATAGACATTTCACCATGGAAGACATACGGATGGCCAAGAGGCATATGAAAAGATGCTCAACATCACTAGTTATTATAGAAATATAATATAGTCATATTCTCTATATTGGAGTTTTTTAAAAATATGGTTTGGATACAAGTCCTTTATCAGATATATGCATAGTAAATATTTTCTCCTAGTCTGTAGCTTGTCATTTTCTTAAGTGTCTTGGTCAAGATGTATTATCCTTTTGTATGTATTGTTGACTTTAACTGGTAAAAAATTTTTTCGAATTTTTCCATCTATATTCATGAGGGATGTTGGTCTGAAGTTTTCTTTTCTTACAATACTTTTGTATGGTTTGCTGTCAGAGTAATACTGGTCTCAGAATGAGTTAGAAAGTATTCATTCCTCTGTGATTTTCTGAGTTTTATAGATTTGGGACTATTTCTTCCTTAAATATTTGCAGAATTCAATAGTGAAGCTATCTGAGCCTGGAAATTTCTTTGTGAGAAACTACAAATTCAACTTCTGTAAGAGTTCTAGGGTTTTTTCAAGTTATCTATTTTTTCTTGATTGAGCTTTGGTTGTCTCTTTCAAGGAATTTGACCATTTAAGCTGTCTATTGATACAAGTTGTTTACGATAGTCCCTTATTTTTCTTTTAGTAGCTATAGAATATGTAGTGCTGTCACCTGATGTCACTTCTCATTCCTGATATTAGCAATATGTGTCCTCTTCTCATCTTTTCCTGATCAGTCTGGTTAGAGATTTACCAATTTCATTGATATTCTCAGAGAATCAGATTTTGGTTTCACTGATTTTCCCTATTGATTTCCTGTTTTGCTATTTCATTAGCTTCTGATCTGGTATTTTTCATTTCCTTATTTATGTTTTCTTCTTTTTCTATTTTCTTAAAGTGGAAGCTGAGGGTAATACATTTCTTCCTTTCCAATATAGGCATTTAGTACTATAAAATTCCCTGTAAGTACTGCATGGTATCCTACAATCGTTGATGTGTTTCCATTTTTATTCAGTTCACCATAATTTTTAAGCTCCCCTTTGATTTCTTCTTTAATCCAGCATTAAAGAAGTTTATAATTTAGTTTCCAAACACTTACTGGTTTTCCAGAGATATTTCTGTTACTGAATTCTAATTTAATTCCATTGTGGCCAGTGAACATATTTTGTATATCGAGAATCATTTTATGTCCCAGAATACGGTCTGCCCTGGTAAATGTTCCATGTGCACTTGCAAACAATGTATATGTTGCTGTCTGTGGGTAGAGTGTTCTATAAATATCTACTACGTTAATTTGGTTAACAGTATCCATACTTCTCTATCCTTACAGATTTTCTGCCTACTTGTTCTATCAATCATCGAGAGAGGGGTATTAACATTACTGACTATAATTAGAGATTTGTCTATGTCTCCTTACACCTCTATTTTTAAATTCTGTTATTAGCTGCATGACTATTTAGGATTATTATGTTTCGTTCATGTACTGACTCCTTTAAATTATAAAATAACCTTATTTATGCTTGGTAAATACTCTTTGCTCTAAAATTTTCTCTGATAACATAGCCACTGCAGCTTCCTTTTTGACTAGTTTTAGGACAGTGTATCGTTTTCCATTTTTCTTCTGTAGGATAAGTTGGCAGTAATTACCTGTGGGAAGCAAAAATACAGATGGGGATAGAAGTGAAAGGTGAACTCATACTTCATTGCTTGGAAAAAGTACTGCAGGTTACCATAAGACCTTTAATGGAAGAGTTGGTTGATTTTTGTTCCTTTCCGTCTTAGGATAAACTAAATTTTATTGCCTAGCAGAATATAAGACCCATGAAAACTCTTCAAAATGAACAGTTATATGTGTAAGTTATGAGGATAGTCTATTCATTTCCTGTGCAATCCTTTCTTAAGACTTATAAAATTAATTTTAAGAAAATCATGGCACTCTGGATATTACAGACATCCAGACACACTCCACCATCAGTAACTGTTGTCCCATGATTCATAGGGGGAAAGAGGAGGAAAATCAATAAAGCAGTACCTTAAATTTTAAAATATGTCGAATCAGTATTGTCTTTCCCTTAACCAACTGTATTAACAAATAAAAAACCTGAGAGAGACTTGGGGCAAAGACTGGAAAAAGTATTTTGGATGAATTAAGTAAACACACAGCTAATACATCAACACACTTATAGCTTTCTAAAATACATTTTTATGTGCTGAGTTTTACTAGCGTTTTTTATTCAGAAATATTTCCTATAACATACAACTTACCTTTTTTTTTTAACATCTTTATTGGAGTATAACTGCTTTACAATGGTGTGTTACTTTCTGTTATATAACAAAGTGAATCAGCTATATGTATACATATATGCCGATATTCCTTCCCTCTTGTGTTTCCCTCCCACCCTCCCTATCCCACCCCTCTAGGTGGTCACAAAGCACCGCGCTGATCTCCCTGTGCTATGCGGCTGCTTCCTACTAGCTATCCATTTTACATTTGGTAGTGTATATATGTCCATGCCACTCTCTCACTTCGTCCCAGTTTACACTTCCCCCTCCCCGTGTCAAGTCCATTCTCTGCGTCTGCATCTTTATTCCTGTCCTGCTGCTAGGTTCGTCAGAACCTTTTTTTTTTTTTTTTTTTTTTTTTTTTTTTTAGATTCCATATATATGTGTTAGCATACGGTATTTGTTTTAATCTTTCTGACTTGCTTCACTCTGTATGACAGACTCTAGGTCCATTCACCTCACTACAAATAACCCAATTTCGTTTCCTTTTATGGCTGAGTAATATTCCATTGTATATATGGGTCACATCTTCTTTACCTATTCATCTGTTGATGGACACTAAGGTTGCTTCCATGTCCTGGCTATTGTAAATAGTGCTGCAGTGAACATTGTGGTACATGTCTCTTTTTGAATTATGATTTTCTCAGGATATATGCCTAATAGTGAGATTGCTGGGTGGTATGGCAGTTCTATTTTTAGTTTTTTAAGGAACCTTCATACTGTTCTCCATAGTAGTTGTATCAAATTACATTCCAACCAACAGTGCAAGATGGTTCCCTTTTCTCCACACCCTCTCCACCATTTATTGTTTGTAGATTTTTGGATGATGGCCATTCTGACTGGTGGGAGGTGATATCTCAATGTAGTTTTGATTTGCATTTCTCTAATGATTAGTGATGCTGAGCATTCTTTCATGTGCTTGTTAACCATCTGTATATCTTCTTTGGAGAAATGTCTATTTAGATCTTCTACCCATTTTTGTATTGGGTTGTTTGTTTTTTGGATATTGAGCTGCATGAGCTGCTTGTACATTTTGGAGATTAATCCTTTGTCAGTTGCTTCATTTGCAAATATTTTCTCCCATTCTGAGGGTTGTCTTTTTGTCTTGCTTGTGGTTTCCTTTGCTATGCAAAAGCTTTTAAGTTTCATTAGGTCCCACTTGTTTATTTTTGTTTTTATTTCCATTACTCTAGGAGGTGGGTCAAAAAGGATCTTGCTGTGATTTATGTCAGAGTGTGCTGCCTATGTTTTCCTCTAAGAGTTTTATAGTGTCTGACCTTACATTTAGGTCTTTAATCCATTTTGAGGTTTTTTTTGTGTATGGTGTTAGGGAGTGTTCTAATTTCATTCTTTTACATGTGGCTCTCCAGTTTTCCCAGCACCACTTATTGAAGAGGCTGTCTTCTCTCCATTGTATATTCTTGCCTCCTTTATCAAAGATAAGGTGACCATATGTGCATAGGTTTATCTCTGGGCTTTCTATCCTGTTCCATAGGTCTATATTTCTGTTTTTGTGCCAGTACCATACTGTCTTGATTACTGTAGCTTTGTAGTATAGTCTGAACTCAGGAAGCCTGATTCCTCCAGCTACGGTTTTCTTTCTCAAGATTGCTTTGGCTATTCAGGGTCTTTTGTATTTCCATACAAACAGTGAAATTTTTTGTTCTATGTCTGTGAAAAATGCCACTGGTAGTTTGATAGGGAATGCATTGAATCTATAGACTGCCTTGGGTTATAGTCATTTTCACAATGTTGATTCTTCCAATCTAAGAACATGGTATATCTCTCAATCTGTTGGTATCATCTTTAATTTCTTTCATCAGCATCTAATAGTTTTCTGCATGCAGGTCATTTTTCTCCTTAGGTAGGTTTATTCCTAGGTATTTTATTCTTTTTGTTGCAGTGGTAAAGGGGAGTGTTTCCTTAATTTCCCTTTCAGATTTTTCATCATTAGTTTATAGGAATGCAAGAGATTTCTGTGCATTAATTTCGTATCCTGCTACTTTATCAAATTCATTGATTAGTTCTAGTAGTTTTCCGGTAGCATCTTTAGGATCCTATATATATAGTATCATGTTATCTGCAAAAAGTGACAGCTTTACTTCTTTTCTGATTTGGATTCCTTTTATTTATTTTTCTTCTCTGATTGCTGTGGGTAAAACTTCCAAAACTATGTTGAACAATAGAGGTAAGAGTGGGCATCCTGGACTTTTTCCTGATTTTAGAGGAAATGGTTTTTCAGTTTTTCACCATTAACAATGATGTTGGCTGTGGGTTTGTCATATATGGCCTTTATTATGTTGAGGTAAGTTCCCTCTATGCCTACTTTCTGGAGAATTTTTTAATCATAAATGGGTGTTGAATTTTGTTAAAACTTTTGCTGCATCTATTGAGAAGATCATATGGTTTTTATCCTTCAATTTGTTAATATGGTGTATCACAATGATTGATTTGCGTATATCAAAGAATCCTTGCATTCCTGTGATAAACCCCACTTGAGCATGGTGTATGATCTTTTTAATGTGCTGTTTGATTCTGTTTGCTATCATTTTGTTGAGGATTTTTGCATCTATGTTCATCAGTGATATTGGTCTGTAGTTTTCCTTTTTTGTGACATCTTTGTCTGGTTTTGGTATCAGCGTGATGGTGGCCTCAGAGAATGAGTTTGGGAGTGTTCCTCCCTCTGCTATATTTTGGAAGAGTTTGAGAAGGATAGGTGTTATCTCTTCTCTAAATGTTTGATAGAATTCACCTGTGAAGACTGGCCCTGGGCTTTTGTTTGTTGGAAGATTTTTTTTTTTTTTTTTTTTTTGTGCTACGCGGGCCTCTCACTGTTGTGGCCTCTCCCGCTGCGGAGCACAGGCTCCGGACGCGCAGGCTCAGCGGCCATGGCTCACGCGCCCAGCCGCTCCGCAGCACATGGGATCCTCCCGGACCGGGGCACGAACCCGCGCCCCCTGCATCGGCAGGCGGACTCTCAACCACTGCGCCACCAGGGAAGCCCTGTTGGAAGATTTTTAATCACAGTTTCAATTTCAGTACTTGTGATTGGTCTGTTTATATTTTCTATTTCCTCCTGGTTCAGTCTTGGAAGGTTGTGCTTTTCTAAAAATTTGTCCATTTCTTCCAAGTTGTCCATTTTATTGGCATATAGTTGCTTGTAGTAATCCCTCATGATTCTTTGTACTTCTGCAGTGTCAGCTGTCACTTCTCCTTTTTCATTTCTAATTCTATTGATTTGAGTCTTCTCGCTTTTTTTCCTTGATGAGTCTGACTAGTGGTTTATCAATTGTGTTTATCTTCTCAAAGAACCAGCTTTTAGTTTTATTGATCTTTGCTACTGTTTCCTTCATTTCTTTTTCATTTATTTCTGATCTGATCTTTATGATTTCTTTCCTTCTGCTAACGTTAGGGGTTTTTTTGTTCTTCTTTCTCTAATTGCCCTAAGCATAAGGTGAGGTTGTTTATTTGACTTGTTTCTTGTTTCTTGAGGTAGGATTGTATTGCTATAAACTTCCCTCTATAGGTTGCTTTTGCTGCAACCTATAGGTTTTGGGTTGTCGTGTTTTCATTGTCATTTGTTTCTAGGTATTTTTTGATTTCCTCTTTGATTTCTTCATTGATCTCTTGGTTATTTAGTAGTGTATCGTTTAGCCTCCATGTGTTTGTGTTTTTTTACTTTTTTTCCCTGTAGCTTATATCTAGTCTCATAGTGTTGTGGTCAGAAAAGATAGTTGATATGATTTCAATTTTCTGAAATTTACCAAGGCTCAATTTGTGACCCAAGATATGATCTATCCTGGAGAATGTTCCATGAGCCCTTGAGAAGAAAGTGTATTCTGTTTTTTTTGGGTGGAATGTCCCATAAATATCAATTAAGTCCACCTTGTTTAATGTATCATTTAAAGCTTGTGTTTCCTTATTTATTTTCATTTTGGATAATCTGTCCATTGGTAAAGTGGGGTGTTAAAGTCCCCTACTATGATTGTGTTACTGTCAATTTCCCCTTTTATGGCTGTTAGCATTTGCCTTATGTATTGAGGTGCTCCTATGTTGGCTGCATAAATATTTAGTTGTTATATCTTCTTTTTGCATTGATCCATTGACATTATGTAGTGTCCTTCTTTGTGTCTTGTAAGAGTCTTTAATTTAAAGTCTATTTTGTCTGATATGAGCATTGCTACTCCAGCTTTCTTTTGATTTCCATTTGCATGGGATATCCTTTTCCACCACCTCACTCTCAGTCTCTCTGTGTCCCTAGGTCTGAAGTGGTTACCTTGTAGACAGCATATATGTGGGTCTTGTTTTTGTATCCATTCAACTAACCTATGTCTTTTGGTGGGAGCATTTAACCCATTTACATTTAAGGTAGTTATTGATATGTATGTTCCTACTGTCATTTTCTTAATTGTTTTGGGTTTGTTATTGTGGGTCTTTTCCTTCTCTTGTGTTTCCTGCCTAGAGAAGTTCCTTTAGCATTTGCTGTAAAGCTGGTTTGGTGGTACTGAATTCTCTTAGCTTTTGCTTATCTGTAAAGGTTTTAATTTCTCTGTTGAATCTGAATGAGATCCTTGCTGGGTAGAGTAATCCTGGTTGTAGGTTTTTCCCTTTCATCACTTTAAATATGTCCTGTCACTCCCTTCTAGCTTGCAGAATTTCTGCTGAAAGATCAGCTGTTAACCCTATGGGGTTTCCCTTGTATGTTATTTGTTGCTTTTCCCTTGCTGCTTTTAATATTTTTTCTTTGCACTTAATTTTTGATAGTTTGATTAATATGTGTCTTGGCATATTTCTCCTTGAATTTATCCTGTGTGGGACTCTCTGCACTTCCTGGACTTGACTATTTTCTTTCCCATATTAGGTAAGTCTTCAACTATAATCTGTTCAAATATTTTCTCAGACCCTTTCTTTTTCTCTTCTTCTGGGACCCCTATAATGCAAATGTTGGTGCATTTAATGTTGTCCCAGAGGTCTCTGAGACGGCCCTCAATTCTTTTCATTTTTTTCCCTTTATTCTGCTCTGCAGTAGTTATTTCCATTATTTTATCTGGCAGGTCACTTACCCGTTCTTCTGCCTCAGTTATTCTGCTATTGATTCCTTCTAGAGAATTTTTAAGTTCATTTATTGTGTTGTTCATCATTGTTTGTTTGCTCTTTCGTTCTTCTAGTTCCTCATTAAATGTTTCTTGTATATTCTCCATTCTATTTCCAAGATTTTGGATCATCTTTACTATCATTACTCTGAATTCTTTATCAGGTAGACTGCCTATTTTCTGTTCATTTGTTTGGTCTGGTGGGTTTTTACCTTGCTCCTTCATTTGCTGTGTGTTTCTCTGTCTTCTCATTTTGCTTAACTTACTGTGTTTGGGGTCTCCTTTTTGCAGGCTGCACATTCGTAGTTTCCATCATTTTTGGTGTCTGCTTCCAGTGGGTAGGTTTGGTTCAATGGGTTGTGTAGGCTTTCTGGTGGAGAGGACTGGTGCCTGTGTTCTGGTGGGTGGGGCTGGATCTTGTTTTTGTGGTGGGCAGGGCCACATCTGATGGTGTGTTTTGAGGTATCTGTGAACTTAGTATGATTTTAGGCAGCCTCTCTGCTATTGTGTGGCATTGTGTTCCTTTCTTGCTAGTTATTTGGCCTGAGGCATCCAGCACTGGAGCTTGCTGGCTGTTGGGTGGAGCTGGTTCTTAGTGTTGAGATGGAGATCTCTGGGAGAGCCCTATCCGATCGATATTACGTGGGGCCGGGAGGTCTCTGGTGGTCCAACATCCTGAACTCAGCTCTCCCAGCTCAGAGGGACACCAGGCCAGAGCACCAAGACCCTGTCAGCCACACGTCTTTTTGGAAGTCTGAAGTCTTCTGCCAGCATTCAGTAGGTGTTCTGTAGGAGTTGTTCCACATGTAGATGTATTTTTGATGTATTTGTGGGGAGGAAGATGATCTCCAAGTCTTAGTTCTCTGCCATCTTGAAGGTCCACTTACTGTGATAATGGGCTCATAATACGGTTTCTCCAATTCCAAGAGAGGCATACTGTACGGTACTGTAATTCTTTGAAAGTGACAAATAGGTGGCGGTGATGGCGGTTCCTGCAGTCGCTGTGAGCTGCAGGCGGCTCTGAGGGCAGCATGGGCATTTCTGGATGTGTGGCTCACATGGTGGTGGCCCTTTGGATACAGCCCAGCTGTGCAGTGGCCTAGACCTCGGCGTGGCTGAAGGCTCTGTGCGAGCCTTTACTATTTTAAAGTGTGCACTTCAGTGATGGTTGTGCAACCGTCACCACTATCTAATTCCAGAACATTTCCATTCCCTCAAAAAGGAACCCTTTACCTATAAGCAGTTAGTTCCAATTTCCCCTTCCACCAACTGTCTGGCAACCACTAATTTACTTTCTGACTTTATATATTTGCCTAATGTGGACATTTCATATAAGCAGAATCACTCAGTATGCAGCCTTATGTCCATCCTCTCTCACTTACAATAATGTTTTCAAGTATATGGTGAACTTCATCATAATCATCATTGAAAGATATCTTACTTGAATATAATAAACCCATTTGCTCAGAGTGGTAATGAATACATGAAATAATTAGAAGAGATCCAGCCTGCAATTTGGAAGACTGTAGCTTTAGTGCTGATCTCTTCCTACTTTAACTTCTGAGGACTTCAGTCTCCTCTGCTATACAAAAGGGATATTAGATGAGATGACATCAAAGGTCTCTCATTTTTATTCCTGTTACTCCAGGAATCTCAAAGACACACAGACACACAGTGCTTGTCTTCTTGGAAAAAAAATTGTTACAAATTACCTAGATTTGAAAACTTTAGTTCCTAACTTTATCTGGAGACAGAAAATCTGAGACAGTTGCTATCAATAACACTTTGACCTGATTATATATTCAGGAAGTTATCACCAGCTTCTTAATCAGTTGAGAAATAAAACAAAAGACAGCCTGAGCTGTTTGTATCAGTGTGGTTTCTCCTCCAGTTCTGAAGAGGGATAATGTAATCAATGATTTCCATCGTGATTTCCTCCCTGATTAAGAAAAAAAGCTCCATGCTTAAAAAAAAACTATTAGAAATTTGCATATATGCACTATGCTTTTATGCTTTTACCTTCCTATCTCATTCACTCCACATCTCCAGTATCTAGAACACTATCAGGTACAGGGTTGGCACTTCATATTCAATATTTGTTGAATGGATGGTGGATGGATGGATGGATGGATGGAAGCTGTATAATGAAAGGCTGATCCAAACAGTAAGGATGAAAAATACATGTTGACTTTTCTTCTCCGTTTCTTCTTACAATGGGTAGAATAAATTTAAAATGTTAAACACTAAAGGGACAGTGATTCAGAACTAGAAATAAGTTTGTTTTATTAATTTTTATACAACACTAGATACAGTATATTTAATAAGCTGCTTTGTCACAGAAATTAATCAGCACCAGCTTATGGTTTAAATTACATAGAACCATAGTGTTAATGAAAATATGTTCATATTCTTTTCGGCTGTCTTAAAAATAAACAAACAAAAATGTAAGTAAATGTCACCTAGTTCATTTTTACCACTCCTTGGAAGGAGATGAAGTGATTGTTATATGTTTTTTAAGTTTATGCTTAGCAAATATATACTATATATATATATATATATATATATATGTATGTTTTTGTTGAAGACCAACGGTACAAGATTCTGAAAAGCTACACACTATTGAGCTGAGTTAATGCCCTTGGATTAACTGGGACTTTTCCTGAGTCGGTATTCAAGTCTGGGGAGAAGAATTGGGTGGCATTCAGGTCCTTCTTTCTGATGCTCTCTTTCTCAGCTACAATCAACCCTCATCTCTTCCTCCACTCTCCCCTTTCTTCTCCTTTCCTATAATCTCCCATTGTCATTCTACCATCACTCCATTTCCTTCCTTCCCACTCCCACCAGCACCTAAAGGATGACAGTAACCAATCAAGGTGGAAAGAACCATGACCATCATTTACTTCTATTCCCCCATCAGTCAAAGCCCAATCATGAGAAGGAGATGAAGGTCATGATGAATATTGGCCAGCACCTACACTTGCCTGAATTAATGTTTTCATGATCAAGAATATTTCAAATATTCTTCTAGTATTTCTAGTTGCTATAAAAATCAAAGCAGTCTCTCTTTGTGCTAACATTTGCAATTACATTTAAATATCATTGTCATGGCAGGAATGTAAAATAAAATCTACCATGATGATCAGGTTCTACATAGTTGCCATGGTTCTGGATTTCCAGTTTTAAATAGTTAATATAGTTCTCTAGTTCTAATATATTCCTCATTCCTTGAACTTTTACTTTCCCTCCTAGGATACAGCCCTTTAGGTAAATAACTCTTCATTTCTTTATTCGGCATCCCACCTTTCCACATTGCCGAAGCCAGTGGATCAGAACGGATTTGAGCTGATACAGAGAATGGGTTTTACATCTTTTGGTTAAACACCAGAAACTACTTGTGTCATACAGAAGACCTGTGTATCACAGTAGTCCAGAGCCTACTTGTGATATCTAACGTAAGGAGCCTTCCGACTCCACAAAGATGTTGGAATTTAATAAGATGTAGAATGTCTAAATTTAATTCCAACCTCTTTTTGTAAATATTTCTATTAACCAAAATCTTGAAAAATGAGCACAAATAAAACAAGCTTGTCATGTTTTATAACCAGAAACGAGACTGAATTTCTTTAATCACTTTTAGTTTCTCTCAGGGTATTTTTATAATAAAACCTGCACCAAAACTTTGGTCCACTTAATAACTCCATTTTGATTCTGAAGTGACCCTGGTGCTCATATAGCAAGTCACATGGGGCATAACCATATTTTTCGGGGATTATGAAAAGAGGAAAATTTTGAGTAAATGGTTTAGAAATTAATTTTTAATTTCCTGTAATTAAACCTTGATTTCAGAAGGGAGTCCTTGCAAGGCTGCAACATGCATCACTGCTACAAAATGTTTCACTCAGCAGCCATTATAAATTAATAAGGTACCTTTTCATTAGAGAATCAGGTTAACATGGCATTTCTACAAATATTAAATATTTAAGGGCTCAAAATTGTATCAAAATCCCTTCTGAGAAGATAGGCTTTCAAGAGCTCTGTTTTCAGTATGACTTTTCTTTGTTCATCAGCATAGTTCATTGGGACACTTTTGAGAAAGTCATATTTTTCTTCCATACGTTAATCATCATTCATATATGCTTTTTATTCCAAATGTCCTTGAGAAATACCTGTCAGTACTATAAACATGAATGAAGAGAAAGGCTCATGTTACTTCAAATTTCTCACGACCCTGTAAAGCTGGGGAAACCCAATCATCTGCTTTGGAACGGTGCACCATTCTTATTGGAAAAGGAAATCTGTCTTGTGAGTAGTGATGGGTAGACCTCTGAAGGACAGGTAGCCCCTGAATTCTTACCTGAACTAGAGCTTTGCAGATGAGTTTCCATCTGCCAGATTCTTCCATCTAAAGCCTTCCTTTTTCACCACAGAGAATTCTCCTTTTTATCCACAGGCTCTCAGCTTTCACATTTGAAAGGGCTCCAAAGGGCCAAAGCAACCCTTTGCAGCTCAACCTTGATTTAATGAACTGGCAGGGTGAGCTTCCCTCAGAATGAAGTGGTAGAAGCACCTGCAATATAGATTTCAGAATGGACTCATGTGAGGTAATGGGACCAAAAATATCCAAGGACCATGAAATTCGTGTTGACTGAAATATGGAGTGAGGTCTCCAGGATAATCAAATCTTGTGCCATATAATACTTGGGGTTTTATTTTGGAAGGTATTTAGATGCAAAAATTTTATCTCTTCCTATAAGAAACATTCATGTATCAATCTTCCTGGAACTATTTAACTGTGTTTCTTCTTTACTAGATAGAATCCTTCAAACACTATGATTAAAAAAAAAAAATGTACCAGTCAGTCATGACACCCTGTTTTCTATTGAGCCATGTGCACAAATCCTGGAAATAAATAGGTAAGAAATCCCAAGTGGGCATCTGTAGGGCCAGTTACATTTAGAGTTTCCTGGAGCACATATAATTGTGAGATTTGCCCTTCTTACAGTCCTTTGTTTGCCATTTTCCTTGTCTTTGAACCAAAACACAGTTCTTGCCAGGCTTTGAACGTTGAGGAATCCCTCTCCTCCAGTTGGTGAAGGTCACAGGTTCACCGCCGATCCACTCCCAGTGGCCAGCACGCACTTGGTCATTCAAACCTAATGTGAACCAAAGAAGTGTGCCATAGGATTTTACTACATTTACAATTGGATATCATATCAACCTGTTATTCAAAGTTAAGTAATCACATACAAATGTAGGCCTACATTCTAAAACAAGGACTAGGACCTGGGAATCCTATAAGACACAAGTGAGAACATAAGGCTTTGGGGTCAGGCAGATTGGAATCCAAATCCTAGCTCCACCACTTGCTAGTTGAACATCTCTGGGCAGGTTATTTAACCTCTCTGAGTTCTCTGAGTTTTAGTTTTCTCATCTCACAAGTATATATCTAAATATACCTAAGCCTGTTTTGAGGATTAAAACAGATAACGCATATAAAGCTCATGACATATAAGCGTTTAATAAATGGCAATTATTATTCATAGTATCCTACAGGCAGAACTCCTATCACACTCTTGTCTATTCTTTTTCCTCACGATTTAAATGTCTCGGTTTTCATATTTGAAAGTAGCTTACTAAGTATTATTTTTAGTCTGGAGCTTAAGGTTTTTTCAATCTGCTACAGTTCTAATAAAAAGCAGCTTTTCTCAACTTGTCTCTCTACTCCCACTGGCAGTTTTTTGAAAATTACACTTCAATGTTGTAAAGCTCTTGTAATTTTTCTTAAAGAAGCATTCCTCCTCCTGTCTTTCAGAATAGAAATAAAAATAATATAATGAGAAAAGAATACTCTGCCATAGGATGGCCTGGCAGCTCCCAAACCAAATCTGACCATGAAAACAGTCTTCGTTACATAGCATGTAACCCTCTCCCCACTGGTTCTCATTCTATATTTGGGGGTGGAATAAAATGAAGTATTTTTGGTTGGGAATGACTCTCTCCTCTGGACTGTTTCTTTGAATTATTGATCAGGTGATGCTATGCCCAAGAACTTTTTGGGGATAGAACCCTGACATCAGTCATTGTGGACATACAGAAAATTTATCTTCCAGCCTTAATTTAATACTCTCAGATGATTTCAGAATTAGACACTCACTGAGTATTACAGAGATTTTGAGAAGCCAAGAGTGCATTTATTATAATTCCCTGAAATACAATACCTTTAAGGAGAGATGGTGAGAATAGTGACTTTAGTGCACCTTGAGAGAATTCTATTTCTAAACTGGCTTGAAAAGATTTGTATTACTATTAAAATTGTAGCAAATATTAAAACTTCAGAAAACAAAAGATATAATTAAGATCATCTATAATTCTTAACTGGAGATACAAAAAAAATTTCTACCTTTTTGGCTTATTTCTTTTTATGTCTATACATATAAGTATATATGTATGTATATCACACATATATACACTTATTTATTCTAAATTATTTCATGCTTCATATGGCTGTAGACAGTGCTTTTTCACTTAGCACCTTGCCACAAATGCAGTGCATTACATATTTTATATACAATATGCATTCAACATTGAATGAATTCATAAACATAAGGCATTTTGTCATGTCTTTAATATTTGATGCCTTACAAAAGCATTAAATATTCTTTCATATGGTTACACTATAATTTATTTCACCATCCCCTATTTACAACTGTTTCTAATTTTTTACTTTTAGAAATAACATTTTAAAAATGCTCTTACTTATAAATTGAATCACATTCCACATTATTTCTTGGAGACAGATGCCTATAAATGAAAGTATTATGTAATTAAGATGCGTTTAAAAGACAGACTGTCCAACTGTCTAACCATTGCTTATTATTGTAAACCACAATTATTTGGCCTATGGAAGGGAGACGTTCTCTTCACATTCTTGCCTTCCCCCTCAGGGCAGCGTGGATACTTGCCTATCCAAAAGGGCTTTCTTCCACTGATGTCCCAAAGCCATTGCATATGCTGCCTGGAGAGGACAGTTACAAGGCTGCCCAGGTGACTAGGTGCAAATACACGAAAATAAGAGTGTCAGTGACAAGGAGTTCAACATTTCTGCTGATGTGAAATGCATAATGGAAATCAAAGATAGTTTAAAACAGAAAAAAAGCTATATATGTAGAAAGAACTTTCCAAGATTTTAATACTCTATTTTTTTATATTAATGAGTATCTGCAGGGTGGGGTAGGTGACAGCAAAGAAAGTGATATTGGATTATAATATCTGGGCTTTAAAGCACAAATTCAATGGGTTTTAAACATCTTTTGAGAATATCAGCAACTGCTTACTTATATAGATTAATTACTTAATGCCAAAAAATGACTCCTCTCATGGGAAGTTTATCTCTAAATGGCATAAATTTGGCAATTTCCCAGTTAATTTGACCAGTAAGGTAACCCAAACTATTCGTATAAAATTACTTGAAGCTGACATTTTGAGCTTTGCGTGTTTAGTCAAATACCCCAATATTTGTGACTCTTTCATCCCACCCAGAGAAACAGGCTCAGCCTCACTGCCAAACCTTCGTATGTTGTGCAGAAGTTAAAGCACCTGTTCTTACAAATATATATAAACATTTTCCCCAAAATATAATTCTATTTTTAATAAGTTTAAGGTACACAGCATAATGACTTGACTTACATATATAGTGAACTTTGATTACCATGATAAGTTTAGTTAACACCCATCATTTCATACAGTTACAAAAAAAAAGAAAAGAAAAAAATGCTTTTTGCCTTGTGATGAGAACTCTTGGAATTTACTCTCTAAACAACTTTCAAAGCTACCACACAGCAGTGTTAACAACAGTCATGTTATACATTACATCCCCTGTATTTACTTATAACTGGAAGTTTATGTCTTTTGATTACCTTCATCTAACTCTCCCACCTCACATCCCTCACCTCTGGTAACCACAAATCTGATCTCTTTTTCTATGACTTTTTGTTTTTAGATTCCACATGTAAGTGAGATCATATAGTATTTGTCTTTCTCTGTCTGACTTATTTCACTTAGCATAATGCCCTCAAGGTCCATTCGTGTTGTCCCAATTGTCAGGATTTCCTTATTTTTATGGCTGAATAATATTCCTCTGTGTGTGTGTGTGCGTGTGTGTGTGTGTGCGCACACGCGTGTGTACCACAACTTCTTTATCTGTTCATCTGTTGATGGACACCTGGGTCATTTCCATGTCTTGGCTATTGTAAAAAAATACTGTTATAAACATGGGGGTGCAGATACATCTTCAACATAGTATTTCCATTCCCTTCAGACATATTCCCAGAAGAGGAATTGCTGGGTCATATGGTAGTTCAATTTTTAACTTTTTTTTTTTTTTTTTTGCGGTACGCAGGCCTCTCACTGTCGTGGCCTCTCTGGTTGCGAAGCACAGGCTCCAGACGTGCAGGCTCAGCGGCCATGGCTCACGGGCCTAAGCCGCTCCGCAGCATGTGGGATCTTCCCAGACCGGGGCACGAACCCATGTCCCCTGCATCAGCAGGTGGACTCTCAACCACTGCGCCACCAGGGAAGCCCAATTTTTAACTTTTGAGGGGCCTCAATACTGTTTTCCATAGTGGCTGCACCATTTTACAATCCTACCAACAGTTTACAAGGGTATCCTTTTCTCCACATCCTTACCAGTGTTTGTTATCTCTTGTCTTTTTGATGACAGACACTCTTAACAGGCATAAAAATCCCTTATGAATTATTTTCACAGCTAGCTGAATTATTCCTATAAGCAATATTTGATTCTATCTAATTCCCCAACAGTGTTCATTAAAAACTCTTTAAAATGCTTTAAGTAAAAAGCCAATAAATAATTATTTTTTTTTTCTTTTCTTCTTTTTCTAATATAGAAAGTCTCAAAAAGAAACAAACAAAATCACCTTGATCTTCTTGCCTGGTTAATATCTACTGATATTTTAAAAAGCAGGAAACATAATTACTAATACATACTTGTCACAAGTTTAGACTGTTGAATTTTTTAAAATTTTGCCTATATCTTTCCAAACTTTAGATTCATTTCTCTGCTTTTCCAGATCATGTAGAGTGAACATAATCTAACCTGTCTGTTAATGATTTTTTTCCTGCTAATACAGTAGTTCAGTTTTGTATGATGCAGTGGTGACTTCTGGGCCTTCTGAGATATGTAGGCTCTTTCCCACTTCTCTGAATGTCCTTGTGGCTACTGGATTTGGGTTGTGTGCCTTGGTTCTGACTTTACTACTTACTGTCAGCTCTTGTCTGACAGTTACAGCAGATATGATAACCAATTTTTCTCCCCTCTCTCTCACATCCAATATGGTAATTCTTATGTGCTGCGGGTTAAGAACACGGAATATGAAATGTGTATAAAATATAGACTGAGGGAGGGCTTGAGGGGCTGCTTCAGTCAATGTGGTGTATCAGACAGAGCGTAGGACACCTGGGTTTCACTTCCTGCTCTGTCCCCAATTTCCTTATGTATGTAACTTCCACCTCAATGGCTTTATCAGGAAGGAACAGGTTTTATTCAAGGATATTTAACATCTCCTCCTGCTGCAAGATCCTTGAAACTACCTTTAAAAGATACTTTGTAAAATCCGTTTTAGCTGGTCAAGTACAAGTTTGATTTCCTTTTTGATGCTATGAGCAGCAAAAAGTCCCAAAAGAGCAAAAGGGGAAAACAGCTGTGTTTAGGATAGGTAAAATGTTAGACCATAGTTATTTACAAAAAAATTATTTAGGCATTTGTATGTTGATTATTTCATAAAAATACCATTCATTTTCTTTTATACCCATACACAAATAAAATAGAGAATATTAACTATATAAATATGTGTATATTATAGAGATATAAAAATAAAATATAGAGATACACACAAATGAAAATCTTTTGACAGCTCTGAAATTTGAAGGCATTCAAAGTATAGTATTAAAAGCAGAAACCTTAATTTTTTCAGTTACAGAAATAAACATCTACTTCTTTGAAACTTTTCGATTAAATATAGATGTATTTTAGACTAAATCTTTAAGGAAAGGTCAGCAGGGGTTCCAGACACTCCTGTGGGAAAGCAAAATGGTTTCATAGATAATGATCTATAATAATAGAATTACCAAATGTACAATGACTGCCTAAGGAAATGAGCAGATGAGATTACAGTATGTAAATTCAAGAAATACCTAATCTAGGAGTCTGGCTCCTCTGGGCTAGAAAAATAATAAAACACCAATGGGGAGTAAAGGAGATTGGAGATAAAGATTGGGTTGAGTTAGCAATCTTATTAAGGACAAAGGATAGAGTAAAATTTGCTGTTCTTCTTGAAACACAGGTGCTGTAAATGACCATATGTAAAGGACCATCAGGTAGCAAGGGAGCCTGAGGAAACATAACCTATAATTGAAAAATGGTCCCCGAGACCAAACAAAAACACTCTAGATGCATATTAATTCTAATTATAGAATCTAAAACCATCTCCTAAAAATATTCATGAGAAGGTAAAGCCAGGTTATAAAATGTTGAAACTACTAATTTTATATCACAGAAGGAATCGTTAATTCCCAGAGGAATATTTATTTTTCAAGGGAAAGAGGCTCGAGAAGAGGACTAAATGAACCTGAAAAGTAATGGGTGAAGGGAAGCAGAGAGGCCCGTAGAATGAATGAAAACATGTTGAATGACAGAGGAGGTTTTGGGGTTCAGAGAAAAATTATACTGAGGAGGTGGCCTTGTCATCCAAAAATGTTCCTCTTAAAATGACTGATCCAAAAGAGTGTGCAGATCTTTTATTTTTGTTTTAGTTTGCTTTTAATCTGCTGCTAGGCATTTGCTGGAATGCCTGTAACTAGTATTAACTGTTCTTGGGATAATCATTCTTATTGTCCTTTTGAAATAAAATGCATATTGAAGTATCATACAAAAGCCATCAGGTCAAATATTCATACCCATTTTTCACTTAAAATTTGAAAATTAGAAGCTTTTAATGATATTTTTAAAATCTCAGGCTTCCCTGGTGGCGCAGTGGTTGAGAATCTGCCTGCCAATGCAGGGGACATGGGTTCTAGCCCTGGTCTGGGAAGATCCCACATGCCGCGGAGCAACTGGGCCCGTGAGCCTCAACTACTGAGCCTGCACGTCTGGAGCCTGTGCTCCGCAACAAGAGAGGGCGCAACAGTGACAGGCCCACGCATCATGATGAAGAGTGGCCCCCGCACTGCGATGAAGAGTGGTCCACGCTTGCCACAACTAGAGAAAGCCCTTGCACAGAAACGAAGATCCAACACGGCCAAAAATAAATAAATAAATTTATTTAAAAAAAAGAACAATCTGCCTAACAATAAACTGATTAATTTCGAAAAAAAAATCTCACACCAAATATATTTTACCTCTTACACACCCTGGAATACCGTCAGAAATGGTATTTGATAAATGCTTTAATTTCTGGACCAATATGGTAAATACATAACACATAAGTCAAAATAGTTTATATTACTGATAGATACATAATGTCACTCTCTAAAATATGATGGAAAAACTCCAGTTGCCCCCTGAAAACTTTCTCTTGTTCTGAAAGCTTTCTCAGTTTTACATCTAAAAGAAGGTCTCAGTACTACATTTAAAACAATTCCCTGAAACCAGGTTTATAAAATTAACTTCACAATGATATGAAAAAATTAGTTTTGAAACTGCTTATAACATAATGTTTGATCTTCTATATATGATCACTAATCCTCTTGAATTAATAGGGGAGATAGAAAATTTCCATCACTATTATACTAGATTTTATAATAGTTTACTGCAGAACAAAATACCTATTTATGTATTTCTTAATACCATTATTCTGAGATTATGATCTTCTAGGTTTTTGGTGTCAAAAAACATTTCTTATGAAATAATGGCAATTTAAGGAAATATTATTGATGTCTTCATTTTGACAACCCTGTATTAGTCACCCTATATCTTTTTTATTTTATTGATCCATCTAATTACCCAAATCTGTTGTATTTCTCTACACTAACAACAAAATATCAGAAAGAGAAACTAAGGCAATAATCCCATTTATTATTGCATCAAAAAGAATAAAATACTTAGGAATACCTAATGAGGCAAAAGACCTGTACTTAGAGAACTATAAGATGTTGATGAAAGAAACTGAAGATGGAAAACAGATGGAAACTTATACTGTGTTCTTGGATTGGAGGAATCAATATTGTTAAAATGACCATACTACCCAAGACAATCTACAGATTCAGTGCAATCCCTATCAAATTACTGATAGTATCTTTCACAGAACTGGAACAACAACAACAAAATTTAATTTGTATGGAAACAAAAAACACTCTGAACAGCCAAAAAAATCTTGAGAAAAAAGAATAGAGTTCGAGGAATCATGCTCCCTAACTTCAGACTACATTGCAAAGCTATAGTAATCAAAAGACTATGGTACTGGCACAAAAACAGACACATTGATCAATGCAACAGGATAGAAAGCCCAGAAATAAACCCACACACTTATGGTCAATTAATCTATGATAAATGAGACAAGAATATACAGTGGAGAAAAGACAGTCTCTTCAATAAGTGGTGCTGGGAAAATCAGACAACAACCTGTAAAAGAATGAAATTAGAACATTCTCTAATACCATATACAAAAATAAACTCAAAATGGATTAAATATCTAAATGTAAGTCCGGATACTATAAAACTCCTAGAGAAAAACATAGAACACACTTTCACATAAATCATAGAAATATTTTTTTGGATCTGTCTCCTAGAATAATGGAAACAAAAGCAAAAATAAACAAATGGGACCTAATTAAACTTAAAAGCTTTTGCATGGCAAAGGAAACCATAAATAAAATGAAAAGACAACCTACAGAATGGGAGAAAATATTTGCAAATGATGCTACTGACAGGGATTAATTTCCAAAATATATAAAGAGCTTATACAGCTCAGTATCAAAAAAAAGCCAAACAACCCAATTGAAAAATGGGCAGAAACCTAAATAGACATTTCTCCAAAGAAGACATACAGATGGCCAACAGGCACATGAAAAGATGCTCAAGATTGCTAATTATTAGAGAAATGCAAATCAAAACTACAATAAGGTATCACCTCGTACTGGTTAGAATGACCATCACCAAAAAGCTCACAAATAATAAATGCTGGAGAGGGTGGGGAAAAAAGGAACCATCTTATACTGTTAATGGAAATGTAAATTGGTGCAGCCACTATGGAGAACAGTATGGAGGTTCCTTAAAAAACTAAAAATAGAGTTACCATATAACCCAGCAATCCCACTACTGGGCATATATCTGGAAAATATGAAAACGCTAATATGAAAAGATTCATGCACCACGGTGTTCATAGCAGCACTATTTACAATAGCAAAGACATGGAAGCATCCTAAATGTGCATCAACAGATGAATGGATAAAGAAGAAATGGTATATATATACAATGGAATATTACTCAGCCATAAAAAGGAATGAAATAGTGCCATTTGTAACAACATGGATGCAACTAGAGATTATCATACTAAGTGAAGTAAGACAGAGAAAGAAAATATCATATGATATCACTTATATACAGAATCTGAAAAAAAATGATACAAATGAACTTATTTACAAAATAGAAATAGACTCACAGACATAGAAAACAAACTCATGGTTACCAAAGGGGAAAAGATGGGGGGAGGGATAAATCAGGAATTTGGGATTAACAGCTACACACTACTATATATAAAATTGATAAACAATAAGAACCTACTGTATAGCACAGGGAACTATATTCAATATTTTGTAATAACCTATAATGGACAAGAATCTGAAGAAAAGAATATAAATATATATACATATATATATGTAACTTGCTGTATACCTGAAACATTGTAAATCAACTATACTTCCATAAAAAATAAATTTATAAAATAATATTTCTATATTCTAAAGAAAAAAATTAATTTATCAAAAAAAAGAAAATTTGTCTCTTCCCTTTTTGATGGAGAAAATATATACAATTCCTATCAATCAATAACAAGAAGACAAATGACCCAAACTACTGTTATTAAAAAGGTTACTAATGATATTCTTGTAAGTGCTTTTTTTTAAACATATATTATTATTTCTCTTGGGTAAATCCCTAGGAGTAGAATTGCTAGGTCACAGGGCAGATGCATGTAACTTTATAAGAAACTACAAGACGGTTCTACAAAGAGGTTGTACCATTTTACAATTCCACCGACAATAAATGAGAATTCCATTTGCTCTACAACATAGTCTTTGTGATTTTAACTATTCTAGTAGGTGTGAAGTGGTATTTTATTGTGGTTTTAATTTGCATTTCTCTGACATCTAATGGTGGTGGACACCTTTTCATCTCTTTATTGACCAACTGTCTCTCTTTACTTGTGAAATCTCTAAGTCAATTGCTATTTTTTTAACATCTTTATTGGAGTATAATTGCTTTACAATGCTGTGTTAGTTTCTGCTTTATAACAAAGTGAATCAGCTATACATATACTATATCCCCATATCTCTTCCCTCTTGCATCTCCCTCCCTCCCACCCTCCCTATCCCACCCCTCTAGCTGGTCACAAAGCACCGAGCTGATCTCCCTGTGCTATGTGGCTGCTTCCCACTAGCTATTGGCTTTACATTTGGTAGTGTATATGCTATTTTTAAAAAATCTGGTTGTCTTCTTGTCATTGATTTGTAGGAGATGTTTATATTTTCTGGACTTGAGACCTTTATCAGATACATGATTTGAGATGAGCTTTTCCCAAATGTGGTCTGCCCTTTCATTTTCTTAATAGTGTCTTTAGATGAACATAACTTTTAAAATTTGATGAAGTGCAAAATGTGACTGATATCCACCAGCGATTTATCTAGTCTCAATTTCTAGCCATGGAACATATTAGTCTAATTGCATTGCTTTGGATAATATCCAGGGAGGCAAAAAGGAGGGTCAGGGATAGTTACATATGCATTTTTATTTTTATTTTTATTTTTTTGTTTATAAATATTAATTTAATGGTAAAAAGTTTGAAATATCTTAAATTTTTTAAAATGTACAAACAGAAATTATAATATGAAAATTGTGAATAACATCAGTGAATTGTGTTGCTCTCTTTAAAATCATTAAGAAGGCTGTACATTAACATGTAAATGCTCATATGCATTTTTAAAGTCCACCTCAGCTAGATAAATTTTGTTGTCATTATCTGACCACAAGTCATCTTTCATTGAGTGTTCTGTTATCCAATCACCCTTTGATCAACTCGTCTGGTTTCATAATCATCAATTCCTCTTACATTGTTACAGGCCTGATGCTGTAAGACTCTTCATTGCTATATATTTTCAAATCAGTGGGCAGGAATTACTATTTAATAAATATAGAATCTGCAACACTGCTGACTCAGAGAATCTTCTACTGACTTTCTCCAAAAGTTTAAGATAGAGAGGCTAAAAAATAGAACTGTGATATGGGGATAGATGTATACATATAGCTGATTCATTTTGTTACACAGCAGAAACTAACACACCATTGTAAAGCAATTATACTCCAATAAAGATGTTAAAAAAATTTAGAACTGTGTCAATGGCACAGTTTTATCATAAAAGAGCT
This sequence comes from Kogia breviceps, assembly GCF_026419965.1. Lineage (NCBI taxonomy): Eukaryota > Metazoa > Chordata > Mammalia > Artiodactyla > Physeteridae > Kogia > Kogia breviceps. The sequence continues at coordinate 58,726,193 of NC_081317.1, read as the reverse complement.
AAGTCAAAATATATTATTAAGGGAACCTATGTATATGTATAACTGATTCACTTTGTTGTAAAGGAGAAACTAACACACTATTGTAAAACAGTTATACTCAAATAAAGATGTTTTAAAAAAAAACAAAAACATTATTAAGGTCAGCCCAAATCCATTCTGAACTACAGAGCTCCCTCCAAGCTCCTAAAACAAAGCCAGGTAGATATTAGACACTCAACACTTGAATGAATGAAGCAACATTACAGTCCCATGAGACAACAGAGAAACATCAGCAAAGAAACATCAATCAAATGTGAAACAGGGTTTCTTACTGTTCCCTGCAAGCTTGGGCGGCTATGATCCAGGTGCCTTTCTGCTCTGTGATCAAGAAGTGGCAGTAGCCTAAGTGATGGTGCCACCCAGCTGGGCATGATTTATCTTCCACCTGAAAAATAGTTGTCCATGTTCACATTATAATGGTCTTTACAATCTAGAGTCTGTTCTCAGCATAGAGAGTCCTATGAGTCCCCTAATGTGAGTAATTTTGTCACCAGAAAGGAGGTCAGCCCTAATCCCAATCCTCCACTTTGAGAAATGCAACGGCTTTTTATGGAACACACTGGTAAAGTCAGCAGTGTTTTTTTTTTTTTTTTTTTTTTTTTTTTGTGGTACGTGGGCCTCTCACTGCTGTGGCCTCTCCCATTGCGGGGCACAGGCTCCGGATGCTCAGGCTCGGCGGCCATGGCTCACGGGCCCAGCCGCTCCGCGGCATGTGGGATCTTCCCGGACCGGGGCACGAACCCGTGTTCCCTGCATCGGCAGGCGGGCTCTTAACCACTGCGCCACCAGGGAAGCCCAGCAGTGTTTTAATTTTACACTTTGACATTATGATAATTAAATAAAATAAGTAAACATCTTTTCAAATTGTACTGCTTAACTCATGTGTTTCGTGATTTTTAAAACACCAACTGGCCATCTTTTCCTCTTCACCTTCAAAGTGTAACAGAGCAGGCTGAGGTAGCAGGAGTGGACAGGGCACTCCCTCTCTCTCAGCTTATCATGGGACATGCTGCAAGTAAAGGTACTTGGCTGCTTGGCCTGTGTCCCACCTTGGTGTGAGGGCTCCAAGATTTCCAGGCAATTCCATTGCACTTATACAGCTTTTGGAGGCTTTCTTCAAAGTGGAAGAGTCCCTTTAATTCCAGTGTGCAGTTCTTTGGAAATGAGGGCAAACGGTCCTATGGCAAGGAAAGGTGATTTAGACTTCATGTAAGTTGATCACATTTGTACCTCTTTTAGGTTGTCATTTGTTGAGTAGCATTTGTGTTGAGTCAACTGTCCTGGATGTTTTATGACCCAGAACACAGCTTGTTGTAAAGTGAATAGGAAGTGAAGAGATTTTCATACCTGTTGGGGGAAGTGTGAGCCGGTTGTGGATTCCTCCTTATCTGCTTGAGGCAGTTCTGCCACTTTGATTGTCTTTTGTGGCTGACTAACAATGGATACTTTGGCCTTCCTTTTGTGAGTTGAGGAAGTGTCATCCTCCAGTTTCAGGGAATTCATTCCATGATACTTGTGGAAATCAACAAACAACCATAAAGAAAAAATAAACACCAAGAGAGCAAACAAAAACATTTGTTGCAAAAAAGGAGCAATCCAAAAATTGGATCAAAACAAAAAGATAAAAGGTGTATTTTTTTTCTGACCACCCAAGCCTCTAAAACAAATTTCAAAACATGTTTTTAAGAGAAATACATAAATATAACAGTTATGAAAGGTAGTTTCACTAAATATTTTGTATCCATAAATACAAGAAATTTAGCAATTCTCTCAGACTGCGCTTACATTGTAGATGATGTCTGTTTCATTTCTATAAACAGAGGATGGATGGACCTGAAATCAAGAGAGAACAAAATATGAAAAACATTGACTTGAATAATAATTAGCAGTAGGGTAAATAAAACCCTTCCAATAAGATATTTTTAATGACTGAAAAATTTTAAAACATATGTTTTTCTTAAGATTTTCCATGCCTAAATCATTGGAATTTTTATAAAATCACTGGACCTAATGGCACTTTACCAATGTTGACTCATCTATTCTTAGTCCCAGTTAGAAAAAACATCCTTATTTTCTTGGTACATCTATAGTACACAGAGGTCCAAGAAAACACATACACACACACACACACACACACACACACACACACACACACACACACACCCATGAATGTGTGCCTGGTTAGAATACTACGCTGATAATGTCAAAGCCATTGTTTCCACACCCAAGTAGATCATTTAATCTCATTCTATTTCAGTGTCACAGGTCATTCTCTATCTGTCTTGATCACAAAAGGAACCAAAGCAGAAATCATATGGATGAGTCAGAATATCTATCTATCTATCTATCACCTCAGTCAGTACAATAAATGCAGTAGGGCAGCATTATGATATTTGATAATATTTGATATATATATATGATATTTGATATTATGATAGCACTTCATGATGGTATAAGGAACCATGAAAATCACCATGGCCCTCAGTCACTGTGAGAACCAGAACAGCTTCCACAGTGTTTCAGAATGCTTATTATGATCTTTTGATCCTTTCCGTATGCACTCCACACATCAAAACCAAAGAGGTCCCCATCCTTACTCTTTTGCCATTCCCCTGGGTCCTAAGCTTCATTTGAGAAAGATCTTCAGAATCAAAGTCCCGCAGGGTGTCTCCCCTGGTGACTGCTAGCTGCTTGGAAGATGGAAGGGGTCTTCTTTCTGGATGAAAGGAACCAGAAGTGGTGCGTGAGGGAGCCCCTGGGGAGAGCAGGCTCCAAATGCCCTGCTCCCATGCATTGGGCATGTTTGTATTGAAGGCATATGAAGGATGGCACTGTCCTGGAGGCACACAAAATGGCAGGTCAGTTCATTTTACACAAACAGATAAGTGATCGCATGGAGAAAGTCCCTGGAGCAGCCTGTCATTAAACTCAGACGGATGATTTTCCCAACAGATGTTGCCTTTCTGCCATTTGCCAGAAACCCCTTTACTCTTCATCAGTGTCCATCCAGAAAAGCTGTGCCCTTCTGCACATCTACAGGGTGACTATAAGTCATGAAGTTGATTTCACGAACCACAGATGAAAATCACTGTCGTGATTTTATAATCATCCCATCTAGTTGGGCAATAGCCTCCCTTCATATTATAGAACTCCTCCATATTATCAGGTTTACTCCCTGATCAAGTATCATTCCACAAACACTTTAAAGTGTTCATCCTTTCCCCAATCTCCTAGAGGTAGAAACTGGAATTGTTTGAAGATGTCAGTGAAATCAAGTAACAGTTATAAAAATGAGCATTTAACTGTTACAGAACAAAGATCCAGTAGATCTTAATGGAGCTCCTTTGATTAGAAATATTGCCAATCAGTATGAAAAAATTCCAAACCTAGCAGCCTCGTCTGGATACTTTACACTTCATGTGTAAAGTGTGTATTTTATGTATTTATGTACTTAATGTGACCAGAAAATCCTACTGAAAAAGAAATTAATTTGGTGAGGTAAGGTGGTATGGGAGAGATGCTATGGTAAAGGAAAGAGGATAGTGTCTATTTTTATTATAGGATGAGAAAGAGGAGATAATAAATTTCAGGTAAGAAAAACATACGGCCTGTAGGGCATGACAGGTATAAAAATAGGAGGGTGAGACCAAGCATAGTAACTGGACACTTGTCAACTGCTAAACAGAGAAATAAGTAGAAGGTATTTGGCAGGAAAAATGTCAGAGCACCAAAACTTTGGGCTGCTCTTTATTTATTTAGTTCACACGTTGTTCTTTAGCATATACTATCCAGGACCTACTTGGCTCTGCAACCCAAGGTTATTAATTAATATTCTCCAGCTGCTCCTGAATCCCCAAGCCAGCTGCATCTTTCACATCTATTTTTCTCCAATTCCTTCCTCTCAGAATTTTTGGGGTCACACTACAGTGGGGACTCAGATTTTAGGCATTAAGAGCTCTCTTTAACATAGGAAGATAATTATAGCCCTATAAACTCTGGGGGAAAATAATTGTCGATAGATTCTCATCAACATTGTTTCCCCCTTGGTGAGAACAACAAATGGGTGAGGAAAAAACAACGAAGAACTGACTTGTTGCTTTTCTCAAACGGTCGTTCTTAGCAGGAAGAAAACCACATGAAGCAGAAACCAGAATAAAGGGCCTACATCACGACTGAGGTTGCTTTCTTGACAAGAAATTAAGCATTTTGATTTGAAGGTGTTATCAAGCACACTGGCTGTTGAAAGCAAGCAGCTACAGCGCCAGGACTGCTCCTGATTTCAAGATGAGGATCAAAAGAATACCTCCTTTTGAGTCCAAAATTTTCACTGCAGTTTTTGTCTTTGTGCCAAGAACCGCATTCACGGGGGAGTTCAGAATTACTTCAAAGACCTCATCATCTTCCTCTAATCCGTCATAGGTAATTGCTATATTCCACATCTTAGTTGACATTCCTACAAGAAGTAAACATTTTAATTACTCTTTAATTGCTATTTCAGTCACCTAGGTGTCAGAGAAATATATTAATTAACATGTCTACAGCTAGACTGCAGTAGCCTGAGTGAGCTATTGTACTGCTACCAACTCGCTGAAGTCGTGCTGTTCTCCTAAATAATATTAAAAGACTACATTTGTTCCTGGACAATGATGATTCCCTTTAAATGCAAACACTGTAACAAAAAAAGCAAGCTGCATTAGGCAAGGGATGAACAAAAAATGGTGAGCAGTTGAGATCTAAGACAATTTTTTCCTGACCTGCCCCTTCTCTCCTTAAGAATAAACAAGTACTGCAATCTTTAAATCTTAACAGTTTGAAAAACCTTAAGATGTTGATGCAGACAGTCAGAAGTGATTATTGGATGGTACTTCATGCTATTCACAGAAATGATTGATTTCTAACGACAGCTGCTTCCATCGGCTGCCCTACTTCCTGAGATCCTTCTAGCCCACAAATGCTTTTTCTGATGATGTAATACTCAGGAGTTTGATATTCTCCTAAAGAGAAATTTATAGGCTGGGGGGGTTCTTGAAATAGACGGAGCCAATTTTTTTTTTCTCTTTCTGTCTGCTTCTGTTCATGGAGTTACAATCAAGCTTGGTTCACAGTAACTCTGCGAACTTAATGCAAAACAGTTCTGATGTTACAAACATATCCCCAGCTATCCTGTCACCACTAAGACGGGAAGCGAAGCAACCCCAGAAACACAAAATATTAAAGTTGGAAGAAACTTCTGAGATTGTCGAATCTTGACCAGTTTCCATGACGTGGATAGCAGGACATCCCCCATGGGTTTATTTAGAAGAAAAAGAGTTGACAGGAAGGAAAGAAAGTACTGTTTAGTGAAGAAACACGGCTCATTTTAAGGGGAAAAAGATAAACTTATGGTTTAACCTTTGAGGACTAAGTTTTGAAACTTTATTCTGTGTCATTTACTCATTGGCTATTTGAGTGCTTTTATTCCCATAAACCCATCTATATAAGCAGTTAAACATTTTTTTCTAGTCTTCTCATCTAAAAATCGGATTCTTTTCTCCTTGCAGGTTGTTTTCTACAGATTGATGCCTCTCACTTGTGCTAGCTAGATGATGGCCTCCTTCTTGAAGGTATGTTGCTTATAGAGTTCATCATGGAATCAGTCTCATCAATCCCCAAAAGAATCCAATGGAAAGAGGAAACTGCTCACTTATCCTACTCTTGCCTGCACTTAGAAAAATTAAGGGTCTTTGAAATAATTTTATTAAAAAAAAAAAAATAGGCTGACGGGTAATTTGTTAAGCTTTCAGTATCCACTGAGTTCTTTTTTTTTTTGAACTTTTTTAAAAAAATGCTTTCAAGTCTCATCCATGTTGTAACATGTATTCATCCTTCATTGATTTTTTTTTTTTTTTTTTTTTTTGTCTGCGTTGGGTCTTTGTTGCTGCGCTCAGGCTTTCTCTGGTTGTGGCAAGCAGGGGCTGCTCTTCATTGCAGTGTATAGGCTTCCCATTGCGGTGGCTTCTCTTGTTGTGGAGCACGGATTCTAGGCACGCGGGCTTTAGTAGTTGTGGCTCGCAGGCTCAGTAGTTGCTCCGTGGCATGTGGGATCTTCCCAGACCAGGGATTGAACCTGTGTTCCCTGCATTGGAGGAGGATTCTTAACCACTGCGCCACCAGGGAAGTCCTTCCACTGAGTTCTTAAATCAATTACTTGCATAGTCTTTACAAAGACAAAATTTGAAGCATTTAATATAAACTACATAAATCCCACCTCATGGCTGGATGAATCAGTCCATCAAAATATATATTTTGTATTGATTATGTGCTTGCCTTTGGTGGATGCTAGGGAGAATATCAGAGGTATAACACACGGAAGCCCTGACATAAAGGAATTTAAAACCTTCTTGAAGAGACAAGATGTAAATACCAGAAAAGTCAATTATTCCAGATTGTATATAATTAGCTGCCAAAAGATACAGAATAGATGGTAAATACTACTTGTATGTGGGCTCCAGAGTTGGAAGGACCTGGGAGGAAATGGGAAAACAACAGAAGCAAAGTCAGTTAGATAGCAAAGCAGAGACCTTGATCAGGAGGGCTGAGCAGATTACCTGGCTGGAGTAGAGAGGTCATGCCAGGGAAGAGAGGTGGTACGTAGCGCTGGCATTTTGTAGCCAGACTGCAGAGAGCCCTGGACACTAGATGGTCAGACTCAGACTTTAAGCCACAGGCAACAGGGAAGGCTCTTGAAAATGGATGTCTTAAAAACATGAATCTGAAAGTGTTATGTGGGAAGATTTAGGGGCCCAGGCAGACAAGCAGAGAGGCTAGAAGTTGGGAATCCACATAGGCAGCTGTTGTAATAAACTGGCATGAAGAGAAAAGAGACTTGACAATGAAGAAGGCATATGAATACTAAGGTTTTAATATTCAGAGAGCTGTTTTGACTCTCAAAGCCCATAAAGTTAAGTGTTATTCAAATAAAAATCCAATACAAAAAATTTTTTTCCCCAAGCCCCAACCATTTGCCTTCTTATTTTAAGAACTGTTTAATAAATTATAGTACCCCTATCTCCCACTGCCCCACCCACCCCCCAAAATCCTTAAAGTTTTTGTAAAACCTTATGAAGTAGAACCAGATGGTTAGAGATCTATTCCAAGTTTCATTCAAGTACTTTTGATTTGTTTGCCTGCATTTCAACTTTGTTTGCCTGCATTTCAACTTTGTTTATATGTCTACCAGGTATGCACAAAGGACCTCCTTTTTTAGGTTAATGAGATTAGAAATCAGAACGTTCTTAGTTTTTCTTTTTCCTTCCTCTCCAGCCTTCAAGGTGCAAAGTATTTGTGAAATCACAGTGATTATAAACAATTTCAGAAGGCATGAACTGGCCCCCTGTTCCCATGAAACAAAAGGTGCTGAAGAGGAGAGAGAGGTGTTAGGTTATGCAGACATAGCCCACTTTACAGAGTGAGTTAATTCCTGGATATTTTCCTGCAAAACACATTTCACTATTGAAAGACATATTCTCAATGTTTTTTAGCAAATGCCACACGAGAGAGCTGTTCTTTGGAAAACATTTTGACTCAGGCACAATGAAGTCTCAATTAAGAATGCAGCAAACCTTTGAAGAACACTTATTTTAAAGGAAAACAATCATTTTCTTAAGAATATTTGCACTTTGACTCAAGATTATTCACAATAGCAGAAGGCAAAGTAGTCAGGGTTAGCTTTTGGTTTGGTACAAAGCTGCAAGGCAAGCTTACTTGAGTGTAGCTCACTAGACTGAAAAGTCTAGTGACTTTTCAGTCTCAGTTTCTCTTCAGCTCCCTCCAAGAGCTCTCAAACCCTATGATATTCCACTGTCTTTGATTTCTCACTCTCTGTTTCCTCACCAGTCATGGAAGCTGCTGTTTTTAAAGAAATGAACAGATTGCTTTGAGTGAAAGGGGTGGTAATATGGGGATGAAGACACCAGATCTGAAAGAGGCAAGGATGAACAAGATAGGAGTAAATAAGTATTTACAGGACCTGTGGACACAGGGAATTCTAACATTCTCTAAAGGAAGACATCAGCTTATGAAACAGTTTCTGGCTAATAAGTTCCAAAACAATGAACAGTCAAGTGTTGTTTCTTTTTCATTTATAAGCTGTATTTATTTATTTTCTTAAAATGTCTAAATAGGGACTTCCCTGGTGGTCCAGTGGTTAAGACTTTGCGCTTCCATTGCAGGGGGCACAGGTTCAATCCTTGGTAGGGGAATTAAGATCCCGCATGCCACACGGCGTGGCCAAAAAATGTCTAAACAATCTCTAAAATTATGACTATTTAGACCCTCAGAAGTCTTTAGTATCTACTGGAAGCAGCATGCAAACTCTTCAAAGCAAATGGGCATTCCCTCACCCAGTGGGACTTGCAAGAGTTAGCTTCCAGTAGCTCCGCCACTGTGATATCTTCTAGTTCCTATCAATCCAAACAGAGAACCTGGTGGGCTGCTCAAAATCCACCAAAAGCCAAAATCACTCCTGATCTTGCAACAAACAGACCTCAAATAATAAAGATGATATATGACAAGGACTTTTGCCTCTTGAAAAGAGGAAAGGCTGGACCTGCCTTAACATGAAGTACATAAAGAGCACAGAGCCAATGCATCAAATCCTTTCATCTTAGGGTTGATCAGAACCAGAGCCTGCAGCAACCCAAGGGTAAACTTCAAATACACAACAGGAATAGCTCTTCTCATCAAGACTGGTCAGTCTGAGGAACAAAATTATGCAAGTCAGAAACTTAAATATCACAGGAAGGAGGCCAATAACAATATCGGGATTGTTGCATGTCAAATGTAAGGCTCTCTGTTATAGGTTGAGTTGTGTCACTCAAAAATCCCTATGTTTAAGTCCTAACTCTCAATACCTCAGAATGTGACCTTATTTGGAAATAAGGGCATTACAGTAATTCAGATGGAGTCATACTAGAGTAGAGTGGACCCCTAGTCTATTACGACTGGTGTCAGTATACAAAGGGGAAATTGGGACACAGACAGAAACAAGGAGAACATCCTATGGAGATAAAGGCAGAGATCGGGTGATGCTACAGAAGCCAAGGAAGGCCAGAGATTCCAGCAAAGCACCAGAGCATGGAAGAGAGGCATGGAACAGATTCCCTCTCAGCCCTTAGAAGGAATCAACCCTGCCCACATCATGATCTTGAACTTCTAGCATCCAGAACTATTAAGAAAAATAATTATTGTTTTTAAGCTACCAGGTTTGTGATACTTTATTAGGGTAGCCCCAGCAAACTAATACAGTCACTAAACATCGTACAACTTGTGGCGAACTGCAGAAAGGCATTTCTTTTCTACGTTTAATTTTTTTTTTCTTGGTTGTGCTGGGTCTTAGTTGCGGCAGGCAGGCTGCTTAGTTGCAGCTCACTGGCTCCTTAGTTGTGGTATATGGGCTCCTTAGTTGTGGCATGTGAACTCTTAATCATGGCATGCATGTAGGATCCAGTTCCCCAATGAGGGATTGAATCCAGGCCCCCCACATTGGGAGCATGGAGTGCTAACCACTACGCCACCAGGGAAGTCTCCTCTACGTTTAATATTAAGGTTGTCAGTTTTGGAGTGGTAATGGTATTCAGGCCATTTTGTTTTGCCTTTGCCCAAAACTTCATGTGTCAGTGGCAGACAATGGCTAAAGTCTTGATTGGATGGTCTGTTCTCAGAATGCAGAACACCTCCTCTGCAGGGGAGCAGAAAGCCACACGCCCTGGCTGCTTCTCAAGGCCTTTTCCTTTTGTCCCTGGACAGGTGATCTAGGTCCATTCCATACCAGAGTGAAAGAGAGACAACCATGCAGTGCAGTGAGGGAGAGCTACTGGTTCTCATCTACAGAAACCAGGGAAAGGGGGCATGGCTCCCGCCTTGGTGCTTTAGGCACAGTTAGCCAAATGTATGTCTGTCCTGCAGTTTAAGTCCCCTTCTTCTGCTACCAACTCCCCTAGGAAGTCTTCCAGGATTTTCCTTAGCCAGAACAATGGCATATCCGTGGGGTCACAATGTACTCTATCAGTGAGTGGTTTTCATGTCTATATTTCTCGCAGGATAGAACATCCTTGAGAACAGGCCCCATGCCTTTGTATTCCCTTTTGCACCTAGCGACATTTTTCCAAACGCTTAAAACAAAACAGGTGTTATCTAATTAAATAATAATTTCCCCTGGAATCTGTTCATATCAGCCTATTCCAAGAGAGATAATTTAGAAATGACCCTTTAGGAATCCACATGACTGTAACATTCAAAAAATTTCCATTAAAATATGAGGCAATTACATTATTTCAGCTTTGTGTCAGACCTCTGAATAATTTTTTTAAATGGCACTTCTTCTGGATTTTTGGATGTTTGCTTTAATATTTTATATATTTTATTTGTTATGATCTCTCTTCTCATTTTAAATGTTATTACTAGTAATAACATTTAAATAGTAATAACATAAAATATGAGGGGCAAAACCTCAAGTGCAAATTCATCTCTCTGGGAGAGGGGTGATCCTATTCCCTGAGTAGTTTCTAGTTGGCTGAAGCTGCATAATAGTCTGTCTTTTCCACAGTCTCCAGACTTTCTTACAAAAACATAAACAAAGTGTAGACACAAAACTTACCTGGGTCAAACTGAATCAGCTTAGATGGAGTCATAGTGAAATCCTTTCCAGCTGTAGCTGACACTTGGTTGACCTTAAGAGGGAAAAAAAAAATCTTTTTTTTAATAAAAATAAATATTCTGTAATAGAAAAACATCTAGTCTAATCTCATACTAGACTAAACTCATGCTCTTAAATCTGTTTTTAACATTAAGTGTTTTTTTATTATAATACATCATTTTTGACCCATCTTCCTTAAAGTTAACATTTTCCTAGACTAATATCAATGGAAGTAAACATAAAACTTTATTTTTATTTTTTTCTTCTCCTTTATAAATGATTTGGTTATTGGAGAAAGTAATGTGAATTTTAAACAGTATATTTCTCTTTGGTACAAATATCATTTTATTTCATGGCCTTCCCTCTACCCCAACCAGGTCCTCAAATAATGCCTTGGAGGAAAGGGAGAAGGGCAGTGAAGAGAAGGAAAAGAGGGTGCTCCTGACAATCGGGTGCTGATCTGTCATCCAGCTTGGAGGTATCCTGCAAGCTCAGGGCACTGAAAGCCTTTAGACCAGATGAACTAAAACAAGTCTGGTCCATTTTCTCATCTGGATGAAACCATTCCTCTTCACACACATGAATGAGGGCTCTGTGGGGATGGCAGTCCTGGGGAACAGCCACACAAAGGCCATCCACACCCAGAACCAAGGGCTTCAGAAGCTCCTTCAAGTAAGTTGTAAAAAAAAAAAAAAAAAAAAAAAAAAAAAAATTTGGTCCAGTCTAAAGAGACAATTGGCTGACCCCTTTTTCCCATCCCCCAGGGCTGAAGAACAGAGGTGATTTAAGGGCTCTGACATCTCGTGCCCTTAACTTCCCCCAGAGGAGCCTAAATATGTGTGAAGAACACATACTTAGTTTGAAATATGGTTGAAAAGCAGTCTGAAAAAGAAGCTTCAGCTGGTTTGAAAAAGAGGTTCTTGAATGAGATGTTCGGGAAAGTGAGTTACTCTATTCCTTCACTTTCTTACAAAGGGATGAAGGGAACAAGTAAAAACGTACAAATTCCTATTTCTTTGGCCTCAGACATTACCTGCATTTCTAACCAAAGGCCCTAACATCTGCCAGTGGTCTGCAGTGGAAACATTTTGCTCAAGAAGAGTACTGCCTCCTAAGCTCCCATTTGTTCTTTCTCCACAATGCCAAGGTTCCTCCTGAACAACCTTTCACTGTGGAAAGGCAGCCCATTGCACACCTGTACCCATCATATGCTGGGAGTTACATTTCCCCATGTGGGTCTTGCATGTGCAATTACCTAGTATTTACTACCACTGAGCTTACAGAATCCTACATGGGAGAAGGAATGGGCTGAGTCAAGGTGGCTGCAGAAATCAGTCCAGTGCAGGTGTGTGATTCAAACCAGGGCAAACAACGTAGGGTAAGAGTGCTTTCTTCTCCTTCCTCCCAGCCAAGCAGCCAGTAAGCTCCAGTCTAAAGCAGCAGGCTGTGCTGTAAGCAGAGTGGTCCCTGAAGGACTCGGGCTGTTTGCGAAAGGCCTGCAGACTCTGCTGGCAGCTTCACTGCGTGCGTGCAGCTTAAGCAGACAAAAGGTTCCGTCACACTATGTCTGTTGTTTCTACCTGGCAAGGTAAATGGTTCTATGGCCCAAAACTCCAGACTAGAGCATATGGTGCTTTTTATGGAGGACCAGAAGAATATTAGAAAACCATCCAGGTGGGTTCTTTCTTTTTCCATAAACAATCTACTGGGACGGTAGAGGATGTAACAATAATAAAACACTCCAGATCAGGAGAAAGGACCCTATGTCCACTAGAAGGATAAATACTGAGTCTGGATATAGTAGAATTTATGTGCACAAGGTTGTGAGGGTGATTTGAACTTATTATTGTAATTGAGACTTAACCAAGATGGCATTTTTTCCCAGAAGCTAGTATCACTGCTTTTTTCCTTAGATTGAGGAGGGGAGTCTTTCAGGCTCATTCACCAGCATTCGTATATACAGGATTTTCATGCTCTCATTCACTTGAAGTGCAATTTTTATAGTGACTCCTAAAAAAATCTTTCAGTTCTAGAAGCCATAGGTTGTGCTCCATGGCCCATGGCAGTGTGAAGAAATAGCAGGTGACTAGTCCAAAAATAATTATTGAAAATTCCTTATATTTCAGGGTGCCTGTATTGATACATGGTCTCTTAATCTTGCGTGACTTGGGTGAAGCTTACGATAGGTGTGTTCCCTGAGTTTTTCATCCACTGAGACCACAGGAAATGGTCCTGGTGCATACTAAGAGAAAGCCATTTGGGGACTTACACTTCCCTACAACTTTCCTTTCTGAAGCAGAGTTTGGCCCAAGTTCACTAGGTTGGATAGATCTCCTTTGTGAAATCAAACTTCAAGAGTTAAAGACCAGATTTAAAAACTAAAAATGGGTTAGAAATATCCTATCCAGAAGCTAATGCACCTAGATAAGTGATGGAGGGACAAGGAGGTTTTGTACTTAGACTCTCAGGAATAGTGCAACACTCGTGCAGTTTGAAATTTCCTTAGTTACTCTGAATTTTTCTAAGGAAATAATCAAAGGCACCAACCAGCAACCAAGGTTTTAGCTTGAAAGTTGACAGAGTTGTTACCTTTACACTCACAAAGGCCGAGTCCATGGAGTATCCCTTTCTGGTAATTTCCAAGGGCAATACGCCCACATTCTCACAGACCTCATATTCAGTCTGTGACCACTCGATATGAGACCACTTCAGTTCCAAGCTATGCATGTAAGGAAAAGAAGAAAGAAAATCATGATAAATGCATAATGGATGCCTGAGGGGCTCCTCTGCTGGGCAGGAGGCTGAACCACTGGTCCACACTGGGAGACAGAAGTGGTTCATCAACCTACACCAATGCTACAAGCTCCTTACACTTACACTTGTTTGGGACATTTTAGCTCACAAAGAACTTTTACTATCACTGTCTCATTTATTGCTCTCAACAATGCTGTGATGTAGAGCACGGATTAGAATTCCATTTTACAAATGCAGAAATAAGGTTAAAAGTCTATTAGAGGTCCTACAATTATTAGTGATAGAAAAGGGACTCCTACTTGCATGTTCAGAAGGGAAAGGAGCAGGTGTTAAGTTCAAGGAGAAGCTCATTTTTTGAAAGGACATTGATATGAAATCTTCTCTCCGATTTTTTGGCCTCCTTCATCGATACAACAAGATCATTTCCAGGCACAGGTCTTCTCTGAACTTGGGTTCAGTTTAATAACAAGATATCTTTGAGGATGTGCCTAGGAGTTAGAATGTGCATGTGTTTTAAAGCATTATCTGTTCCTTCCTCTGTGCATATAAAAGGGCTATGCTAATATGTACCTTGGATGCAGCTATACAACTGAATAAACTTGCCAAATACAGGTGGTCTTTTTTCCCACACTGTATTTAGTAAGCCCGACATTTGATGGAAACTGACTTCTTTAATCCCATGGCATGGAGAGGGACTTTTTAAAAATTTTCTTCAGAAAAGAACACTGAGCTTAGAGAGGTTAAATAACTACCTCAAAGGCAAAAAGCTATGACAAAGCTAACAGACAGCAGAGATGGAATCCCCAGTATAAATCTGAAACCAAATGTCCTATTCCTTCTCTACCATTCTTCTTCCTAACTGAAGTTCTTCATGACTCTTGCAGTCTGAGCTCAAGCAGGGGACTACAATTTTATCTTTACCCTGAAGTGTTTCCCTTTCTGAGGTGAGAAAACTTGAAATGTTTCACCTGAACATTTCTCTTCAAATATGTTCTTACATTCTTTACCCCCTGTAACCTTTCAGCAATAAAGACGTGAGCAATCTTCACTATGATCATTTAACCCACTTCCGTTGCTTGTGTTTTATTCATTTCCCTTTCATTCTCCATTCACAAAACCCTCAGTGGTTGCCTTACTATATTCCCAAACTTTCACTTAGATTCGGGCTCTTTCCTCTAGACTTTTAAAGTTACTCTACAATTTTCTTTTCCTTTCAGAACTAGATATTCTGGGTGCTACTATGTAGAGCATAGAATTCACAAATTTCACAGGGCTCTCCAGACTTTCCTGTGGATCATTCATATTAGAGAGTAAGTTTATCCTCTAATAATCACTGTATGTCCTTGTACCAGTCATGTGTCACAGTCACATCCTATAGATTAAGTTCACGAGCGAAACAAATTCAATAGCACTGTCTCCTACTCCACCAACCCTGAGCCAGTGGGACAAGGGTAGTGTGGGAGTGCGGAATGAATTTGTACGAATGTTTATTCAATCAATACATATGAAATTTATTATTATTGACATGCTGGGCTTCACAAAATTTTGACATGAAAATAGGATCCTTATATTCAATAGTATTCAAAGACCCCTCATGGGTCTTTGAAGCAACTGATTTCAAATCTGGCATGAAACAGATCAAGAAATAAAGACATAAGTGACTATGCTTAAAGAATCACAAGATAACAAGCAACAAGGATGTTATAAATGCTAACAGAAATACCACATTGCAAAGAATGCCTAAAGGATCCAGATAAATGAGAAAAGAAAACAAAATCAGCAAGAGAGATTGGGGGAAAAGACAGAAAGATAAAAGAAGAGGAAAGGGGAACAATGGGAAGGAGTGAAATAGATACACAGGGATGGATTTCAGCTAAGTCTCAGTAAGGTTCAAATGCGTTTCAATGTTCAACCTTCTAAGAATCCATTCATTGCTAATGCTAACCATGACCAGCAAAAATTCATCAGTGTCACTCTGCAGGTCCAGGTGACCCCAAGGCCTAAAGTGAAATGTGATTTGATTGCTGATCTGGATCCATAAGGGGACCATGCAGAGTGTCATTCAGCTTCAAAGCATTAAGGGTCTTGGTGTTTGGGAAAGTACGTGCATAACCCTGATACACCATTAGAATGCTTCATAATGCTTAGAGGTTAAGATTGTCATTACACAATGTTCTACTTTATTTTCTTAAAAGTACTCCCTACAAATAATAAAGATCTATTGAAAAGCCATGAAATTTAAGCCGGGCTATATATTTTCCAGAAAAATACTTAAGTCACGAAGCACTTGCATACCTAGAGATATGTGTAACACATGTTTTGAATGTGTTTTTTGTTTTCTGCAGTGTTGTATTTAAGAAGATCCTTCTACACTGAGACTGCAGTTGCTAAAACTCTACACAAACACCTGAAAGAAAAGTAAGAGATGTAGTCAATCACTTGGGAATTCTCCCTGAAAGAAGCCACACAGACGTATGCTTGGTATCATGTAGGTAACCAGGTGCAGGACCCCATGAAAGAAATGTGGGAAGCTCTGGATTGCGAGGTGTCATGCAGACAAGAGCTGGTTCAAATCTTCACATTTTAATGATCCTCCCTTCTATTACCACAAAGTAAAGCTCACTCTAAAGTCAGAAATTAAGTTTACAGATACACTTTCTGTAAAACCCACAAGGCAATCATTTCAAGTCACTTAGCAGGACATGAGAACTCCTTAAGGCCCTAAGTCATGGCTTCTCAAACTTGGCACTATCGACATCTAGGACCAGATGATTCTTTGTGGTGGGAGGCTGTCCTGTGCATTGCAAGATGTTTAGCAGCATCCCTGGCCTCTACTCATGAGATCCACCAGATTTAGCCACACCACTCCCCTCTGGTTACATCAAAACTGTTTCCAGACCTTTCCAAATGTCCCTCATGGGGAAAGTCATCTCCAGGGGAGAAATCTTCCCTAAGTGATTGTGGGGACTCAAAACAATAGAACATTTTATTTAATGTATAAGCTAAATTTTGGTTCCCAACAACTATCGTGAATGAAAGACACGGGATGGAGGAGTAGAAATTAAATGGGATGGGACTTCTGGTCCCTCTCTAACTCTAAGTCAAGCACGAGAAAATCTGTTTAATCACTCAATTTAAAATCACAATCTGTCCCCAAAATCCAGTGTCTGTGATCCCCCTTATTCTGACCAACTTTCATTTTCCAAAGTACGTATCATGTATACCACACTATTTAATTTATTTAGGTACCAAGGAACTTAGCTAAGTACTTAGGTACTTAGCTCCAAGTAAACAGGGGTCTTTGGTTCACTGATGTATCACCAAGTCCCTTCTAGAGTGACAGACATAGTAAGAGCTCAATAAGTATTTGTTAAAGGAAATAATGAACCTTGTTTAGCTTCCTGTTCGAAAAGCTAAGTTGACCACTGAAACTTTTTTTCTCCCCAGCCCTATTAACGTATTTCACACAGTCTGAAAAAAAAAATGCTAGACTAGATGATCATCACATGTTTTTTCTAGCCCTGACTTACTCTGGATTCTTTAGCTCCTATTGGACTAGAGAGAAAGGTGGCATTGGTAAAAGAGCATTCTATCATAAAGCATGATTTCTTGTTTTCAAAGGCCTGTGCATGCTTCTCAACATTAGACAATGTCTAGAGACAGCTTTGTTTTTCACAATGGAAGGATGGTGATACTGGTTGTTTAGTGGGTAGAGGCCAGGGATGCTGCTAAGCATCCTTCAATGCAGAGGACACCCAACTCACCCTCCACCACTGCCCCACAGCAAAGAATTGTCTAGACCAAGTAGTCAATAGTGTTGAAGTAGAGTCAAAAATATATACTTTCTGATATTTTATTTTGTGGCTACTAGGTTCATTTATATGAAGGAACAATGGACCAAAAGAACCAGTTGGGATTAAAACTCTACTTTGGGATATGGGACATTAATCCAGGTTAACAAGAGTGTGTAAAAAAGGTACTTGGCTTCTCTATGCCTCAGTTTCCTCACTTCTCAAAGTGCAATAATAATGAGTCTGTACTTCAGAGAGGTTAAATGAACCTTAATGAATACTCATTAAGTACTCTGAGCTTCTCAGTGAAAGGTTTTATAGTAGCTAAAATTGTGATTAAATTATTCTTATAACTAGATCTTCACTTATAATCAAGTAGCACATGACTTAAGAAAATCGAAATCTTAAAAAAATATTTTTCCAAGTGTTCAATCTAAGACATCAACTCAAAGAGGATGCTATTAAGCTCAATAAAAATGCTATGAACACCTGTGTTTTCATTTTTGTCTTTCTCTCATGATAATGGGGAAACAGTGTTTAGCCAGGAAGCAGCACAGCTAGTACCCCAAACAAGTGCTGTGGAGTCAGACACATCTCACAACCACTTATTACTGTGTGATTATGGTCAGTTAGTCTCTCTAGACCTCAGTTTACATTATCTTTGAAATGAGGGGAATTATATTCACATCAAATGATGCAAATTAAAATTTGTTAATATATATAAAGCACCTGTACACAGTGGGTGCTTAATAAGGGCTATTTCCCTTCCCTTCTTCTGTGGTTTCTTACACCTAGTCTGGAGATAAATACTTAACTTCTGGCTTGCAGGTAACATGAAAGCTGAACCTAACTAAGAGTTTCAAACTCTTCCCCTACTATGTGTTTCATAAAAGCTACTAAAGCATTGTCAAGTTCGCCTGCTAGAAATTCCTTTTCTCTTTTGATTTCTTTGGCTCTTCTCTTTTAAGACCAAGGATGAATAACAGAACAGCTAGAATGAGGATAGCCAAAGGGAGGAGAAGAATCAAAGTGCTTAGAATCATGAAGCAGCTGGAGAAGCAGCTACTGAGTTATGCAGAACTTCAGCAAGGGTCAACTTTTCTTTTGAAGTTCACCTTTTTGCAGTGGGAACAAGAAAGAGGTCAACCCTGAATTCATGATAAGAGACTGGCTTGGTCAGAAGTCAGCTATATTCTGTGGCCTGCAGAGGCGTTTTTGATGAATGATGTGGTCCTGTGTAACTGAGTTTGGGTGGTATGCAGACCCTCTTGAGATTCACATCGTACTAGAGAACTGTCATGAGCTGTGAGTGAATCACGCCAAGGTGTGAGCCGATAAGATGAGCACTCACATTGAGGTCAGGGTGCACTGTGGCCTCTGCCATTCATTCACTTAGTGGCTTCTGGCCAATTACTTAAATGCTTTGAGCCTGATTTTCTTATCACCCTCAGAGGATTGTGTTTTGTAGATGAAATTGGACAACATATGTAAAAGCGCCTAGCACAGTGCCTGAAATTTTGGCACTTAACCAAATCTAAATCTTGATGCAAATTTCCATGGATTTCAGTGTTCTAAAATAACTTCTATTTACAATAAAATGTCTCCCAAATGTATCCCATGAAAAACTTTTTTCATGAGCTATTCTGGGGCAGGGTGGTCTTGGTTCTATAGTCAAATCAGGCTGAGATATGTTGCATACTATACCCCTCTCTCGAAGATTCCCATTGCATACAAGCATCTTCGTGACTCTGGCATTTGATGCATTAAGCAGCACACAAGCTAGCTAGCAATAACTTGATTACATTAAGATTTGCAAACTCTATTTCTAATGGAATATCTATTGACCCTTCAGGAATGATATTCTATAGAAATGCTGCCATAGCAAAAACTTACTAGCAATTAAGCTTCTGGGACAATTCCCACTGAACATGGGTCCTTCTTGTTCTTTAAAGAGCCTCCATTTTGCTCCAGATTGCACCCACCTGTGTCTTCAGCTGTGTTATAGAAGGTCCCACTCCTTTAAACATGCAGAATATTAATCTATAAATCCTGTCTAAGCCAGAAAAGAACACAAAGTTCCACAGCATTTAGCTGATTGATTAACAAGCATATGGATTATTCACTTCGTGAATCAATGCAGAGTCAATTTCTAACTAGAGATGGGCTTGAGCGGGCCACCAAATGTCTCTGGGATCCTTCTTCAGTCAATTGTTGCCCCCATGTGAATGAACAATAGTAATCACCACCACAGGTCACATTTGTTAATGACTTTAAATATACAAGATGCTTACATATGTTTTACCTCATTTGTTCCACTGAAGAAATGGTAGTACTGTCCCCACTTTACAGAGGAGATAAGTAAGCCTTGACCCAGGTCAGTGGGAGAGCCAAAGCTCAAACCCTGTTCTTTGGCTCTCAGTACAGTGGTTTATTGTGTAATATCTATCCCATAACCCCCAGTGCCTTAGCCATGGAGTACACACTCATATTGAAATGTAAATGTAATTTACATTTAAGGTCTTGAGGAGTAAGTATTCCCCCTTTCTTGCTGCTTTGGTGGCCAAAGGCTGGAGAGAAAGAAGGGAGCTGAGTCTGTTGCTTCTTTTCCTATAGGTCACTTCCGCACACTCATTAAAAGTGGGCAAAAAGTCCTTTAGCGCAGTGAGGAAAACCATGGACTCAAGAACCGTACTTTCTGGGCCTAAATCTTAGCTCCTTCACTAGCTAGGTGTATGAGCTTGGAAAAGTCACTTCCTATCTCCTTGCCTCAGACTCCTCACCTGTAAATTCTGGATTATGATAGTACCTAACTTAAAGGTGGTTTTGACGATTAAACGAGGAGCAACGAACTAGAGCAGAAACCTATATTGTAAATGCCTGTGATTTATAATGTATGTGTAAGTAGCTTCCTGCTGGCTGTTATGGGAAGACAGACCACTATTCATAACATTTATTTCCTGCTGGGAAAAAAAAAGTTCTTCTTGTTCCAAAAAACATCTACTTACAAATGAGGTTAGAGCCAACTATATCCTTCAAAATTTATAAAGATAAGCGCTGAGTAGTTTCTACCTCCCACCACCCACTCTAGAGAAGACAACTTAATATATGTCAGATCAAATCAAAGTTATTTGTGATTAACCATCAGTAGGCATATTTTACATTATATTCCACTGGTTCCAATCATTACAAGCTGAATTAGAAACAACTTCAGCATAAGTACCTGAAAAAAGGTATCCAGTACAAGTAGGAGGCTATTTTAAAAGCCTCAAGTAAGGTAATAAATTCTGTGATTCTGCAATAAATTTGAGGATTATTTAAAATCATAAATCATCTTCAAAAACAATGCCCTTGGTAACAATGAGGACTGAAAAGGGTATGTAGGTGAAGCAGTATCAATCTAGCTCTATTTTGGGAAAAAAATTCTCTAGCACCTATGCTGTGTTCTCATGCGGAAGACCAGCAGTCAGCATTTGCTGAGTAGCAAGCCTGATCAATATTCTTAGGTTTTTTAGTTGAACTATTAAAAAGCAAGTGAAATCAATTTATTAATATTTTTGGAGCAGGATTTAAAAAAAACATTTCCTTGAAAATTAGAAGACGTTTGTCTGAATTGCAAATAGGTAATATATTTTCCATAAAGATTGTAATCCCGAGGCAAGAGCATTTTAATGGTAGGTGGGCAGCTGTTTTACTTTTATAGCGCCATGATTGCATTTTAATGTCAGGGGACAGGACTTCCTTGCTCATCCCTATTTCCCAGCTTCTTGTACTGCACACCTGGCCTATAGTAGCCAGTCGGTAAAAATCTGGACCAGGTACTGCAGGCGATAGAGGTGGGACCCTGGAAACATGTTTTGTTAAAGACGTGTTTTTCTAACAATGACTACAGAGACCTCTGCTGGCAGATATTGGGACTACAATTCAGGATTAGAAAGAAAAAGCAAGAATGAAGGGAGCAGAGGTGAATTTCTCAATTTTTCTTTTCTTCCTTTGTCCATATTCTGTCATTAAAGCGCCGTAAAGGAGCTGTCCTCACTTATGGTATGTAGTTTGACTAGGATAAGGTAAATACTAAAACTAGGATAAATGAACAACTTTCCTTTGAGGTGACTGGGAAGGGTATCAAACTTAAAAAGAAAGAAAAAACACTGCACGTGGAGAACTGGGCTATGATTAACCTTTCTGTGATCATCTGACAGCTGGTAAGTTATTCAAGGTATACCTTCCAAAAAAGTTTAGAATAGGGACCTGGTGAGTGAAATTACTATGGTCTGTTAATATTGTTAATTTTGAGGGTTTGTTACTCTGGTTATTCTGAAAGTCACACACTTTATACAAATTCTAAGTATCACTTAATATCTCCCCAAGTCTGTTTTCCTCTTTGTACTGTCTTCACCTTACCTATGGTAGGTTTACTGACTTACAAAAGCAGTCACTAGTTATTGCTTGGGTTTTGGGGAAGAGATGTTTTGCTAGCATTTCCTGACTTCCTCATTCTTCCCAGTTCTAGATATTTTAGAGATTTAGATTTAGGAGACTGTGGTTACTAACACGGTCCTAGAGTGACCTCTTGCTGCATGGTTTGTACATGAGCCTACAAGCTCAGTCCTGGATGCCAGTGAATTGTCAAGACAGAAACCTCTGCGGGTGTGAAAGGATATGCATTTGTAAATGCATGCATAAAATGAATGACCCAGTTAAATTAATGAACTTAACTTTTTAACGTTTCCATATTCTGTGAAGCTACTGGCTTTCCCAGTATCAAGCAGTAAGAGAAGTTTCCTCTCCAAAATCAATTCTATGAGCTTGTGAAATCATCTATCAATTTGTCCTCTTAGATTCTGTTTAAAAAATAACATTTTGCTTTCCTAATCAGATACATTCTGGACATTATATGCAGGACTATTGAATAAGCAAAAGAATTTACATTTGAGGCGTGGCAGAGTTCCCTGTGGGGTCCATGACTTGAAATTCCATGGTATCTGAATTTACTTCCAAAGATGGGTTTATGATGTAAAGAACGGTCTTACTGTTTAAGTCCTTTTGGCTAAATTTCTCATGGATAAATTCACCTACAAAAAAGAAGTAAATGAGTTTCACTGGTAATCCAACAAAATATTAGGTAAGAGCTGATACAATTTTATGGCTATTTTATTTCAAATTCCTCTTTAAAAATAGCCAAAGTATATTTTTTAAAGAAATTAATAAAATGTAACTATCTTAAAATTCAAATTCAATGAACTTAAATTAGGCTTCCAAATTACTTTGTCTCAGAAATATTGTACCTTAAATATGAAAATAGAGAGGGAGTAGGAAGATATAGTAATAAAATCTAAAATTCTGTGCCATCCTGTTTAGTGACATATTGTGATCTTTGTCTTCATAAAGCAGAAATAAGATACAATCCAGAGAAAACGTACACCAAAAAAATTGTTTTTAATGAACTTACATCACCTTGGAATTCATGATAGAAAAAAATGAGTCACAAATATGAATTCGGTCCTGACAATGTGTGTTTCTGTCAATATATTACGATCTGATAATTGAAAAAAAAGTTGTAAACAATAAACAACTACGTGTCAGTATTTAGTTCTCCCACTCAAGATGAATTTAGGAAAACTCAGCTTCAAACCCTCTTTAGCACCGATATTGATTTATAAACTGCATCCATCCGGAAGCTCTGGGGAGTGTTTACCAAATGGGCCTGCACTCAATTAAATTACTGTCTAGCATTGCCAGCCACTGGGTATTTTAAAATGAGCAATTACAAGGAGTAAGGAAGTCAGTACCTGTTGTTGTATTCTCCAGATGTCCATGTTGGGGGCCTCGTAAAATCTTAAAGATGATCTGATTGTCATCAGTGTCGGGGTCCGATGCCTTCAACACGTGGGAAGTGATGTAAATCCCATAACAACCATTTTTCAGGAGCCCCACTTGAGAAGGGGAATGCAAATGTGTGATGTGGGGGGCTGCTTTGTCCACCTGGTCCACCTGCATGATCAATAATTACACACAGTGTTATACAAAGGCTTCTCATCCCCAAGCAACACAGGGCTTTAATGGTTCAACAATGACAAACGCTCCTGAATTTCAGATTCCTTATCCTCCTCATTGGTTAATTTCTGCTGAAAACTATCTCATTCACAATATTCTCAGCAAACATCACAGTGCCTGGAAGAGAGGCCAACTTTCTACTGTAAACTTTGACCCACCTTTATTTATTTGTCCACCGTCGGAGTACCCCATTAGGACCTAAGCTCCCTGAGGGCAGACACATGTCTTTTTCTCCCCAACTATTCCCTGCACCTGGCACAATGCCCAGCTATAACAGAAGCTCAAGAAATACTTGTTGAATGAATACATTAAAACTGACCCAAGAATTGTATTGCCAACTTAATATTAGTTCTACAGAAGGATTTCCCCTTTTTCCCAGTGTTTGGTGACTTACAGAAAAAAACATGTAAGGTTTTACAAATGCATTGAACATTTTTTTTGTCGTGTCTTTGTTAAGATAGCAAAAACGAGTAGAAATAAAAATACCTCAGTAAAAAAAAAAGTGAAAGGTGCTTATCTATAGGCTCGTGCATATTTGTTTTATTGACAGTGAGAACCAGGTAACTAAACAGACTCAATCTGTGAAGATCATGATGGGTAACTACTCATGAGTGAAAGAGATATATAGTTTCAAACACTACAAAGGGCCTCATTCAGATATCATATGGAGCTCAGTCCCTCTTCAAAATGACTCTTATAGGTTAGGGAGGGAACATTTTAGGATGAATTAGCACAATTCATCACTGATACCACAAAAGAGGTACAAGAACACTTGTACTTCCCTTCACTCCTAATCATTCAAATTTTAACTTTATTTACCCCAAATGATCCTGTTGTAATTCTACCAAAGAGTGTCAATGATAAGACTATAAATATTTTTGTGTATGATCATGTGATAAACTGCTAATCAGCTATTAATAAGAAAAGGAGGCAGGATAAACTAGTGACGAAAAATTCCCACAATTCAACCTTAACTGGTAAAAAACAAAACCCAGCAAGTTGCGGAATAGGAGACAACTACACTACCATTTTTGATCAAAACCAATACGTATATATGTTCATACAGACATAGACAAAATTCTGGGAGCATTTGCACAAACCTGTTCATTTGTCTTGGGATGAGGAAAAATTACCGCTTCTCCTTTGACTATTTCTGTATGGAATTTTGTAACAACCAAATATTTTTTTTCCTTTTAAGTTGGCAAGCTGCTTTTTGATTAAAGACGTAATCATACCTCATGTTGGTAAATGTTTGGAAAAACAGACATTTTTATATTTTGCTGGTAGAAATGCAAATTAGTGAAAATTTTCTGGAGATAAATTAGACGTATATGTATATTAAAAACGTGCACATACTGTCATCCAAAATTTTCAGTTTTTGAATGTATCCTACAGAAATACATGTGTACACAAAAATATATATATATATGGATGCTGACTAAAACATAATTTGTAATAGCAATTAACAAAAAATTCCATAAAACATAAAAGTCCACCAGGGGATTTATAAATCATCTCTGCCTGAGACTGAGTGTCATGCAGCCTTTAAAAATTGTGTTTTCAAGGAAGATTTAATGACATGAGGAAATTGTTATGAGTGGAAACAGGCAATATGCATAATAGTACATATAATATCATCCCTTTTTTATTGCAACAAAAGAATGTAAGGAAGCCACTGACAGCAGTAGGATGATGAAGGGGTTTTTATTTGTCCTTTTCTGTAGTTTATGAATTCTTTACAACAATTATTTTATAAGCTGAAATAGCAACAAACATTTTCAAAAGTTAGTCATTCTCCTCTCCTAAAAAAAGTGTGGATGGCACCCTCAGAGCTGTGAGGTTGGGTGGGAGGTGGAGGGTCAAACACTTATCATGGCCATTGGGGGAGAAGCTCCAAGGTGACTAGTAGGAAGGATGGTCAATGTCAACAGAGGAAAAATACAAATACTTCAAGCCATGTAAGTAATCCTCAAAGTTGGTAAATACTTGAGTATAGGGATTTTTTTAATGTTATATTTTCCTTAAAAATAAAAGTATTATAAAATGAATAAATGCCTGTTGTGTTCATTTGTTTTTAAAAAATTGTTAATATCTACACTCTGGTTACATGGTCTCCTGTTGTGTCTTCAGTCCTACTTTGTGTTAAAATCTATTCTAGTCTTATTAAATTTCTAGTTTCTTCAAAAGCAGGTCTTTTGGATCAGTATAACAGAAACATTTTAAAATATTGGACTAAAAGACTTTTTTAAAAAAAGGCTATATCCTTATGATCACTTGTGTTGGATTTACTAAAAATCATCTCACACTTGCCTAAACCTTAGAAAGCAGTGATGCTGGTCCTTCCTCCCTCACCCCCACTCCCATTGTCTCTATTTAAGAAAGATTACAGGAATCATTACACCAAGACTGCAGAATCTTAGTCAGATATCTGGACAAAACTATATTCAAAAAGAAACATGTATCACTATGTTCACAGCAGCACTATTCACAATAGCCAAGACATCGAAACAACCTAAATGTCCATTGACAGATGAATGGATAAAGAAGATGTGGTATACACACACACACACACACACACACACACACACACACAAAATGGAATACTACTCAGTCACAAAGAAGAACAAAACAATGCCATTTGCAGCAACATGGATGCAGCTAGAGATCATACTAAGTGAAGTAAGTCAGAAAGAGAAAGACAAATACCATATGACATCACTTATATGTGGAATCTAAAATACGACATAAATGAACCTATCTACGAAACAGAACGAGACTCACGGACATAGAGAACAGATTGGTGGTTCCCTAAGGGAGAGGGGTTGGGGGAAGGTTGGAGTGGGAGGTTGGGGCTAGCAGATGTAAGCTATTATATACAGAATGGATAAACAACAAGGTTCTACTGTATAGCACAGAGAACTATATTCAATATTCCATGATAAACTGTAATGGAAAAGAATATTTTTAAAAAGAAGGAATGTAAATATATGTATAACTGAATCACTCTGCTGTATAGCAGTGATTAATACAACATTGTAAATCAACTATACATAAATTTTAAAAAAGACTGCAGAATCTTGGTCAGATAGACATGATTTCCTACAAAATGAATGTCAGATTAGTGCCTGCTGGTATCAGTCTTGTGTTTAAATCCAGTAGCTCTGCCCTCAGTTACCCAGGCTGGGACCATAAGAGTAGTGCACCCATGCTTCGTAGACCTATTTGGACCAATTCATCACTCAGTGGTGGCTGACGTCTTATTGTCTTGCCAGAAAAAGCTCTTAAAAGCAAGAGACTGAGGAGGTCACTCTCCTGCACTGCTGGAGGGGTCAGTCATTTCCTAAATTGTTTGACTTCTTGGCTCAGAGACACCAGGAAGTTCAGCGGAATTATGGGAGAAAGTTTGAGGCTTTCCTTGTGAGGTTTTTTTGTCTGCTTGCTTGTTTGTTTTTTAACACACAAAGCAAGGAAACCCTTGTACTTTTAATGAAAAACCTTTACAACATGTATTGAATATTTCCCTATCAGTAAATTCTACAACTTCCAAGAGATAACTCTCCTATGATAACCATGTTCTTTAAGATATTTTTGGTCTTGGGAGAAACCTGATTTAAGTTCTGGTACTCCCTTCAAACTGTATCCCCTTTTCCCTCTCTGTTCTGGAGTGTAGTGTGGAATTCTTACGCCTGCACTCAGAATTAATAACTCCTACAAATTTGAAACCAAATAGACCAGAACATTATTCCAGGTTGGGCAGTACAGTGACATTTCTCTACATCGTGTGGGGGGTCAGGGGTCAAGAGAAAGATATTAACAGACTGCAGTGGGATGAAATTAACAACAAGTAAAACATAATTTAAAAAGAAACAGAGTAATTTTACTATGTGCAAAGTACTTCTGACATACTGTACCAATATTATCAACACCTTCTCTTTTCTCCCAGTACAACATAATTTCATTCCACTTTCTGGACCACCCTCATGCCAAAGATTCATCTTGTATCCACTCCATGTTATCATAACTCCCCACCTTCCTCCTCAGATCCCACCTTAGATAAAGACTGTGATGGTTAATTTGATGTCACCTTAGCTGGGTTTGATGTCCAGTTGTTTGGTCAAACACCAGCTAGATGCTCCTGTGAAGGCATTTTTTTGTAGATGGGACTAATATTTCAATCAATTGCCTTTGAGTCAAACAGATTACCCTCTGTAATGTGGGTGGGACTCATGCAATCATTTAAAGGCCTTAAGAGAAGGCTGAAGTCTCTTGAAGAGGAAGGAATACTGCCTCCAAACTGCCTTTGGACTCAAGACTGCAACATCAACTCCTGCTGGAATTTTCAGGCTGCTGGCCTGCTTTGCAGATTTTGGATGTGTCAGACCCCACAATTGCATGAGCCAATTTCTGAACATAAATCAATTGAATCAATCTTTCCCTTTCTCTTTTTCTCCCCCCCCATAATCTATATGTATATAAATTATATACATCCTATTGGTTCTGTTTCTATGGAGAACTCTAAGACAGAGATGAAAGAGCAAGGGAAAATTATTATTTTACATAATCAGATTGTATCCTGAATTAAGAGACAGATTTATATCTTTTTTTGCTGTTGGTGGAAGTGTGTAGAACAGGGTGAAATATATCCAAGGAGACTGGATTCAAGGCTTTGAGAGCCAGAACATACTTGATGTGTTTTGACTAAAAAAGAAACACACATTATGCCCTCCAAGAACCATCGTAACAGTCAACACAACTGTGGCAGCGTAGTACCATAGAAAGGACACAGCATTGGGGATCAAAAAGACTTGAGATCTTTACGTGTGTTTGACCAAATTATTTAACTTTTGAACTCCTGGCCATTTATAAAATGGAGGTAATAAAACTTAGTTCATTGGATTTTTATGAAAATTAAATGAGATTTATGGAAAGCGGGTCCGACCTACAGTTAACACTCCAAAAATTGTAGCTGCTACCATTATTATCCCCACCATTAATACATGTGTAATATTGATGCTGCTTCATAAGTTTCTGTGTGTTTACTTGAAAACCATTAAAATGCCGTAGGTAACACAGACCAAAAGGCATCAACATAATAGTGTAGTTAGATGGTGTAACAGTAATCACAAGAGATAGAATATCTGATGTATTTCAGGCAATGTGCTAGTACCTTGGATACCTAATCTTATTTAATTCTCACCACAATGCGTAAGGATTGTTTCTCAAAGAAGGCAAAGTAGAATCAGAAGAGTCAAAGAACTCTTTTAAGGTCACACAGCTATTAAAATGTTTAAAACAGAAATTCCAACCTAGGTGTGTCTGACTCCAAAGCCCATGTTCTGTGGTCCTTTCTGTACCACCACTGACTCCAAAGGCCCGTCATTAGCCCGTACACAGGGAGGACAACTGTTTTGTTCATATTAACATGCCTGGTGCCTTCCTTAGTGCCTGGCACACTGTAGACACACACTACACATTTGAATGAAAGAAGGAAGGAAATAAGGTGGCAGTTCTCCTGGAAGTTGTTCTCTCCACATCTCTGGCCAAGGACCATGGATTTGTCATACTTGCCTGGATGGTGAATGAAACAGGTTCTTGCCACCGTCTCCCATCCACAAGAAAGCCTTGGTCTGTCCCATCCGTGGCCACAAAAGTAAAGCAGTCGGTGCGAGAGTGCCCTCCCGAGTGCCTGTAGGTCACATGCCCGCTGTCCACGTCCAGCTGAGTGAAACTGTGTGGAAGCGGCACTGTCCCCCGCAGGTAGAGCTGGCCGTGTCGTGGAAGCTGGGCCAAAACGAAGGTGAGGTTCTCCGCTGGAGTGTCAGGGTCGGTAAGCTGAAGGAGGTCAGGGGAGAGGAGGCCCGTGGCCCCTTCGGCCAGTCTCAGCCCCTTGTTCCTGGTCACCACGGGTAAGGCTGTGTCCACAGTCTCCAGTGTGATCTCAAACACCCCGGGCTTGGTCTGCAGTCCATTGCTCACGATGAATCTGGCAAAGAGAGGCAAGGCAGCCTTCAACATGGATTCTTGTGTCACCATCTACTGGAATGAAATGATAACAATACACACCTTTACTAAAGGATATGTCGTGTTGGGATGCAAATGAAAACTCAAGGGCAGATCTTTCAGGAGGACACTATTCTATCCATTAAACCAATCACTAGGTAATGCACAAATGGACCATTCTAACTCCCAAAGTATTTTTTCATCAACATTGATGGTAACTCACATGATGGGGCAGAGTGTACCAATGATATTTCTCAGGGTTTCAACACTTAGTATAATTCCTTGCCCCAAATAGGAATTTCACATCCTTTCAGATCCACTGCATTAGTTGGAAGAGTACACTAATTTTTATATATTTAGACTTTTGCAACTGTATTTTTTGGTGAGAATTTAATAAGCTAAACTTTTTTAAAAAACATTTTTATTAGAGTGTAATTGCTTTACAATAGTATATTAGTTTCTGCTTTATAACAAAGTGAATCAGCTATACATATACCCCATATCTCCTCTCTCTTGCGTCTCCCTCCCACCCTCCCTATCCCACTCCTCTAGGGGGTCACAAAGCACCCAGCTGATCTCTCTGTGCTATAATAAGCTAAACTCTTAAGACTGATCATTGGAAGCTCATCCAATAAAATGCTGAGTAGGCTAAATTTGGCTAATTCACTCAATTCATATACTTTTCTTTGAGCTTCCACATTTGCCCCTGACAAGATATGGGGGAGAGCCATTAGATGATTATTCCCCTGCTTTAAAGAAAAGAAAATTAGAGCACAAGGGTTCAGAAATGTGGCAGGAGATCATAAGGCAGGTAGGAGACAGAGCTGGGACCAGAACCCAGGTTTTCTGACCTCACACCTTTTGCTCTTGCAGAGTTTTTAATAAATGCTGGTTTAGCAGTCCACTAAGAAAGAGTTGTGGTGCCTGAGTACCACTGCAGACCTACAAAGAGAAAACTGAAATGATACAAATCCAAGGTGAGCAAAATCTTTCTTACAATGGCAGGTTCTGTGATACCATAATGTGTTTCTGCTTATATTGATCACTAAGTCACATTCCACCCACCACTGCCAATCTCAAAATTAAACTAATTGAAATGATCTTTAGAACATTTCAACATGTAATTTCTGTTTGAAGGACTATTGAGACCATCGTGAAATTAAGCCCACAAAAGGCACTATTAAAACTCCAACAAGTTAGGGAATCACTACTCAAATGGAACTGACACATTCACCGCAGGCCAAAGAAATGTACTTTGAAATAATCACAGAGCTGTGTCTATTCGTTTTTCTCCACGTACCAGGTGCTTGAAATATTCATGGGGGAGAGAGATACTCTTATATTCCATGGATGTAAACATGTGTAAAACTGTTGCAGTAGCATAAAACATTAAATTATGTAATAATTTACTTTGGAGGTTCTTTTTCAAAACTAGAGAAGATATGGGGTTTATATTTACTTTACTAATCTGACAAATGTGACTATCAAGTTTTTCATTCTTTACAAAATGTGTCTTATCCTTCAGGGTTGGAGGGCTGATGCTTTGCTTTTGCACATGAGGGAATGTGAAACCAGGTTGTGTGGGTGTCATGAATCAGCCAGTCTGACTGAGGCGAAGGACTCAGGGCAAACAGCAACTGGACAAAAAGTAAAAGAAGATGAGTTTGGCTGATACAGATTTTGCTTTGAAGGCTAGGCTAAAATTTTTGAGCTTTCTAATTATCTAGTTGATAAGACTGCCTACAAGGAAAATAGGATATGATGCATAGAAATCCTTGTCTAAAAAGTTAAAACTGCTAAGTGAAATACCAATGATAAAGCACATTTTTGACATTTCACACACCTTGTCTTGTAAAGAATATAACCTGATTTTGTCCAAGGCATTATTTTTACAGTTTGGAAAAGAATACTGAATTAACTTTAGAATTGTAGATTGAGCAAAATCACATCGTTTCCTTAAAACAAAAAAATACATTTGGACAAATATATTCTAAGCAAAGAGGGCAATTTCATTGCTGGATCATGAAGTGTTTGCAAAATTCATTATTTTTTAAAAAAGGAAAAAAAGCACACCTAGAAAAATATTTGTGTGTGTACTTCAGCTTTTTACTTACTAGTCACCTTGACAGTTTCAAAGATGAAGCGATATACATTTTTTAGGTACAAAAAAAATTATGGTCTGTTTCTCAGGGGAAGCTTTTCATGGAATTACGCCTTTATTCCACTGTTTTCCTGTTAACTTTTTCATGTTTCCTCCCTGGAGCCTATCATCTGACCAGAGGTAAAATAAGGAGACTATGCATTCCCTCAGGGCCTCCAATTTCTCCTTTTTTCACTTAACCCCTCCAGAAGCACGTTTCATGCTTCCAACTTTGCCCTCTTTCACAATAAAGTGGCTGTCTATTCCCTACCAGATCCCTATATCAACACATGCTCTTGTGGAGAGTTTTAAATTAGCCATTTAGAGTTGAGCAAAAATTTAAGCCAGAGGACATGTATTTCTAGTATTAGCATTAATTGTGGAATTAAAGTCTTTGTGCCCCATTAAAAGCAGGTCAAATAGTGGTAGAGAAGGAAGAAGAAGGAAGGGGAGAGAAGGGGAGAGGCAGCCATCAGGAGAAAGGAGGTGAAGTAGGAGCCCCAGTGACTGCCAGGGGCTCATCAGAGGCAGTCATTTTGAGTATCAGATTCTGACTTTCTTCTCTGGAGACTGAATTCCAAAAATGCCCAAAAAGGTCCTCCAAGCTCAGTCTCAAGGCAGCCACATTTATCCGTGTGTGTGTGATCCGTGTGGGGGGCACTGAAGTTTTCTCCTGATCCAGGCGGTCCATCGCAGACTCCTCCCTGCCTCTGATGGGCATTTGACCATGTCGGAAATCGGCAGCCTGCCATCAGACAGATGGGAATGAGGGCAAGCCGGAGAGGGACCATGTAAGAGTAAGAAATATGTTTACTGAGGCCAGCGATCTCAGCTGGGACCCCAAGGCAGCTGTCTGCACTGACTGAAAGCTAAGAAGCCAGCGGTGAAAAGGACACAATGCCTCAACATGACTGGATCACACACATCATTCCACCTTCACAAGTAACAATGCAAACTACTCACAGGCAGAAAAAATTATCAGAGAGAGAGAGACAGGGAGGATGGTCATGGTTGGCTTCCCATTAAAAAAAACAAGCCTAGCAGAACCAGTGAGACAAGGTCAGTGCTTCGTGTCTGCAAAGGTTGACCAGATGATCTTACAAATGCTGCACTACCAAACCCCTCAAAAGAAACCTTCCAAACATATTTTCAAGTTCTAAAACAATAGTGTCATTACTGTTATGGCATCCACTCCAAGCTTAAGAAGCTGGTGGTATCGAGGTAGCAGCTCCTTCTGTGGATCCCATTTCCTTTGTTACCCCCCCCTCCCTTGAGAAGAGACATAGCCAAGATGACCACTGTCTCATGAAATTGGGGGAATGACTCTTAGATTTGTCTGGGGTGCCTGCCTGGTCTGATTTCACCATTACCATGGTGCTTTCAAGCTTTCTGCATTTCCTGGCAATAGAGTTGGCTGAAGAATCTGCCATCTGTCATGGCATTTAAAAGATAAAAATGGAATCATAAATAGAGCCAGTTCTTCAGAAAAAAAAAAAAAAAAAAAAAGTCCAGCCGGCATGTCAAAATGGAGGACATTAGCATGTTCTTTTAGTCCCCGGCTGCCAGCAGCTGAAGTCAGCTTGCTAATCACTTGGTGTCATCTGTCCCAGAATGCGATGCCAAATCTTTCTTCCAGGCCAGCAGCACCAAACAATACAGGAGAAATTTATGATTCACAAAATAGTTTTGCAGAAGGTAAAATCTGACCATGAAACTCCCCCGTTTAATTAATGCTGCCATAGCTTACATTAAAAAGAGAAGGGGGAAAATTCTCTGCCGCAGAATTTATCTCTTCTACCCAGCCAAATTCCTTGCCAGATTTAACAGCAAGCAACATAAATTTAGGTGATTAGATTGGTTGCATATATTTAATTTTTAAAAAGCACCATAATCACACTTTCATTAAAACAGGCTTTCAGCTTTGGTTGAGCGCCACTTGACAAACAACACAGCAGTTGATGACTGGGTTAGTGAAATGACAAGATTAAATGGAGGGTCTTCAGCAGATGCTAGGCTCTTCCATTATAAATATGTAAAACTGCTGGCCAAACATCAGAATGACACATTGAGAAGGTTCCTTCCCACAAGTACAAATTGTCCACAAATTTTTGGTACAACCAGGTATAATGGAAAGACCTCTCCAAATGAGATCTCAGCCCAAGTTCAGCTCTGATACTTAGTTATGTCAATTTAGGTGACTTTCTTTGTCTCTTGGAAACTCAATTATCTCATCCATAAAATGGGAGCAAGACATCTCTCACAAGGTGGTAGTGTAAGGCTTAAGGGAAATGATATACACACAAAAAAGGGTCTAGAACACTGCCTGATGCATTACGAGTGTTCAAGCAATACTAGCTTTCCTACATATAAATGAAGGGATTGGATTAAATCAATGTTTTTCAACCCTTGTTGTTTGTTTACTGTCTCTCTATGGACCTGTTCCCTAATCTTAAGTCATTCAAACACCATCATCACAATTGCTGCCATTTTCTAGTACTACCTATACTCTTATCACCAACTGTTTTGTTTTATATCAATTTACTTTTCTGCTTAAATAAATGTACTTGAAAAGAAACCTTTTAAAAACTAAAAGCTCAAAGTTTTCACTCATAAAAACTTAATCACTACAAATACTATAAAAATAAATACAGGAAAACAAACTGTTTTTCATTCTAGCTAGATATTGTTGGCCAATGGCTTGAAGCCTGAGGCCTGTACACTCTTTGCTAAAAAGGGAAAACAGTTAATATTGAAGAGCTGTTAAGGACATATGAGCACAGGCCTGAGACTTCCTTCTAGAAACAGAAGGACTGAGAGAATTAAAAGGGAGTAGTTTCCCACTCTTGAATCCCTATTATTTATTGTCTCCTTCCTGTACCAGCCCACATCATTTTGCACCTTTGTATCATTGGTGGTACTAATCACTCAGTTTAGGAAATAGAACCACAGATTTTTTGCTAAAAGAAAACCTTGCCCAGAAGCTCAGTGTGCAAAACAAACTAAAAGTCAAACCAAAAAACTAAACCAAAGTTATCTCAGAAAATTGGGATGTGAGCTGCAGAATCCCACCAATTCAGCCCCTTCATTTTCTGTCTCTAGGAGGCCCTCAGAAGCCTCCTGTAAATCTTCAAACTCCTCAAAACATACTTGGAACAATGGACTGGACCAAACTGGAGATGGCTAGTCCCAACAGCATCAGAATCACCTGGAGAGCTTTTAAAAATACAGATTCCTGGGCCCGAAACTGGACTTACCAAAGTCGCCTCTCTGTGGTAAGGCCCAAGAATTTGAATTTTTTAAACCTCTCAGGTAAGTCTCTTGAGAATCTAGAAGTTTAGACATTCCTGGGATGAATGATTTCTAAAACACCATCTAGTATGACTCTCCATGCATGTGGATTAGGAAACTGTTATGGTATCACCAATTCTCCCATCAGGGATTTTGTTTTTCATTTACAGCTCATCACTACCATCTGATTAAGACCTAATTGTTATTTCTCAACATCTTTACATGTTCATTCTTTGGCTTCACCACTAGGATCTCTGGTTTCTCCAATACAGTCATTAATGTCTTCAACAGACTCTCCCATAGGCGTTGACAGGGGGAAGCAGGAATGGACAGGAACAAGAAGTCCCAGAAATGGGTGTCAAACGAAAAGCCCTGAATCTGATATACCTAGGTTAAGCCAAGAAGCATCCACCCTCCATTAGCAAACAGGAAAAAAAGAATCATCATTGCTCTTTATACCTTCTTTCCTCCAAGATTAATCTTAGTGTTGTAAAGACTGGAGAGAAAAAAAATGGGGCCAAGGAAAGAATATAGTAAACAATGATAACAACAAAAATGACAACAACAATAGTAACAGTAAAAACAGAAACCAATATTTATCTTGTTCTTCCTGTGTGTCATGTATTGTTTTCAGAAGTTTATGTACACAAGCCCATTTAAACCTCTCAGCAACTCTCTGAGGCAGCTAATATGAGCATCATTCCTTTTCATGGAAGAGTTAATGCAAGCACAGGAGAATGTGTGACTTGAGGAAAACCAGAGATGTGATGTAATGAAGGCAGGAACTGACCCCAGGCCTATGCCTTCCCAAGCCAAAGAACCAGTGGGAAAAGTATTCCCCACTTCTGATGTTTCAGTTAATACTGAGCAACACTCAAGCACTGAATTGGTTATTGAGAGAGTGACCCACCAAATGATTATCTGCTTGTTAAGAACATTTGTCAAGGGAAAAAAGAAGATATTAGCTCAAACTCCCCTGGATTTTTTTGTTTAACAGTTGAACTATCCAAATCATCTTTTCAAATCATCATTCCAAGTGCCAAAAAGGCAAGCAAAACCATCTTCACTGACATTTAAACACTGTTTATCATAGCAGACGTATTGAATTTAGAGAGATAAGATATATGATAGAGGAGAGTGGTATTTGGACACGGGTATATCAGTGTAATTGATAGTTTATGGGAACCTGTCAAATAACACAGGAGTCTGCGACATTTATGTTATTTTATAGCATTCTTTTGAAGGTTGTTTTCTGACATAGTAGAAATTATACTGAAGGCCAGAAGTCCTATGTGTCTGGAAAATGAATTAATGCTCTCAGGGCCTCCTTCTTAATTGGTAAAATTCAGGGTTAGATGTGTACCATGGTCCCCAAAGGCTAGTCCAAGATTTCTGGGTTCTCATCCCAGCCCTGAGGTCCCTGGGGAAACTCAAGTTCAGCCAGCTTTGAAAACTGCTAAATGATATATCCTCTGCAGTTTTTCTTGCTTTCTGTGACTGGAAACAGATTTCAGTATTTTAAATGAATGTAGACTTTCATTAATGTTGTATCTTTGCCTTTTCAACAGATTGTTATTCCTTCCAGTGATTTATTTGATACAGAATCCTTGAACAGGTGCACAGCCCCCAATTATAACACGGTTTCTATGGGGAAATACGATCCACTTTATGGCAACATGATTTATGATGTAGTTACCAGAACACATTGTGTCAAAAGGCACTGTCTGCTTATGCCAAATGTTTACTAGCAAATTCCTTTTCCTCAGATAGAAAAACATACTCAAAAAGAGGTAAATTACTTTTCCACAGCTCTCATTAGTGGGGGTCCTCAGGTCTTCACATGTCTCTTCATGGAACAGCTTGCACTGAGATCTGCTTAGGTGTTTATTTTTAAACAACGAGCCCTAATTTCTTGGCTGGCTGCTGTCATTTTAATTGTGCACCTTTCCCTTTCATCCATTGAGGGAGTGGATGAAGAGCATACTTACACCAGAGCTGGAGAAGGACCCATTTTTTTCCCTCCTTTGTCTTTCTAAGCACTAATCCAAAGAAGGAGTTCTGAAAAGTTTCCTCGGGGCTCACCTGAATGTGTCTCTGTGGGCAGCTGCCGTGCTCTTATGTACGTAGCAGACCGTCTGTCCTGCTATGTCCATTTGGCTGAAGCTTGTAATGGGGACCCCAGGATAGTGGACATATTCGACCTGGCCGTATCGTGGTGGGGAGGTGATGACGTAGAGAAGTTCCTCAGGCTTGTCTGTTCCGTCCACAGCAAGAAGGGTGGTGGTCATCAGGAAACCTCTGTCACCTTTAGACACCAAAAGTGGTTTTGCCCGGATGACAATATCACCTGCATGGCAGAAGAGGTTGTGGTCAAGAACCAAATTTTTAAAAATAAAATGTGAAGGTAAAAAGCAAAGGCCAAACTGTGCAGAAATCAAAACTAATATGACATAGCAAGGTTTCTATAACAAGGATTAATAAAAAAATTCAGCCAAAGACATAAGCAGATATCACAGAGAAGGCATAAAAATATGGTCAATAAAGGCACAAAAGATGCTCAATCTCATGAATAGTCACAGAAATATAAATCAAGATCACAATAAGTTGCCATCATGTAACCCTCTGATTGGCAAGGATGTAGGAGCCTGATGATACCAAGTGTTGAAGAGGATGTAGAATCTTGCATATGAGTCTGGTAGAAGTGTAAAATGGTACACAATCTGGAATTATTTTGTAAAGAGTTGGATACTCACCTGTGCCTTGAGCCAGTGATTCCACTCCAGCTGCATGCTGGAGAGAAACACATGCACTTGTACCCAGGAGATCTGTGCTAGAATGGTCATGGCAGCGCTGTTTGTAACTGAGAACAATGGAGACAACCCAAATGCCTTCTCAAAAGGTGAATGTATAAACAAACTGTGGTCTATTCATACAACTCAATTTTGTACAGTAGCAAAACAGATGCACTAGAACTATATGCAACCACACAAGATGTAGCTTATTCAAATTTATTAGCTGAGTGAGCAAGTCCCAGAAAACTATAAACAAAAGTAAGAAAATTAACACAAAATTCAGGATGGTGGTTCTCACTGGAGGTTGGAAAGAACACATAGGTAGATGTTTGATACTGTTAATATTCCAGTCCTTGTATGTGTGGTGGCTACATAGGTGTTCTTATGTGTGTTTAAAAGACTGTATGAATGAGTGGCTGAATGAGCAAAGGAGAAGAGGATCACACATTGACAAAGGATACAGTGTTTCACAAACTAAGGATTATAATCCAATTTTGCTCACCTGAGGTTCATTAAAAAAATGATCACAACTAAAATAAAATACTATAGAGTTTCTACTTTGTACAGTTACAGGGTTAAGGTATTGTCATATTTCTCAGGCTATAAATGAGGAAACTAAGGTGTAGAAATGTTAACCAACTTGCTAATGATTACACAATTATGAAAGGTGGAGCTTTAGTGTCTGACCCAAGAGCACAAACTCAAACATTTTATTATTTTGTTTCCTTTTGTTAATATATAAGGAATTCTTGAAAATTAACACTAAAACGGTGAATATCCAAAAGGAAATGTGTGTAAAATAAATGCCAAGTCATTTCTAAATTAAAAATACAGTCAATAAAATCTTGAAAAGATATTTAGTCCTATAAGGAAATAAAACATCAAGGAGGTATAATTTTACCCCAGTGTTTCTCAATGATGGACAATTTTGCCCCCCAGGGGACATTTAGCAATGTCTGGAGACATTTTGGTTATCCTATCTGAGAGGTGCTACTGGCTTCCAGTGGGTAGAGACCAGAGATGCTGCTAAAAATCTGATAATGCACAACAAAGACTTATGCTTTCCAAAATGTCAATATTGCCAAGACAGGGAAACCCTGTTTTAGATTATCAAATTGGTCTTTCTTGTATACTATGCTTTTAACTCAAAATGCTATGCAACTTATGTCCAACCTAAGAATCAAAGACTAACCAAATTTTAAATCAAAACCTGAGCCCCAGATTCTTCAGAGGGAGTCAAGATGAATACATCAAGGAAGTAAGAAGAATGAACAAGGCTA
Source organism: Kogia breviceps (assembly GCF_026419965.1). Lineage (NCBI taxonomy): Eukaryota > Metazoa > Chordata > Mammalia > Artiodactyla > Physeteridae > Kogia > Kogia breviceps. Next base: position 58,687,380 of record NC_081317.1, on the reverse strand, counting down.
GGGAAACAAAAATCACGCACAGGAGGTTTCACCAGGAGCAGAAGATACAGCTAAGTGGAGGAGGAGCATCTAGGTTTTGCCTGAACCCAACTTTTCAGCACTGTAATGACAGAGTATGGATCAGGGTCAACTATAGACAATGTCCTTCTCAACTTCTCTCAAAGATGTCCATGTCATTTTTGTCACTGCACATATCAGAAGACACAGCACAATGGGAAGGCATAATGTTATTTACAATAGCTCCCAAATGGAAATAACCCAAGTGTTCAATATGCTAATATTAGTGTTGATTTAGTTTAACAATTCAGTATAGTTTCATTTAGAGATGAACAATTATGGCTATAAAGTTACACTGCAAACTGAGAAAACTGATGCTAAGGAAGGGAGGGAGGGAGGAAGGAAAGAGAGAGAGAGAAAGAAAAGAAGGAAGGGAGGAAGGAAAGGAGGAAGGAAGGAAGGAAGGACAACAACAGTGAAGGAGGAGGGGAAGGAGAGAACACTGTACAGAGATAAAACACCACTACGTTGTTTTAAAAAAAAGTAATTATGAACTTCTGAAAATGTTCACAGGTTAATGTATCTACCTGATGTAAGTTTTCACAAATACTTTTGAAAATAATCACATGTCAGTTGTAGCAGAGACTAGAGAGGCACTCACCAGCCTCAATGCCTTTTCTTCCTGGATGCACTGCTCCAGTTTCTACTATCCAGACTCCTTAATGTGGCCTGTGACTGCAGTTCAGCCACATGAAACTGTGGCTATCTCCAAGCCTAGCCCATGAAATTCTCTCATTATCTTCCATATCTCACTCTCAAAGTGACTCCGAGGACTTCGAGACAAACGATCCCCTAGCTAGAAAGAATCCCCAGGTAGCTGCTCGGAAAAGAACTCTCCTCCACCATGCTAGGGAATGCATTTCGGTAAGGCAATGACAGGATAACCTGCCCTAATACATTAGGTGCATTTTACTTGTGTTACGTTTTGCCTGGACAAATACTTATGATGAATGCAGTCTTACTTTTGCAGAGAGAAATAAATGTGTACAGTAACATGTAGCTTATCTGAGAGTCACTTATTAGACATCTTCAAGGAAACAAGCAAATAAAATATATTATTATACAGCCCCAAAATAAACATCTGAAAATCAATCAAGCTAGCTTAAAATTTGTCTTAAAAAAATTCAGAACAACTGCAATTTTACCATACATATGAAGTAAAACTTCTACTGTACCTAAGCATCCAATTTAATTTAGCTCTGAGCTTCCTGGCAGCCAAGGCAAGAAAGAAAGCACTCTGTCAATCAAGCACATACTGAGGATCTAAGACTATGCTTGGTCCTGGGAATATATAGATCCTGGACTATACAGATGAATTAGATAGGATCTTTACCCTCCTCACATAAGCTCTAAGGAAAAGTATGGGGTAGTGAGTGACATGTTGGGAATTGAGGGCTTACATTCTCCCTTGCTGAGATTCCTTTCCAGTTTTTTTTTTTCAATCTCTTCCTACTGCCATTCATGTGCTGCTGAGTCCTATCAAGCAAATGGTCTTTAATTAATTCAAGAAGATAATTATCTTACAGCATTCTCCCTTGTCCCTGAAGAGTATTGTCAGCACTTCCAAAGTGAACAGAGAAACAACTTCCAACCTTTACAATAACATAATTCCTTTCTATTATTTTTTTTTATTTTAAGACACATTTGTTTGTATTTCCTTTATTATTGTTCTACTGAAAATATTTTTCCTTTCAAACTCTGTTTTCAAGTAGTAATTCAGTCCCTGAAGATAAAACTAGAGTCATCACATTGATTTGGTAAAATTTTACTTAAAGCTTAAAACCCTGACAGTTAAAGTACCCTGTGCAGCCATATTGTGGGCAAGGCTGGATTTTTAATAGGCTTTTTGAAATACTGAAAATAACAAATGAATTGGCTACACTCATAAATCTCATAGATCCCAGGCAAAGCAAGCGAAGAGTCAAAGGATCAAATCATAAATGATGGAATTTCAAGTATAGAGGATGGAAGGAAGAAAGGAAAGGAGGGAAGGAGAAAGGGTGGGAGACAGGGAAGGAGGGAGGGAGGGAGAGAGGGAGGGGAAAACCTTTAAGGGCTTACACCAGCTCACTTCTGGTTGTAAAAGTTGTTTCCAATAAACCCTGAGAGAAATGCTTTACCTTTTCCCATATCCTTGATGGTGATGTAACAGTCAAATTCAGGGGACCTATTGTCACCGTCCCAGAGGTAGAAGGTGAAGCTGTCTCGGTTCTGGGAATCCATTGCGCCGGTATGTGTGTATTTCAGTAAGTTCAGATCCACTTCTTCCTGAGTGCATTTCATGCCAGGATGGAGAGGGACCCAGTCCCTCCCTATCTGAAAGGTGTCAGAATTAGTCAGCTGCCCAGGGGTTCCCCCCCCACGTTGTGTCAGTGGACATCTTCCATATCCTCTGAAAACTTCCATTATAAATGATATTTCAGGAAAACTCTAGATTTAATTTTTTGCCATTCTGCATCATATTTTCCATTTAAAGAAATATATTAAAACAATTTCAGGCCTTGGAGACAAAACAAGCTTTAACCAAAGGATTTTTGACAAAGTCATGTGGCAATTCAACTGCAGTGCTATTTCCAAGGTATTTAACACAAGCAATCATAGCTGATTAAATATTTCAATTATTGAGAGCAGGTGGGTAATCGAGCTGTTGGAATTGATTCTTTAAAAATTAAATGTGTCTCATTTGGGGTTTCCTTTTTTGTTTTTAGTTCTTATCATTGCACAACTAATAAAACCTATTATTTCAAACTGGTTTGTCACTGGGCTTATCTGAAGTAGATAAAACATAAATAGAAAGGGTGTATTTACTGTCCACACATTTTTAGGCTTCCTAAAGACCCAAAATGATCAAAGTCCCTATCACTCGCTACATTTATACCCTGAGTCAGCACAAAAATAACTGCAAATATCATATATGTATTATGTATCATGCTCTTCTAATAAGCTGGCATTAGTTAAGCATATATTCTGTACAGAACTCAGTGCAGAAATTGTGGCATTTTCAATTAAAAGAGGTCCTTATGCTGAGGGAGAGCTGACAACTGAGACTATTAGAAAATACAATAATAAGAAATCTGTCTCTGATTAATAATTCTACTGTTTTCTCTTAAAAATGCACAGCTTTTCCTAAGAAGGGCTCGTAAAGTCATTTGAAGTAATTCAAGCAAAATGTCATCTTAAAAATTTACTATATGATATTATCTTGTGCTTTTCCTGTCTGGTTTAAGAGACTATAATAGAAATTTAAACGATTTTTAAAAAATTTCCTTTGTCACATTATTCCACATGCCTTCTCTCCCCTCACTGTGTTACCACTTCCCTTTGTCATTCTAATTGATAAAATTCCCTCCTCTTTAATGTTTGTGCCCATCTAATGTTTGCACACAGGTAAGTTCTGCCCCAGTGCTCACTGGGTGAAAGTTAATTATATTATAATAATTACGCACATTGTCTGCATTATAAGTTCTGTTTGTAAATTTAATATTTAAAACAGATTCTCTTTCAGGTTTTAAACCAAACAGCCTGCAATTCTATTTAATGTTTTTCTTTATAATCTTTTCCCAGAAAGTAAATACAGAAGATGATGTCTTTTGCTCTCTGTCATCTCCATCTAATTCCCCACTTGCATTCCCAAGTGTGAGCTCTGACGTGACAAAATCATTTGCAAGCCCCAAAAGAGGAAGAAAATAAGATTCAGTCTCAATGTGGGGAAAATGCAGGAACGTCAACCAGAAAACCAGGATGCGTGAGAAAGTCCAGGAGGACTGGTCCCTGGTCTTGGAGAGACTTGGAAAACCCCTAGAGAGCTAGGAGAGAACTCTGTGGCGCCATATTGGGAACATGGACCCATCTGGATTTTCTCATAACCAAAACACTTCAGATCCCATGTCACCCAAATGTGTGAGCTGTCACTGCATTTCTGCTTCATTACTCTTTGAAATGAAATAAGGACACAGCTGCACCTCAATTTAAATCAGTGATTGCTCTTCACTTTGATTCTCTATGGTGCCCACAATCTAAGACAATCAAGCTGTTCTACACAGAATGAATCCTTGCTGCTTTTCTCAGGCTATACCTACATTACATTAAAAGTTAAGCATTCAGTCAAATAATCACATTGGAGATGGCTGGTGGTTACTGTTGCTAGCCTTAATCCACCATTCAAATAGATATTTTGATGGATTACTCAAGTGACCTTCTCAAGTGACTGATGTATAATTTGTATTGGGTTGATTCTTGGACATCACACACACAAAGTCTGAATCAGACTGGTGAGCACCATTTGTGAAAAGACTATCTTTTCTCCATTGTATTACCTCTGCTGTTTTGTCAAAAATCAGTTGACTACACTTGTGTGGGTCTATTTCTGGGCTCTCTATTCTGTTCCATTGATCTGTTTGTTTATTCTTGTACCAAACCAACACTGTCTGGATTACTGTAGTTGTATATTAGTCTTGAAGTCAGGTAGTGTCAGTCCTTCAATTTCATTCTTCTATATTGTGTTAGATATTCTGGGTATTTTGCCTCTCTAGATAAACTTTAGAATCAGTTTGTTGATACCCACAACAACTGCTCTAAAAAATAAAGTCTACTTTTTAAAAAATCAAAATCTAGTAGAAATAAAGACATCTCAAAGGATGCCTGATTCTCATCAGTAACTAGACAACTTGCTTTACCCCAGTAACTCCCTATGCTCCAATTTAGGTACAATCCCAATCGGGAAGGAGCAAAGATGAACCTTAATTTTGGTTGAATTTACCCTGAATTGAGGAAGTAAATTTAGAATAGTATGAGTTCACCCCAAACTAGGAAAATTAAATTTTCTACTTCTGAGCAAAATATGGCTATTACAGAATAAATTCAGTTATAGAAATCTGTGCATTTAGAAAATTTATACCTGTTACATTCATTTTGAAAAATAAAAGTAAAAAGGCCACTAACCTTAAGCTGAAGTTGCCCATTTTGGGGAAGCCTTTCAAATAAGTAGTATATCTTCTCCCTGGGTGAGTCTTCATCTATGGCTGAGAGAACTGCACTAGAAATAATACGAGTTTCACCCATATTCACTGTAATTTCAGCTTTCCTGTAAAAAGGAAGATGTCTGGGTTGATATAAAAAAATAGAAGACATCACCTTAGGAGGGGACACTCATAATGACTATTACAGTGTTCAACCTTAAAAAATTAGGAAATGATATTCAATATCCAAAGTACTGAAAATGATGTCAGATTTGTAAAATAAGCTTTCATTTCACCTTACATGTGAAAGTCCTAAAGACAATTAGTCTGCAACAATGAGTATGGCATGAGGTAACTACATACTTCTGTCTACTTGTATAGAACTTTATAATGTTCTGTTAAAATTTGATAAATTTTAAACTGATTTTGTTTCCAAAATTTTATCTGACACAACAACAGCTCCATTAAGTAAGTGAGCTAGGTATTATTGTTCTAATTTTACAGACAGGAACTTAAAGAAATGAGATGACTTATTCACGGGTGTTCTGGTACCCTTTATGATAGACCATTATGAATTTGGTGATATTTAGGTAATCTGTAGCCCTCTACATTACTCTCCTCCTTGGTAATGTTCTGGGTAACTAGCATTCTCTTCACAGTAATTCATCTTTTCCAAATGCTACAGCTGCCTGGTCAGCTCCTGGCATCTTGAAGAGAAGGCTGGGACAGAGAGCAGGTGCTGCTTCTACCATAAATGCTGCTGCTGTGGGTTTTGTGTCTCCTATAAAGGGTTGCTGCTTTCACAGCCAATATGGCTATTTTCCCTGGTCCTACCAAAGAGAAGAAGAGATTTATTTTCACCTGTGTTTCTAGCTCTTGGTTTTGGTCATCACACATGGCCTGTGTCCAACTTGACACTTTGTTTCTGAGAAAAACTGGGAAGTTTCCTTGGGATTCAGATTAAGGACATTTGTGTAACATCAACTGGTCATTCTCAACAGCCTTCCACTCCTCTGCTGACAAGCCACAGCCCAAGTACCTCAGTTCTAACCTCTTTTACTAGGTTTTTCTTGCCTACTCATAATCAACATCTTCCCTGGCCATAGGAGGTGACTTTTGCCCACCTCTTTACTAGAGAATATTAATCCTATCATTTTAGAAGGCTAGAATGATGGTTTAGGGCTTATGGAGATTAGTGGTGGGTCGTTTTTTTTGCGGGGGAGGGGGGACGCGCCACGCGTCTCGTGGGATCTTAATTCCCTGAACGATGATCGAACCTGGGCCCCTGGCAGTCAGAGCATGGAGTCCTCACCACTGGACCGCCAGGGAATTCCCAGTGGTGCTTTTTTTTTTTTTAAACACATGACTGTGCAGAAAGGTCTCCCCCTTTTTTAAAAAAATATTTATTTATTTGGCTGTGCCGGGTCTTAGTGGTGGTACACGGGATCTTTGTTGCCGCAGGCAGGCTCTTTAGTTGCGGCATGCGGGATCTAGTTCCCTGACGAGGGACTGAACCCGGGCCCCTTGTTTTGGGAGCACAGAGTCTTAACCGCTGGACCACGAGGGAAGTCCCCCCAGTGGTGCTTTTAATATAGAAACAGATGAATCAAAACAGGAAGCCAATACAATGAAGATGATAAGGAGTCTGGTAGAAAGAAAGGGTCAGAATTAAATTTCAGAGGGTCCAAGAGAGAAAAAAGTATGTCATAGTCTGAGTTACCCTGAAAGGCACAAAGACCTTGGTGCAGGTAATTTATTTGGGAAGTGATCTCAGGAACAAGCAAGAGGGAGGAAGGAATGAGGAAGGGAAGGAGGAAAAGGCAACAAAGGGTGTATTTACTGCTATGGGGCTCAATCCTGCTGGGGATCCTTTGAAGAGCCATGTAGAATATGCCTCAAATTATGCTTCAGAAGGATAGGAGGCTGGGATACTTATCCACTACCTTTCATAGGTTGAGGGTTGCCCTCAAAGTATTCTCCCCTGTGCCTGGACATGGGCTGAATGAGCCACTGCTGCTTCAGAGAAAGCCCAGAGGCAAAAAAGCAGAGCACTATGGGCACTTAGATGGGGCACAGACAGCATGCAGGGTATGTTCCATCATAGCTGCAACTAGAATCAGAGGTGGGCTAAGGGGGTGTAACCCCAGGAGCCAAAAGCATAGCATCTAAAAGGAATATCAAAGGAATGGTGTCAAATGACCTAACAAGGTCCAGCAAGATGAGAAAAGCCATTAGATTTGGTGGGAAATCCAAGGGTAACTTTTAAGGGAGGTTGGACAGTGGGCAGGAATAGAGGAAGCAAACACAAGCTATTCCTCCAAATAGTTTGGCACTGAAATAAATGAGGCACTGGGTCATCGTTGTAGTTTTAGAATGAGAATACTGCTTGGAATAACGCTAATAACTGACACTTATGAGAACTTAATATGTACTAGTCTCTGAAGTACCTTTACATATTTTAATTCCTTTAATCCTTTCAACAACCACATGAAGAGGGTACTGCTATTATCCCCATTTACAAAGAAGTTGACAAAGAGGTAGTGAGAGGTTAAGTAACACGTTCAAGGTCACACCACCGATAAGTGGCTGAACCAAGGCAGTCTGGCTCCAGAATCTGCTCCCTTCACCACTAACTATATCCCTGTGTCTTATTAGCTAGCAGAAGGAATGAAAAGAGAGAGATGGAAGATGCAGTAGGGAAAAAATAATGGAGCAAGTTCTCGGAGAAGGCAAGAGGTGATATGCCCAAGGACACATATGGAAGGGAAAGAAGAAAAGGAAAAAAGAAAAGAAAGAAGAAGGAGGAATTTCGAGGCAAAGTTAGAGGAGCTTTGGTGATTCTGTAGATGAAGCTATGCCAGGAAGTTTAATAGCAAGAACATAGCAAGAAATAGTAAATCAGATAGGACTGAATGAGTGCCTTGTTAAGTTATTTTAACTTTCTGGTCTCAGTTGTCTCAGTGAGGATAACAATACCTACTTCACACAGTTTTGGTGAGGACTTAAGGAACAAACATATGTGAAAGGAGCCAATGTACTGCCACATAGTAAGCACTTAATAAACACCAGTTTTCACCTCTCCCTCCTTTTTAGGTAAAATGAGTTCATCAGAAAGGAGGTTTCATAATACCACAATATCCTTCATATTTTCATTTTTATAAATCAAGATTTACCAATCCAACATTCTAGCTAGAGAATAAGGAAATAGAAATTTCTATTGAATACTCCTTGTCATACTGATATCTGAGATGCAATCCTCCAAAAAACTATCTCCAGTATTTCCCATAATGCTTTCCAAGGGCCTTGGTGGCCCACAGGGAACAGCAGGAGAATTGGCAGAATAAGGAAGGGATTTATTTAAGGTCCTGTTTTCTGCAAAGTGGATGAGACTTTGGGAGTTTACATACTTCAAGAAATTGCTCACTTCCTGATAAAAACTTGGACTGTCTACTCAATGCCCCTCACTGCTACACCATTAAAATGGTCAAAGAGGTACCAAGAAGCAGACACTTCTCTCCATCCAGCACCTGAGGAGAGTCGGACTTCCTGAAGTTCTAACCTTGGACGGTTCTGTACAGTTTCCAATAATAAGAGAAATGGCTAGAGCTATAGAAATATAATTGATGAAGACTCTGTACCCTAAGACCAAACTCTGATCAGCTACAGAGGGAGACACTGAGAAAGTCTGCAGTTAATAATATCACTACAGAATTTTAAAAATGTGATGATTTTGACAACGTGGCAAGGGGGCATTGATCCCTATGGAACACAGCAGAGGACTGGAGGACAATGAAATACCAAGATGATGAAAGAAGTGTCAGTGATATATTTCCCTCAGTCACTCTTAGTTCAAAGTTTGACCAAATCCACAGTGAGGACTGTCTGCAGTTAATAGTACCACACTTTAATTGAATCTATATATTAATTACACTCTGATGTGTGTACATGCATGTGTTTAAATATTTAGTACACTGTTCATTCCATAATGTATGTTTGGTTATTTTGAATTATTGACAACTAAATGAAACTTTTAGAAGAAACTCAAATAACTGAAAGGTGGAGAAACCATAATTCAAAAAGATACATGCATCCCAGTGTTCACTGCAGCACTATTTACAGTAGCCAGAACATGGAAGCAACTTAAAAATCCATTAACAGAGGAATGGATAAAGAAGATGTGGTACATACACACAATGGAATACTACTCAGCCATAAAAAGAAACAAAATAGTGCCATTTGCAGAGATGTGGACAGACCTAGAAACTGTCATACAGAGTGAAGTAAGCCAGAAAGAGAAAAACAAATAATGTATAATGTTGCTTATATGTGGAATCTAGAAAAATGGTACAGATGAACTTATTTGCAAAGCAGAAATAGAGACACAGATGTAGAGAACAAACTTATGGATATCAACGGGAGAAGGGGGAGTGGGATAAATTGAGGGATTGGGATTGACATGTATACACTACTATATATAAAACAGATAACGAATGAGAACCTACTGTACAGCACAGGGAACTCTACTCAATTCTCTGTGGTGACCTAAATGGGAAGGAAATCTAAAAAGGGGGGATATATGTATACATATAACTGATTCACCTTGCTGTATAGCAGAAACTAACACAACACTGTAAAGCAACTATACTCCAATAAAAATTAATTTTAAAAAGGCTAATTTGAGAATTGTTAAGGAGAAGTTATACTAACTAATATTTGCACCAAAGGTTCTAGGTGCCTGACTAGGTGAGACAAGTTGTAACAGGCAGGAGCTGTCAAAGACTTGTTTCTCTCTTGAGGACACACATTCCATTTGCACCTAATCTTCCAGACCTCAGAATTTTATACAGAATTTGAAAGGGACTCTTTTCAGGTAGCTTACTTGCTCAGCACTGGTTTCTCATCATTAACTGGGGTGACCTCTACAGAAATGGTTTTAAGTATCTTATGTTTCCCATCTGACAACTGGATTGTAAAGTCATCAGCAAGGCTCTCTGAGTCATCATGCAAATACATCAACCTCATTCCTGGAAAAAGGGAAAAAAGAGAGAAAGTAAATCTTTCTTATGATTGAACCACTTCAAAGCACGTCACAGATCATTTGCTTTAACCTCCAAGGCATTGGTATTAGCATTAGCTCATTAATCAATACAATAAGGCTGCATTGATAAGTGCATAAATCAAACTGTTTTATGAAGTAAGAGCACCCCTCCTAGTTCAATAAAAGTTCCTATTTAAATAAGTTAGTATTTGATAAGGGTCTTATTTACAATCAGTGAGAAAGTATATATTATTTAATAAACTGCAGGAGAACAATGGTGACAGAGTGTTTAAATGAAACAGAAAATTAGTTCATTACATAGAGAAATTTATAGTTAGACACCTACCTCAAGCCAACAACCAAAATAAACTCTAGATGAATCAAAACTTAATTATAAAACTATTTTTAAAAACCTATATAACATTTATATGGAAATGCAAGAGACCCAGAATAGCTGAAACAGTTTTGGGGAAAAAAGAACAAAGTTGGAGGACTCACATTTTCCATTTTCAAAACTTACTGCAAAGCTATAGTAATCAAGATAGGGTAGTACTGGCAGAGAATAGATACAAATGAATGTAATAGAAGAGAGCCCAGAAATGAGCTCATACTTATTTGATCAACTGATTTTTATCAAGGGCACCAAGACCGTTCAATGGGGAAAGAGTAGTCTTTCAATAAATAGTGCTGGGACAACTGGATATCCATAGGCCAAAAAAGTGAAATTGGATCCCTACTTCACACTATATACAAAAATTAACTCAAAATGGGTCATAGACCTAAACACCAAGAGCTAAGCTAGAAAAACTGTTCGAAGAAAACATTTGTGACTTTCGGTTAGGCAATGGTTTTGTAGATAAGACACCAAAAGCACAAGTGATGAAACAAAACAACAAAAACATAGATAATTTGAACTCCAAAGGAAACCATCAAGGGAGCAAAATGACAACCCACAGAACTGGAGAAAATATTTACAAATCATATACCTGATAAGGGAGGATCTAGTATCTAGAATGTATTAAGAACGCTAACAACTCAATAGTAAAAGACAATCCAGGGGCTTCCCTGGTGGCGCAGTGGTTGAGAATCTGCCTGCCGATGCAGGGGACACGGGTTCGTGCCCCGGTCCGGGAAGATCCCACATGCCGCAGAGCCGCTGGGCCCGTGAGCCATGGCCGCTGAGCCTGTGCGTCCGTCCGGAGCCTGTGCTCCGTGACAGGAGAGGCCACAACAGTGAGAGGCCCATGTACCACAAAAAAAAAAAAAAAAAAAAAAAGACAATCCAGTTACAAAATGAGCAAAGGATCTGTGCAGACATTTTTCCAAAGAAGATATAATAAGATATATAAATAGCCAAAAACCTATGAAAAGATGCTCAACACCACTAGCTATTAGGGAAATGGAAATCAAAACCACAATGAGATAGTACTTCACACACACACACTAGGATGGCTATAATTTAAAAGATAGACAATAACAAATGTTGGTGAGAATGTGGGGAAAATGGAATTCTCATATGTTGCCGGTAGAAATGTAAAATGATACAGCTTTGGAAAAGTTTGGCAGTTCCTCAAAATGTTAAACATAGAGTTACATATGAACCAGCAATTCCACTCCTAGATATATAGCCAAGAGAAATGAAAATATAGTATATACCCATATGAAAAACTTGTACATGAATGTTTATAACAGCATCATTCATAATAGTCAAAAAAGTGGAAGTGACCCTAATGTCCATCAACTGATGAATGGATAAATAAATTGTGGTATGTCCGTACAATGGAATATTATTTGGCAATGAAAAGGAATGGAGTACTGACTCAGGCTACAATATGGGTGAATCTTGAAAACATTATGCTAAATAAAATAAACCAGTTACAAAAGATCACATATTCCTTTTATATGGTTTCACTTATGTAAAATGTTCAGAACAGACAAATCTATAGAGGCGAAAATAGGTTAGTGGTTGCCCGGGGTTTTGGGGAGGGAGGGATGAGAGTGACTGCTAATGTGTATGGTATTACTTTTTTGGGGTAACGAAAATGTTCTAAAATCGACTGTGATGATGAATACACTAAAACCCACTGAATTATACACTTTAAGTTGGTGAATATTATGGCCCATGAGTTATAGTTCAATAAAGCTGTTTTAAAAGATTTGGAAGAAAATACAAATAAATATCTTATTCCTGGATGTAGAAGGTCTTCCTAATATAAAAACAAAAGAAAAATGCATAAAGAAAAATAACAATAAATTTTACTACCTACAATTTTGACTTCTGTATTTTAAAGCATGAATTAAAGGCAAATAAAACATGGAAAAACTTATTGTAATGTGACAAAAATACAAAGCATCAGTATTTACCAATCCCTTATTAATCAAATCAAATTGATGGAAAAATGGACAATGGAAATTATCAGGCAATTTACAAAAGATGAAACATACATATCTGGTCAATAAACATGAAAGTATGTTCAATCTCACTCATAATCTAAGAACTTCAAATCAATATAACAATGAGAGACTATTAATTGACCACCAAGTTTGCAAAGGTTTTTAAAAATAATATCCATTATTGATTAGGACAAAAGGCATACCCAAGGCACATGGTAGCAATGGCATTCTTTTTTCCGAAAAGTATTATAAATGCTGACCTTTCTGTACCGAGCGATCTCATTATAAAAACTTATTCAAAAGAAATATTAAGAGATGGGCACCAAGATTTATGTTACATAAATATATGTAAAATATGTTTATTGATATGTAACTTATAATATCAAAATATGAAGTTATCTGCATACTTAAAAATAGGAGATAACTGTATAAAATTACAGTGCAGTATGTCCATATAATGAAACACTGTAATTATCACAGATCATGTTCTCAATATTTAAAAAGTAGAAAGATGCTTATAGGGGCTTTCCTGGTGGCACAGTGGTTGAGAGTCCACCTGCCAATGCAGGGGACACGGGTTCGTGCCCTGGTCTGGGAAGATCCCACATGCCGCGGAGCGGCTAGGCCCGTGAGCCATGGCCGCTGAGTCTGTGCGTCCGGAGCCTGTGCTCCGCAATGGGAGAGGCCACAACAGTGAGAGGCCCGCATACTGCAAAAAAAAAAAAAAAAAAAAAAAAAAGATGCTTATAATAATTGATAAGAAAAAACCAGATTACATAATATGGTAATTTTTAAGTTCTGTATGTTTGGTGGGGACAGAGGTTAGAATATACTAAAGTTTTTTTTTTTTAATGTAGCCATAAATGAACCAAAAATAAAATACAGGTGAAAATCTAATCTCTGAGAATGTCACCAAAATATTAATTTAGATGAATATTAAAAATTTTTTCCTCAAAATGATTGTGTAGTGCAAACTTCACACAATATGCATACAATACTTATTTAACCTAATAATAAACAATGAATGTTATTTTTTTTAACTGACTTTTTAAAAATTTATTTTATTTATTTTTGGTTGCATAGGGTCTTCATTGCTGCATGCGGGCTTTCTCTAGTTGCGGCAAGCAGGGGCTGCTCTTCGTTGCAGTGCACGGGCTTCTCATTGCAGTGGCTTCTCTTGTTGCAGAGCACAGGCTCTAGACACGCAGGCTTCAGTAGTTGTGGCACGCAGGCTCAGTAGTTGTGGCTCGCGGGCTCTAGAGAGCAGGCTCAGTAGCTGTGGCACATGGACTTAGTTGCTCCATGGCATGTGGGATCTTCCCAGACCAGGGATCAAACCCATGTCCCCTGCATTGGCAGGCAGATTCTTAACTAGTGCGTCACCAGGGAAGTCCCAAAAAACTGACTTTCCTGAGAGTAAAATTTGATTTATTATTTCTTTTTCCTTGGCCTTAAATTTGAAAAAAAATATTGTAACAATATATTGTATTATTTGCTACACAGGGTTATTCATTTGGTAATACCATCATTTAAGCTCTGGAATTTATTTCTTTGCAATTGATAAAACTGAGAAGTATGTTAATTAGCTTTTTCAATTCAAACATGATATGATATTGTGCAACTATTGCAAAATAAACTTTGGGGCAGAGAGCTCTAGTTGGGGAAAGGAAAAATTAAAAGATAGTAGAAAAAAATGTGGAACAAGTGCTAGATAAATCAAACACAGAGAAGGAAGAGTTTGGGGTGTGCAGGTGGGCTCCACAGGGAGGTCGATAGTGAACTGGTTCTGAAGGCTGGTACTGGCTGACCAGGGGAAGGAGAGGGAAGGACCCCCTCAGACAGGGTAAACAGAATACATGAAGGCAGAGCAGGAAGGAGAATGCAAGTAGGCAGTGATTCTAGAGCCAACACACTTTTCTCAAATATTTAAAAGCATATATATATATATATATATATATATATATATATATATATATATATATGTTAAATGGGATAAGATCAATTTTTCAGAAAGAGTAATGAAAAAATAATTCAGCCTGCTATTCCAATGTGTCATTTCCTTAAAGGGCAAATTATCTCCTCAGAGAATAATGGTTATTATATTTGTTTCAAATGTGGATGTTTGGGCAGACAAATCTCTTCAATTTAGTTCCACGATCTCAATAGTTTTAAAAAGAAATTTTTTTTATTATGACATTAAAAGCTTGGGGTAAACTACCAAAAATCACAAATACCATTTTTATTGATGCTCTAAAAGTGAAGGAAAACATATTATTTCCTTTTCAATTACCCACTATCTCTAGCTGGGGCTTCATGCCATGCATTAATCCAGAGCCCAGAAAAAACCCTTGAGGGATAATGAATGTAGGTGAATGCCATTTCTTCACTTCCTCTTTCTGTGATTTATTATTATCTTTTCTGGGTTAAATTATTAAATCAACAACAACAAACAAATTGAAGTGAAGTTTGATATACCATTCTTGAGAAGTTCCATGGAAAAGCTGTAAACAAGTTCATGCTTCTGGCCAGGGTTGGGTGATTGCTTATATTGAGGAAAGTCTTTGCTAAACACCCCGTTGATGAGGAGGCCATGACGTGGCTTGTGAATGACGCTGAACAGCAAGGGGTCCTTGGGAATGTCCCGGTCAACAGCATTAATGATGGAAGAATCCAGCTCTCTCATCTGACCCTCACACACCTAAACAAAAACAGGAAAGTCAGCTGCATGCTAAATAAAACCTGTCTTTCTTTTGGCAAACTGCTCAAAAAATAATTTTAACATATCCTATATAATTTTAAGATACCCATGCAAATTTTCCATGAGATGTGTGTGTAATGAGTCCTGAAAAGAAACTGATGGTTCAACATGACCTTCGAAGACAAGAACAAATCTATTAATCTTTCTCACATTTTTCTTTTGAAGATTTCAAATCACTTTATTTACATGAAGGACTAAAGGAGAGATACATATAATCTCATATACATATTTCATAATTCAAAGGTTGGGGGAAAAAGCAACCAAAAGGATGCTTGCTTTCTGGAAGTCACAGAGTTCAGTTGTAAAACCAGGTATAGACTCTGCCTTCAGATCCTACCCTGTTATTTTAATCTCCTGGACCTTGTTGCTTTCATAATTCTTACGTTTCTGTTTTAGAAATGGCACAAATATCTGCCATGCACATTGGGGGTATTAGGTGTTTTTAACTTTTGTCATTGTAGTAAAACCTTCTATATTTCAATTCCAGTCAACAACAGTTGAGAGGATGCTTCTGGATGCACAATAGAATATATTTTAATTCTGGGTCCCTCATCTCTTCCCAGTCTTCACACCTCTAATTTTCCTGAATAACCCTGCACCCCACTTCAGGTTTCATAATCCTTTAAGCATAAAGAGAACTGAATGTTTTTCATTTCATGTAGGATCTAGTTATTTAAAACCATCAGTACCATTAGTACCATTGACATGGTGCTTAGTCATCTTTATCTTCTTTTTCTCATAGCAAGGGAACAAAGAAGTATTTGTTTCCTATTGTGAAATATAGCAAGATCTAAATAATATGAGTGTATAAGTTTAACATGTGCTTATTGGGCATTTGCAGCTCACTGGATGCTGTGGGAATACGAATACTCTAAAGAATCGAAGTCAGATGAGAATGTGATGGCCTGTCCATCAATAACTATAACACAAGGAAGAAAATATCTAGTGCTACTAAATATGGATAAACAAGAAGTGCAAAAGAGTGGAGGAGCCCAGGAATGTCTTCGAGGCTGAGTGGACATCTTAGCTTTGAAGAAGACATATGGTTTAGATTTGCGAAAATGGCGTTTCCCTTCAGCCTCTCTTAAGGACTTTGAAGACAGCCTTTCTGCAACCACTCTTCCTTGAACATGCATAAAAAAGAATCATAATATCTGATATTTGGGCTAAAATTATGCTGGTTTTCTTATTAAAAACTGAGATGGCATCATAATTTAATACACAATGATAGAATTAGGGAATCATCTTTGATGATAACTTGCCTTTTTCTCCAAAAACTTTCATAAAGCAACCTAAAAAGATGTTCTAATTATCTGTCTTTATAAAGCTTGGGGCTCCTGGACTCACTGTATGGCAACCTTTCTCATTTACAAAATGGTAAATTCGTTCACAAGATGACTGGGAAATTTTATTGAAAAAATGTGGGATTCTTTTTTGCACATTCAATTGCTTATTGAGATTATAAATCATAGGTTTAGATCAAGAGACATAAAATGCAGAAACTCACTAGTAGACAGCTTTGAAATGGATTATAATAACTTAAACTAAAACCTCAATTTTTTCTTTGCAAGTTGCAGCACAACTTGATGGAAGCCCAGCTAGCTACAAAATAAATACACTTTTTCACAAGAAGGCAAAATAAATATGACTATTTTAAAAAAATCACTTGAAGCTTAAAGCCAGCTCTGCCAATAACACATGGGGCTCCATATTTGTTACTCTTCAACAGCTTCTCTAAGGAATGCACAGGGGAAAAAAAAGCATGATTGCTTTCAGAGAAGAGCAAGAGACAAATTCCCAGTGGCCTAATTATTTCAGAAACCCCAATCCTAGATAGATACGAGACAATAGAGGTAGGTATAGAAGGAATCATCTGTAATTCTTTTCTCTCTCTCATAATTACTGAAGTGCTCTCTGGAGAAATCCATGTGCCAACAGAAGAGGAAAAGCAGGAGCTGGCTCTTAAGTCTCATCCTGGGGTGGCTTTCATATACCATTAAGATTCAGTAGAAAATTAAAATCAAATAAAGACTTCTGCATTGAGAGTTTGATGATTTTTAGTGCAAAATAAGGCAAGATAATGGTTTCAAAATAGATAATATGTGCTTTGGTCAATGTCTGAAAAAAGATGACAAACATAACAAGACTAATATGAATCACACCTATTTATTAAGGGTTTTCTATGTGCCTAACCATCATGATTGTCATGGCTACCCTAACGAAGATTTGATACACGTTTTGCAGATGAGCAAAGAGAAACACAGAAATAACCTACCCAGGACCCTACAACTAGTAAACAGCTACACCAAGTCCCTCTTACTCCAAAGCCTGTGCTCATCCATTTAATCAGGATATGCTATGTGTATGTCTCTTTTAAACAACTGTATAAACTTTAGAATTGTTTAAAAAGGATTATATGCTGATATGAAAATATTTACAATATGCATAATTAACATTTTTTTAAAAGTAGAGAGAAGGGTACAGTATGATCCCTGATTTGTAGGTAAAAACATACAGAAAAATCATATACACACACACATATCACTGGCATGTGCACAAATTATTTCTGTGGAAATTAATTACTAAAACCTCAACTGATGGGGAGTGACTATGGGTAGGGGCTGTTGAAGAGGGAGAATTTCATATTTCACTGTGTATATTTCTCAACATTCTAACTTATTTAACCATAGATATTTATTATTATTTTTTAAGACAACAGTTGTTGTCTCAGCAGTGATATGCCGGGCCATTTTAAGTATATGTCTGAATTTTTAAATAAAACTAACGAATATTATTATATAATATAAAGACATTTTAAAACTGCATAAAAATAATGGCCCAAATTGTATTTTTTCATTTAATATATCTTCATAAATAGCTGTATAAAAAAAGATGCCTGTGATTCATGAACTAAGAGTCCTTGCTATTACAGCACTGGTTAAGAGTGCACTCTGTGGAATCAGAGCACCTGGGTGCAGATCCCCTACTTGCTACTTACTTCCAAGCTCTGTGATCTTCGGCCACTAACTTAACCTCTTAAGCCTCATTTTTTGCTGTTGTTAAATGGCAATAATAATGCGATCACTCTAACAGCCTATTGCAAGGATTCAATATGAATACATGTAAAGGGTTTGGAATAGTACCTACAACCTAGTAAGTACCACATTCTATATATATGCAACTATAATTGTAACCATGCAATTGTTATATGTTAGCTATTATTATTATCATCACCAACATCACTATTATTAGAAAAGTACTTTTCAAGTGATTGCATTACATAACAGGTTACTGCCTTCTCTACTTCTCATCAACTTAAAGTGTTAAGTGCACATAGACTAATGTAAGTGGGCTAGGTGAAAATAAAAATTAGAAAATGATAAACGAGAAATTGAAAAGTCTGATATCTTTCTTACAGTAATATTTCGCACTATAAAATCAGGAGCTTCATCATTTGTGGGGTTGATTATAATGTAAAATGGTATCTCCAAGGAGCGTCGTTTCCCATCAGTGACATACACCATGAACCGGTCGGCTGTTGGTTCCATCCTCAGATGCCTGGACTGCACATAGTTAATGTGTAAAGCCTTCATGTCTTTCCACTGAAACGAAGCTAGAGCACACCAAGATAGAGCACATAAATAAGAAAAACATTTTTTTCCAAGTTACTGGTCCTTAATCCTTAATCCGATAGCCTATTTCTCAGCAGAGGAAATAAGAGGTCATGGCAGTTGACCTAACAATCAGCTTCAGGACCTGCTATAATCACTATAACCATCAACATAAAAACAGATATCCATAAATTATAAGGAACAATTAAAATTTTCATGGAGAACAGAAGGGCAATAACTGCTTACTAGGATTATAGGGACTTCATGACCATTCTTTATATACTTGGAATGAATGTCAGAGAGACTTTCCTTCCCTTGATTAAAACCAGTGTTCCTGTGTGAGCAGTTCTTGTCATGCTTGAACATGAAAGGAACCATCTCTTTCATATAAAGACAAAACAAGAGTCCATCAATCATCTGCCTACTTGACTACATATCAACTGGTAGGAATGAGTGGAATTAACTGACCTGTTATTTTGGTATTCTGACATTGCCTTAAATCAAAAGATAAAAATGCTCTGTGTTGTGTATGAGTCACAGGAGAAACTGCATAAACTTTAATGCAATTAATCTTTCTTTCTTCCGACTTTATTGAGATATAATGCACATATCATTGTGTGAGTTTAAGGTGTATGACGTGTTGATTTGAAACATTCTATACCACAAAGTGTTTATCACAATAAGGTTAATTAACATATCATTCACCTCATATAATTACTATTTTGCTGTTGTTGATATGATGAGAATATCAAAGCTCTACTCTCAAAGCAACTTTCAAGTGTATAATAAGTATTGTTAATTATAGTCACCATGCTATACCTTAGATACCCAGAATTTATTCATTCTATAACTGAAAGTTTATAGCCTTCAACTAGCATCTCCTGCATCTCCTCACCCTTACCCTCAGCACCTGGCAACCACTATTCTACTCTGTTTCTATGAGTACAATATTTTTAGATTCCACATATAAGTGAGACCGTACAGTACTGGTCTTTGACTGAAGAATTTCACTTACAATAATGCTCTCAGAAGTCCATCCATATTGTTGCAAATGGCAGCATTTCTTTCTTTTTCATGGCTGAATAATATCCTAATGTATGTATGTGTGTGTATATATATATATACACCACATTTTCTTTGTCCATTCATCCATCAATGGACATTTAGGTTGTTTCCATATGTTAGCTATTATGAATAATGCTGTAATGAACATGGGAGTGCAGACATGTCTTTGATATCCTGTTTTCATTTTCTTTGGATATATACCCAGAAGTGGAATTGCTGAATCATATGGAAGTTCTATTTTTAATTTTTTGAGGAACTTCCATAGTGATTGTACCAATTTACATTCCCAACTAACAGTGCACCAGGGTTCCCTTTTCTCCACATCCTTGCCAGCATTTGTTATCTCTTACCATTTTGATAATAGCCATTCTAACAGGTGGGAGATGATATATCATTGTGGTTTTAACTGGCATTTCCCTGATGATTAGTGATGATGAACATCTTTTCATGTACCTGTTCCAGCATTTGTACATCTTCTCCAGAAATATGTTTACTCAAGTTCTCTGCCCATTTTTCAATCAGATTGTTTGGGCTTTTTGTATTGAGCTGTATGAGTAATTTATACATATTAGATATTAATCTCCTACCAGATATATGGTTTGCAAATATTTTCTCCCTTTCTATAGATAACTTTTTCATTTTGTTGATTGTTTCTCTTCCTATGCAGAAGCATTTTAGTTTAATGTAGTCCCACTTGTTGATTTTTGCTTTTCTGCCATTGCTTTTGGTGTCAAATTCAAAAAATCATCAAGACCCATGTCAAGGAGCTTACTGCCTATGTTGTCTTCTAGGAGTTTTATGGTTTCATGTCTTATGTTCAAGTCTTTAATCCATTTTGAGCTAATTTTTGTTGTGTTGTAAGATAGTAGTCCAGTTTTATTCTTTTGCATGTGGCTGTCCATTTTTCCTGACACCACTTCTTGAAGAGACTGTGCTTTGCTCATTGTATATTCTTGGCTCCTTCATTAAAAATTAATTGACCACATATGCATTGGTTTATTTCCGGGCTCTCTATTCTGTTCTACTGATCCATGTGTTTGTTTTTATGCTAATACCATGCTGCTTTGATTATGATAGCTTTGTAATAATAGCTTGAAATCAGGAGGTATGATGCCTCCAGCTTTGTTCTTCTTTCTCAAGATGGCTTTGGCTATCTGAGGTCTTTTGTGGTTCCATACAAATTTGAGGATTGTTTGTTCTATTTCTGTAAAAAATGCCATTGGGATTTTGATAGGGATTGCACTGAATCTATAGATAGCTTTGGGCATTATGGACATTTTAACAATATTAACTCTTTCAATCCACGAACATGAGATGTCTTCCCATTTGTGTCTTCTTCAGTGTCTTTCATCAAGACATCAATCTATGTTTTATGGTTCTTGGCATATAAATCTTTCACTTCCTTGATTAAAATTATTCCTAAATATTTTGGTTTTGATGCTATTATAAATGAGATTGTTTTCTCTATTTCTTTTTCAGATAGCTTATTATTCATGTATAGGAATACAACTGATGGTTGTATGTTGATTTTGTACTCTGAAACTTTATTGAATTTGTTGATTAGTTCTAACAGTTTTTGGTGAAGTCTTTAGGAATTTCTATATATCATATCATCAGCAAACAGAAACATTTTACTTCTTCCTTTCTGATTTGGATGCCCTTTATTTCTTTTTCTTGCCTAATTGCTCTGGCTATGACTTTCAGTACTATACTGAATAGGCACGATGTGAGTTGGCACCTCTGTCTTTTTCCTTATCTTAGAGGGAAAATTTTCAACTTTTCACTGTTGACTATGATGCCAGCTGTGGGTTCTTAATATACAGGCTTTATTATGTTGAGGTATGTTCCTTCTATACACAATTTGTTGAGAGTTTTTAATCTTAAAAGGATGTAGAAATTTGTCAAATGTTTGTTTCTGCACCTATAGAGATCATAGGATTTTTCTCTTTCATTCTATCAATGTGGTGTATCACATTTATTGATTTGCATATGCTGAACTACCCTTGCATCACAGATACAAATCCCACTTGATCATGGTGTGTGATCCTTTTAATGTGCTGTTGAATTCAGTTTGTTAATGTTTTGTGGAGAATTTTTGCATCTATACTCATCAAAGGTATTGATCTGTAGTTTTCTTTTCTTGTAGTATCTTTATCTGTCTTTGGTATCAGGGTAATGCTAGCCTTGTAAAATGAGTTTGGAAGTGTCCCCTCCTTTTCCTTTTTTTTGGAAGAGTTTGAGAAAAATGAGTGTTAATTCTTTTTAAAATGTTTGGTAGAAATCACCTGTGAAGTCATCTGATCTTGGGCTTTTCTTACTTGGGAGGTTTTGTATTACTGATTAAATCTATTTACTGATTATTGGTCTGTTCAGATTTTTAATTTCTTCATGATCCAGACTTGGTAAGTTTTATGTTCCTATGTTGTCCAATTTGTTGGTGTATAATTGTTCAGAGTAGTCTCTTATGATCCTCTGTATTTCTGTATTAGTTGTAATGTTTCCTCCTTCATTTCAGATTTTATTTATTTGAGTTCTCTTTTCTTCTTGTTAAGTCTAGCTAAAAGTTTGCCAATTTCATTTATCTTTTAAAAAAATCAACTCAGTTTCATTAATCTCTTCTATTTTTTCTGTTCTCTGTTTCTGCTCTGGTCTTTGTTATCACCTTCTTTCTGCTAAACCTGGGCTTAGTTTCTGTTTTCCTAGTTCTAGTTGATTTACCTTTTTAATGTAGCATTTATCACTATAAAACTTTCCTCTTAGCACTGCTTTTGCTGCATCCCATATATTTTAGTGTGTTGTGTTTCCATTTTTATTAAAGATTTTTAAATTTAATCTTTGATCCATTGGTTGTTCAGAAGTGTGTTGTTTAATTTCCACATATTTGTGTGTTTTCTAGTTACCTCCTGTTATTGATTTTAATTTCTACCATTGTGGTCAAAAAAGATACTTGGTACAATTTCAATCTTTTTAAATTGCTAAGACTTGTTTATTGACTCATCACATGATCTATCCTGGAGAATGCTTCATGTGCACTTGAGAAGAATGTTTATTCTGCTTTTGTTGGATGGAATGTATGTATATGTCTGTTAAGTTCATTTGGTCTAACATATAGTTCAAGTCTAATGTTTCCTTATTGATTTTCCGTCTGGATGATCTATCCATTGTTGAAATTGGGGTACTGAGGTCCCTACTATTATTGTATTGTTATGTATTAACCTCTTCAAAACTATTAGTATTTGCTTAATATATTTCGGTGCTCCAATGTTGTGTGTATATACATTTACAGGTATTATATCCTCTTGATGAGTTAAGACTTTATCATTATATAATGACCTTCTTTGTCTCTTGTTACAGTTTTGACTAAAAGTCTCTTTTGTCTATTATAAATATATCTACCCTTGCTCTCTTTTGGTTTCCATTTGCATGGAAGATCTTTTTCCTTCCCTTCATTTTAAGCCTCTGTATGTCCTTGAAGCTGAAGTGAGTTTCTTGTAGGCAGCATGTAGTTGGGTCTTTTTTTTTTCCTATCCATTCAGTCACTGTATTAATGCAATTAATCTTAAACCCAGCTTCTCTCATATTTAAGATAGATGTACCCCAAAAGGTGCTTAGAGAATAACTCTAAAGTGTTGCCTTTGGACAATTGTGTTTTTGGTGTCTGTTTTTGTTTTGGTTATTTTCTTTTTGCCTGAAATACCAGAGATATTTCAGTATCTGAGAGGCATTTTGGTTTCAAAATTAATGTCATTACCTTCAACATTTCCATGGTATGTTTCCTAGTCTTTTCTGCCCATATCTTTTAAAAGTGTTAAAAAAAACTGTGAGAATGAGACCAGTGAGCTCCACCAGATTTATTCTATCACAGTATTCTGTGTTGCTATGAGGGCCTTTAAAAACATTATTTCTTCAATATTTATTCTTATATTTTTCATAAGTGAAATT
Organism: Kogia breviceps; assembly: GCF_026419965.1. Classification (NCBI taxonomy): domain Eukaryota; kingdom Metazoa; phylum Chordata; class Mammalia; order Artiodactyla; family Physeteridae; genus Kogia; species Kogia breviceps. Next base: position 58,663,557 of record NC_081317.1, on the reverse strand, counting down.
TCCATTTATTTTGAAGTAAACTCCCATACATGGGGAAATTTTTAATGAAAAATTAGAATGAAAAACAATAATACTCAAAAGTATCAGTAATAATAATAATTCCTTGAGTGTATACAGTACTTTGAACATTTCTGAAGTCCTAACCCAGTTATTAAACATGATCTAACCAATCAGTCACAAACATAGGCTAATTATTGCTGGACACAAAGCCATGACTTACCTATGCTGATGCCCATATTGCTTTTTTCAAAACCTGCAGAAGGTAGTGTGTTTTCAAGGTAGCCGAACTGGGGAGGAGAAACCAAAACAAATTCCAAGTCATCTGCTGCAGTGTCAGGGTCAGTGGCAGACAAATGGTTAATAGTAAGGGCTGCTGAGAAACCTTCATCTACAAAGAACATGGTACCTGCATACAAATAATAACACAATTATGACTTAGCGTGAAATCCTCTAATCAGAATAGTGAGAACAAAAGGGAGTGATTGAAATTCCAATTCACAGAATCCTCTTACATGCAAATATACTTCCATGGGAGATGTTCATTTCCTTTGGCATAATTCTCCTTACAGTGAATATATTCAGGGGTAATGGGGGGAATTTAATTTGACTTAACGGAATTATATTTTTTTCTTGTACAAGCAAGCCAGACAATAATGGAAAGAGAGCAGAAATACTAAATGCTTCAGTACAGCCCTTTAGTCACTCTCAAGGAACTCTGATTTCCCTTGTGTTTATAGAAGTGACAAATGAAACTAAAAATTGCCAAACTGTTTTAATGATAAGTCACTAAATGTGGTTTATGTACTCTTCAAGATCAGTTGTTACCTCTGTTGGTCAGAGCGTTAATTGCCTGAGAACTATTATGAATTGCTCATAACGAACATTTTTTCATGCCTTGGTGCTTAATTATTCTGCAGGGATAATGCTTCCTCACCAGAACATTGCTTAGGAGATACTTTTCAAATTACAATAACAGTCATACATATGTTTACATTTTTTTTTGAGACACAGAACATATACACAATGCCTATGAAGAGATAACTTTCTAAAAAGCAAATAAGGTCAAGTATATATAAATGGTCTTGCTAATATACTCATTCAATTCTAATAGAAATTATTATAGATAAAATAAATTACTGGCTCTCCAGCAGGCAAAGGATATTTTCCCACATGAAATAAAACCAGAATATCTGAGCCAGAATATCTGAGGATTGCAATGTTGTCTTCATTCCCAAGTGTGTGCACACAGACACAGATACACACACACACACACACACATATATACACACACACATTTGCATTCTCTCTCCACACGGATTTATCTACATATTTTTTAACATCTTTATTGGAGTATAATTGCTTTACAATGGTGTGTTAGTTTCTGTGGTATAACAAAGTGAATTAGCTATACATATACATATATCCGCATATCCCCTCCCTTTTGTGTCCCCCTCCCACCCTCCCTAATGCACCCCTCTAGATGGTCACAAAGCACTGAACTGATCTCCCTGTGCTATGCAGCTGCTTCCCACTAGCTATCTATTTTGTCTGATATTAGAATTGCTACACCAGCTTTCTTTTGATTTCCATTTGCATAGAATAACTTTTTCCATCTCCTCACTTTCAGTCTGTATGTGTCCCTAGGTCTGACGTGGGTCTCTTGTAGACAGCATTTATATGAGTCTTGTTTTTGTATCCATTCAGCCAGTCTGTCTTTTGGTTGGAGCATTTAATCCATTTACATTTAAGGTAATTATCAATATGTATGTTCCTATTGCCATTTTCTTAATTGTTTTGGGTTTGTTATAGTAGGTCTTTTCCTCCTCTTGTGCTTCCTGCCTAGAGAAGTTCCTTTAGCATCTGCTGTAAAGTTAGTTTGGTGGTGCTGAATTCTCTTAGCTTTTGCTTGTCTATAAAGGTTTTAATTTCTCCATCAAATCTGAATGAGATCCTTGCTAGGTAGAGTAATCTTGGTTGTAGGCTTTTCTCCTTCATCACTTTAAATATGTCCTGTCACTCCCTTCTGGCTTGCAGAGTTTCTGCTGAAAGATCAGCTGTTAACCTTATGGGGATTCCCTTGTGTGTTATTTTTTATTTTTCCCTTGCTGCTTTTAATATTTTTTTCTTTGTATTTAATTTTTGATAGTTTGATTAATATGTCTCTTGACATGTTTCTCCTTGGATTTATCCTGTATGGGACTCTCTGTGTTTCCTGGACTTGAATGACTATTTCCTTTCCAATATTAGGGAAGTTTTCAACTATAATCTATTATCTCTTCAAATATTTTCTCAGATCTTTTTCTCTTCTTCTTCTGGGACCCCTGTAATTCGAATATTTGTGCATTTAATGTTGTCCCAGAGGTCTCTGAGACTGTCCTCAAATCTTTTCATTCTTTTTTCTTCATTCGGCTCTACGGTAGTTATTTCCACTATTTTATATTCCAGGTCACGTATCTGTTCTTCTGCCTCAGTTATTCTGCTATTGACTCCTTCCAGAGAATTTTTACTTTCATTTATTGTGTTGTTCATCATTGTTTGTTTGCTCTTTAGTTCTTCTAATTCCTTGCTAAACGTTTCTTGTATTTTCTCCATTCTATTTCCTAGATTTTGGATCATCTTTATTATCATTATTCTGAATTCTTTTTCAGGTAGACTGCCTATTTCCTCTTCATTTGTTTAGTCTGGTGAGTTTTTACCTTGCTCCTTAATCTGCTGTGTGTTCTCTGTCTCCTCTTTTTACTTAACTTGTTTGGGGTCTCCTTTTCACAAGCTGTAGGTTCGTAATTCCCGTTGCTTTTGTTGTCTGCCCCTGGTGGCTAAGGTTGGTTCAGTGGGTTGTGTAGGCTTCCTAGTGGGGAGGACTGGTGCCTGTGTTCTGGTGTATGATGGTGGATCTTCTCTTTCTGGTGGGCAGGACCGCGTCAGGTGGTGTGTTTTGGGGTGTCTGTGACCTTATTGTGATTTTAGGCAGCCCCTCTGCTAATGGGTGGGGTTGTGTTCCTGTCTTGCTAGTTGTTTGGCATGGTGTGTCCAGCACTGTAGCTTGCTGGTTGTTGAATGGAACTGGGTCTTAGCATTGAGATAGAGATGTCTAGGAGAACTTTCACCATTTGATAGTACATGGAGCCAGGAAGTCTCTGGTGGACCAATATCGTGAACTCAGCTCTCCCACCTCAGAGGCTCAGGCCTGACACCTGGCTGGAGTACCAAGAGCCTGTCATCCACACGGCTCAGAAGAAAAGGGAAGAAAGAAAGAAAGAAAGAAAGAAAGAAAGAAAGAAAGAAAGAAAGAAAAGAAAGGAAAGAAAGGAAAGAAAGGAAAGAAAGGAAAGAAAGGAAAGGAAAGAAAGGAAAGAAAGGAAAGAAAGGAAAGAAAGGAAAGAAAGGAAAGAAAGAAAGAAAGAAAGAAAGAAAGAAAGAAAGAAAGAAAGAAAGAAAGAAAGAAAGAAAGAAAGAAAGAAAGAAAGAAAGAAAGAAAGAAAGAAAATAATAAAATAATAAAATATTATTGGGCTTCCCTGGTGGCACAGTGGTTGAGAGTCCGCCTGCCAATGCAGGGGACACAGGTTCCTGCCCCGGTCCGGGAGGATCCCACATGCGGTGGAGCAGCTGGTCCCGTGAGCCATGCTGCTGAGCCTGCACGTCCAGAGCCTGTGCTCCGCAACGGGAGAGGCCACAACAGTGAGAGGTCCACTTATCACAAATATATATATATTTATATGTAATTAAAAATTAAAAAAATAAAAAAGTAATAAAAAGAAAGAAGAGAGCACCCAAATCTAAAAACAAATCCACCAATGATAACAAGTGCTAAAAACTGTGCAAAAACAAACAAACAAATGAAAAAAAAGGACAGACAGAACCTAGGACAAATGGTAAAAGCAAAGCTATAGAGAAAAAAGCTATAGAGACAAAATCACAGAAAGAAGCAATACACACACACTCACAAAAAGAGAAAAAGGAAAAAAAATATATATATATAAAAGGGAGAGAGAAACCAAATCAATAAACAAATCTACCAATGATAATAAGCTGTAAATACTTAACTAAGATAAACATAAAACCAGAAACAAATTAGATGCTGAAAGCAAACCCCAAGTCTACAGTTGCTCCCAACGTCCACCACCTCAACTTTGGGATGATTTGTTGTCTATTCAGGTATTCCACAGATGCAGGGTACATCAAGTTGATTGTAGAGATTTAATACGCTGCTCCTGAGGCTGCTGGGAGAGATTTCCCTTTCTCTTCTTTGTTCGCACAGCTCCTGTAGCTCACCTTTGGATTTGGCCCCACCTCTGCATGTAGTTCTCCTGAGGGCATCTTTTAGGAGGTCTGAGGTCTTCTGCCAGCATTCAGTAGGTGTTCTGCAGGAGTTGTTCCACATGTAGATGTATTCCTCAAGTATTTGTGGGGAGGAAAGTGATCTCCACGTCTTACTCCTCCACTATCTTGAAGGTCCCTCAGATTTATCTAAATTTTTAAACAAGTAAATTCTTTTGCCCTGTAATCTTTCATAGATCTGGGGGTTTCCACAAATTTGTATTGAGGCAATTATTGGAGGCAATTCTGTATGGTGATTTTCTATTTTGACTATATGTAAAGTGCATCATTTCACTGGACCACGGGTATGACACTAGGTGAAATAATAGAACTTTAAAAGAAAAAATTGTCACCTATTGCAATTGAAGGTGATTGGTTGTCCACCGGATACACTGTGATGTTGAGGTCATACACTGGAGAGGACTCACGAAGAGGAACAGATGGATGAGGTCCATTCACAAAAGGGCCAGCTTCTGTGTCCGAAACTACCAAGGTTATGGTGTCAAAACAAGGCACCAGGCCAATCTCACCACCTGGAAGACACAACTAGAGTTTAAGCCTCACTTTTAAAAACATAGAATACCAAGATGAAACCCACTCACACTTCCTCTACAAGCATAAAATGGCAAGGAAAGGAACTTATGTGGTTAAAAGGTAAAACTCAATTTTATCTATGAAATTAAATAGAGTCATAAAAATAATGCAAAAATGCTTGCCCATCTGTTGCCTCTGGTGAAATCCCTGCCGGCCATCTAACACCATATGGAGGGGCAAAACAGGGCTAACAAGGGTCTGACAGTTCATAAATGAACAAGGGATAGACACGAAGCTTGACTTGTGATGGCTTTACTCTTCTCTCATAATTATTAGTGTTAGGACCAACCTCAGGGAGAAAAGAAGGCACCCTTTTCCCTCTGGTAATTGTCTTCCCATTTGCATTAACCACCTTAAATGAACAACCATTCACTACAGAAGAAGGAGAATAGGTGAAATATAAATATAATCCACATTTTTGTGATTTGTTTCAGTATTTTCCTCATTACATAATAGCCAAGATGTTAGCAAAATAGCAACAGCACCTGGAAAAGAAGTGGCATTTATTTTCATTTTCTGTTTACTCTTTAGAACTTACATCTATGGGATTAAAAATGGCCCCAACTTAGGCAATGGGAGGAAGAAGGAAGAAAATGTCAGGACTAGATAGTTTACCAGTAAACAGGACAATCTTCTCTTGGATTACTAACTAACAGCACAGAGGCGGGAATGCTTGCTGTCCAGTGGACAGGAAAGTTCTGAAGATATGCTTTTGATAATTCTCATGCATCACTCTGAAAGTGCCAAGAGGGAAGCAATTACGTTTGAAGTTTTGATGAGTCTAGGACACAAAAGATCAGGGATGTCATCTCTTTTCATAAGACACACTTGGTCAAATCTACAGAGCATTGTGTTTGGCATTATTCTACCTATTTAAAAAAAATGACAAGGAAAAGCTCGAGATGATATTATTAAGCAACCAAATGATTAAAGGATGAGATAACTGGACTTATTTTTAAAAAACAGTGAAGTTGAGAGAACTAAAATTAAACAATCAGCCTTCAACTTCAGGAAATTTTTTTAAAAAAAGACACCTCTCATCTATTCATAATTATAAAAAACAAATTGGCATAAAGTTTGTTTATTCATCATTCACTTGATAAATAAATACTTAATGCCTGTTATATGAAAATTAGTGTTCTGGGTGCCCCAGCAGAGAAAAAGGCAGACGTGCTGAAAATGTCAAAAGACAATTCAAAAGAATGTCAAATGTCCAAAGACCTACTATGTGTCAGGAGCTGGCACAGTCTAATGGTAGAGAAAGAAATGCAGTTCAGTTAGAATATCACAGATATATGTATGCATTAAGTGGAACCATATGAAATTGCTACTATTAAGCCATTTTCTACCTATTAAATGGAAAATTCATCTATCTCAGCCTGATTATGTACCAGGTGCTGAGGGTGAAGGATGATGAGAATATTGGCTGATGATGGCATAGGGGGCAAGGCACACACACCAGAGAAAGTCAGAGAAGTCTTTCCAGATGGCCTTGCTGACTTTGCACTGAGCATTAAAGGATTAGTAGTTTATAAAGCAGATAAGGCAGAGAACTGGGAGATGAGGAGAGAGGACGTGTAGGGAGAGGGAGCTGGAAGAGAAGTAGAAAAATCTAGGAAATGAAAATAGCTTAATCAAAAAAGCAAACATAGTACATTCAATAACTGAATTTCAATATAATGGAAGCATAGGATACATTTACAGAAAGCTGGAAAAGTTGTCTGAGCGTTAAACCACAAAAAGCCTACAACATTGGTGGAAGAATTCTTTACCTTGAAACGAAATACAGTCTAAAGATATAATTTATACTTAAAATAGCTAACTGTACCGCTATTTGAAAGAAAATTTTTGAATGACCTCATATATAATGTTTGGAGAATAGCAAATTAATAATGTAATTTTATATCATAAAATATTATTCAATTAGTAAAACATGTTTACAATAACTATAATATTTACTAAATACTTTAATAAACATTTTTAGGTGATTATCTAAATGAATAAAGGAATCTACAAAACTGCACATATACCCTGATTGCAACTATGTTAAAAATTATGATTATAAAAAAGAAAATACTGTAACACTGAAATGTTAACAGTGATTCTCTTTGAAAGGTAAATAAGGTAATTTTTTCAAAACTTCATTATATTTTTTCATATTCTCTGCAATGAGCGTGTACTGTTTTCATAATCATAGAAATAAGATAAAATAAATCAATCGATGAAGTAAAATAACAGTGACGCAATTGTTCTCTGGTGATCTTTATAACCAATGTATGGAGGCAAGAGCATGGCCACTGAAACTTTAGATCCTACAGTACTGAAGTTCTCTTTACTCATCCTAGAAGAGCACTAAATTACTACCAACTGAGTAACTGAGTGAACACTACAAGAAAACATAACATTCAAAAAACACCTTTTTGAATACAGTATTTCTGTTAATTAGTTAATTTATTTTAACATCTTTATTGGAGTATAATTGCTTTATAATGTTCTGTCAGTTTCTGCTGTACAACACAGTGAATCAGCTATATGCATATGTATATCCCCTCCCTCTTCTGTCTCCCTCCCAAACTCCTTATCCCACCCCTCTAGGTGCCCACAAAGCACTGAGTTGATCTCCCTGTGCCATGCAGCTGCTTCTCACTAGCAATCTATTTGGTAGTGTGTATATGTCAATTCTACTCTCTCACTTCGTCCCAGCTTACCCTTCCCCCTCCCCATGTCTGCAACTCCATTCTCTATGTCTGTGTCTTTATTCCTGTCCTGCCCTAGGTTCATCTGATCTTTCTCAACTCTGTGAAATTCATTATATTACTGAGATCAAGAAATACTTCTGAATATGGTGAGCATACTTAAAAATGGGAGATGGGCTGCCACTCTTTTAATGGAAGCAAGCATTAAGACTGTTAGATTATCAGAGCCCACAGCAAGGAGTGGGCTAAGACTCTGTCACGTTGCTGCACCCCCACTCTCAGACTGGTCACAATACTGTCACTTACCTGAGTGTTTGTACGTCACAGCCCCTGCCATAACATCTCCCTGAGAAAACTGATGCACTGTGACCCCAGCTTTCCTCACTATCCCATGCTGAGGTTCTCGAACAATCATGAACATCAGTTTCATATCATCACTGTCCACATCAGTAGCAAAAATGTATTCAGAGGTAATGACCACCTCTTCGCCCTCTGAGCAGTGCATCATGGAAATGAGGTCTGCCTTTAGGACTGGTGGCTCATCATTTACAGGGAACACCTAAGCAGGAAAAAAAAAAACCTCATGTTTTCAAGAAAAAAGAGCAATGACAAATTGCCCAACTGGTAACTCATAGCTCATAACTGGAATGACAGGCATTTTCAATCTTCCAGACACGTGAAACAATAGCCATGGAATTTGGCCAAGCCATCTGTATCTTTTAACTTTCCCCATATGAACCAACTTACAAGAAATGACCCACATGAGAGACATTTTAGGTAGGAATGGGAGAGTACGGTTATGGTTTGGGGCTCAAAGCTCTCGTTTGTTTCAAGACAGACAAAATATAAATGTGATATAAAGCATCCTTCACCCAAGCCCCTATCCTCCTTCGCTAAATTTACCCATATTCTAGAGGAAATCTAGTCCTTGTGGTCTGAGCATTTACATTTACCACATCAAAGTTATTTATATTTCAAATTACTTGATTACAAGGCTTTCCTCTACTCTCAACTTCCTGCCACCCAGGAAGTTTCTTTGGACTTATAATAAGCAGCAGCTGCATTTCAAACATTTTGAATTAAATCTGAAACCCCATAACCATGAAATCAATGCCAGTTTTCAACTTGATAAAACATTTTTCTCTCACTGTCATGAAAGTAAATTCCCAAGTAGAAAGAGGAAAAAAAAGCAACATTGGATCACACTGGCTGTCCAAATTTTAAAAGATTTTGTAGAAATTTGAAAAAGGATGTCTTCTAAACAGGAATGTGTGTGCTGCACATTTATTTATCAAGTCTGGCCTGTGAATACCCTCACCCCTACATTTCCTTGCCCCACACTTCAGCCAATGTGATCTTTTTAAAATGTGGCTTTCATCAAGTCATCACACTGTGGGAACCTTCAATGGCTTCCCAGAGCTTCTCCTAGGGTGTCTTCGGCTTCACCTCATGCTATGGGGTTCCTTTGCCACTCCTGTCCATTTCTACCCCCAAGACACTGTGTTACACACACGTCAGGCCTTTGCCCCGTCTTTGCATCCTCTCTCTGTCCCTTGCCTGGTATGTTCTCCCGTAGCTCTTTGCTTGGCTACCTCCTCCTTCAGGTTACATATGGATTCCTCCAGGAAAACTTCTTGACAACTCAGACTCACTTAGAAACTTCCCTTGTTTACTCTCTTTTAGTACCCTGTTTACTTGTAGAACACATCCACATTTTAACTAATTATTTCAGTGATAATCTGTTTAAAGCCTGCCTTCATTCCTTGCCCATAACTCTAAAAGAAGAGGAAGTTTATTTATCTTGTTCATCAACATAGCCCAAGAATTTAGCATAGGACCTGGCATACAGCAGGCACTTATTAAGTATTTATGGAATAAATGAATGAATGACTGTAACTACGTATATATGCCCTGGTTACCCTACTGTTTCAACAGGCTAACAACTCGACAAAAAATATACATGAAATTATGAAGACACTTTCCTTTAACAGGTAGAGAGATGGGGTGATGGAAACCCAGGTTTATTTATTTAACTAAAGGTAGAAAAGTATGCAATACTCTATTCCGTTTTCTATTGGCTTATTAGGAAACAATATCTTTGTTCAAGTCCTCTGCGTAGATTCAGTGAAGACCTTCTGTATTATTGTTCTTGACTCCATCTGATCAATCTCACCAATACATTCATGATCATCACCTTGCAGCAGTTCACAAAATATCCTCAGCTTTCAAATGTATAAAAAGTCCAAAGGCAATAGAATTAAAAACATTCCTCCTGAATGAAAAAAAAATCACACATAATTGTCCAAAAATTTCCTGAAGCTCTGATTGGTTTCCAAAGGCCATTATGCCCTTTTGTCTCAAAAGTAATAATAAACAAATTCTTTTCCCCAAATTCACTGCTTATGGTCATTAATGAGATGGTCATGGACAGAAGACAGAGTTGGGGGTTTTGCCGGAAATATGCTTTTCAGGAAAAAAAATTAACTCAGAAAAGCTTTCTTTATATGTAAAAGTCTGCCAATAAAGAAAACTCCCCTTTTTGAGGCTGAAATAACATACTGCTTTTCATCTAGATACAAGACCATCATCAGAACTAAGTGGAAAAAATGAAAAGAAGGGGCTATGCACTGTGACTGGCATGGATAAGTGCTAAGGAAATGTTAGCAAGCATGGTAATTACAATCACCTGTTAATTTAGATCTGGGCAGCGGTGAGGAGGAAGGAACACTGGCCTGAATACCAGAGTGGAGATGCCAGCCCAGGTCTACATGGTCAAGTTAATGGTTTTGGACAAGTCATTGAACCTTCTCAGACCTTTGCTATAGGATGGAGATAATTCCTTTTCTGTGTACTTCTTAAAACACTAGATGGATGTGATCATTCTTAATTATTAACTGTAAAATATCTTACAGACATTATTATGACCATTAATAATAATTTCATACTACAAAGAACTGACAAAATTGAAACAGAAATAGAACTTGGTATGGTAAGAATAATCAGTGGATCTTCAGGAAGTGTGATAAGTCTTCTGCTGATCTTCCTTTGTCACTAACTATAAATACCTACAAATCCTGTGAGTTATGCTTGTGGACATGGATGGTCACCCAACAGAGAAACTTGGGGGTTCCCATCAGGCCTCTGAGCATGTACTCAACCTTTATGTGCAGATTTTCCTTCATTTGTCAAAAGGGGGAAAATAATCATCTCAAACAGGCCAGGGGTATATAGTACAGGAATTCACAAAGGATCACATCGCACATATAGATATGGCTTCTTGCACACAACAGGGAAAAGGCCAGTGACGCTAGCCTAACCTGTCCAACTGCTAAATAAATATTTCTGGGCGTTACAGCTCAAAAATATTAGAAATAATTTATACATGGAAATGACTGCTTTTTAAATTAAGTCTCTGGGTTTGAGGTCAGAGTAGTTCTACCTTTAAATCGATTGGCACAAGAAACTCATGCCCATTTCACCAATATAACTTTGCTCTCTATTACCTGTCCTGACATAATCAAAGATGTAAGCAGACACCTTCTTGTTTTTGAGTCCATGTGCTTCAATTTCTATCAGAGACCCCAAGAGGCTTCCAAACTAGGTTTGTTTCTATATGAACCATGGAGGAAACGTACTACGTACCTCAATGTATAGCACACATTCTGCTGCATTTATGCCATCTGTGACCTCCAGTAGTATGTCATCCTGAAGTATCTCAGATCCATCATGCTGATACCTGTGGGGATGATAGTTGTCACTAACCTCTCAAGGCCACTGTGAGAGTGCACTGAGATTCCTGTCACAAGGGCTTTTCCATGGTTTTGGCCATATGTTCAACAAATAAATAAATAACCAAAACCCCAACATAATCATGAAATCACATATGTAACTACTGTACTCAAGTATCCTTAAATGTAATATTGCTCCACCCTGGAAAAATGTGTTTACGCACATAACTTGTCCCCAGATCAAAAAGCAGCTCTTCAGATTGTCACTGTAAAAATGGGAACCAGTGGGTGTAGCTCTGCCTACTTACTGAAAACACTGCCAAGGGAAAAGGGGACACTGAGACTGAGCAGTGACAGGTAAAGTGGGACACTATGTGGATTTGGGTAAGTCTCCCTCCTCCTCCACTTTTAAGGATTCCTTCTGCCTGTACTCTGGATTGATTCAGCTCTGCCCTAAAACTTTATCTATGGATTATTCATTGCCTCTCTCCTGCCACTTCCCCCTTGCCATTTACTAACTCTTTTCCTCTCAACCTATAAAGATTCTTGAATTTCTCTAGACTTAAAAATATTTTTTCGGAAAAAAAAAAAAGAAGTATTTTTTCGGGACTTCCCTGGTGGCGCAGTGGTTAAGGATCCACCTGCCATTGCAGGGGACACAGGTTCAATCCCTGGTCCAAGAAGATCCCACATGCCGCGGAGCAACTAAGCCCATGTGCCACAACTATTGAGCCTGCGGTCTAGAACCTGCAAGCCACAACTACTGAGCCCACGTGCCACAACTACTGAAGCCCGTGCACCTAGAGCCTGTGCTCCACAAGAGAAGCAACCTCTCGCCGCAACTAGAGAAAGCCCACATGCAGCAGTGAAGATCCAACGCAGCCAAAAATAAATAAATTTACAAAAAATGTATATATATATTTTTTCTTGGTCTTGCCTTGACCCTATTTCCTTTTAATTCTCACCCAAGTTTCTTAAAGGAATTGTCCAATTCTAGACTTTCCATTTACTCTTCAGTCCACTGTAGTAATACATAGTAAGTTCTAGATAATTGTTGAATTGAGTCAAATTTTTAGCTTATCAATGATCCATTCAAGACACTCAGTTATGGAAATAAGTTCTAGGAAATGAAATTTAAAGTTGCTTTTAAAATTGTATTGTATATTGAACATATGTAACATTTACATATGAAAAAATTCCAGGGATAAAATGTGTTTTACTCAGGACTAGACTCACCCATACACTAGATAGGGATTTGATTCCAGTGGTAGAGAAAGCCCACCTCCTACTCCCAGTTTCCCTCCCAACACTGCCTCCTATGCTTTGTCATATTCCCTGATATCTTCATAAAAATAGATTGGTATGTGATAATGTGCTAATTCAAATATAGTTACCATGCTAATACCTCTAAAAGGGCCAAATAGGTCTAGGAGTATACATCCAAATGCATGGCTATGGAATCAAACAGAACTTCTTTCAAAACCAGAGTCCTGCACACACTAGCTAAATGACCTTAACCTCTTCGTGTCTTAGTTATTTCAACTATAATATGAGAATAGAACCATCTATCTTGTCAGGTTTGATTGCTGTGAAGTTTAATAAAATAAACCGTAATTGCAAGTCTCTAGAAGAATGCTTGAAATATACGTGCTGGCAAACACTGGTACTTTTTTTTTTTTTTCTATCCATTGTTCATTCCCTAGTAAGAATTACCTAAACAGAGCTGTCTTTCTAACAGGTAGGAAAGAGCTGAGATCTTGCAGAAAAAAGAAAATTTTAATGAGGATAAGAGTAGTGAAAAGAGGTTAAGATATTGGAAACTGTAAATAAAGCAGTGTAACTAAACTGTTGGATGAAAATGATCTTCCTGTACACAAATCTTCCTTCCTCACCAATTTCTGAATGTAGAACTAAGCATTTGATGCCTAATACCTTCTACTACACTTTATCAAAAAGGCCAAAATTCCCATTTATAACTTGAACTTGTACAAGTGAGAAATTAACCAGTATGTTTGTCTACCTGACCACTGCTTTTGAGTATCTTGCATTGTTTTACAGAGAAGGTGTTTTACTAGATTTTAAAGAAAAAGTTTCTTACATAACTGCATTAGGTAGAAGAAATGAAAGTCCTCAAGGTGAGGGGAACTACTGTAGGACCATGAGACAGGGATTACTCCATCCCTGACTGTAAGAGACGCAAGTACTATTCCATGTCCTACCTACCCAATCTATCCTACTTATTTGCCCTCAAATCCCCTCCCCAGTAGATGGATTAAAAATTCACACTAAAGACTTCGATCAACAGAATTCTATCCCAGAGTTGCCAGGGTTAAGAAATTGGCTTTTCTTAAAACCAAGTTCAATTATGTAGATTAGCCTTATAGATTATTTCAGACTCTATTCATCTAGTTTGATTGTTACCCCTTGTGATATGTGCAGTTGCAGCAAATTTAATATTCATGGTAATTGAATTTTTGTTGCTCAAATATTCATAATGTCATTCCTACCAGCACAGCAAGCCAGAGGGAAAGAAAATGTCTTGGGGGGAAACTAAAGGATTGTCATTTCTAATTTTCAACTGACCCTTGAAAAGTATTAGGTAGCATGTTGTTACCCCTGAAAGAACTGGACAAACTTCTTACACTGCCTCACAATTGATTCAGATGGGAGCCAAAGCATGTAAAACAAAGAAGCCAGGAAATGTTCTAACCTAACTTTTAAGTCCTGGAGGTCTCCCCAAGAAAATATGACCCCTGTGTTTAGGGGAAATCCATTCAGCTCCACGCTTCCGTGCTGAGGCTGTCTCTTCAGGGAAAGGTGGATGTTGTCCAGTTTGGTGTCCACGTCAGAAACCAGGACATGCTCTGTGCTGATGACACACTGACTTCCCTCAGCCACTCTCAGAGGGTTGGTAAATACCTAGAAAGAAGGAAGGAAACATTTAAAGTCTTGTTCCATGAGGTGTACCTGAAGACAGAGCTCATGAAACCAACAGAAAATTTCCAGCACCATCTTCACGTCAATCAAACTTTCAAGACAGTGCTAAAGCGAACAAGTTCATAGCTGAACATCCTGGCTGAAAAGTATTTTTTACTAAATGCTTCCAATTCTAAACACTGATGGACACAAAGAAACAAGGCAGATCTAGAAACCTGAAAGCATCTGCATTTCATTGATCTCAGACCCTGTAGAGTAGAAGCAGCAGTCAGATTTACCATCACTGGTGCTAAACTGAGAAAATAATAACATTCCTCATCGCGTCCACACCTACCATTGCTCGGCACATATGTACCTTAATCTACAAAATGAATAAAACCTACATCAAATTCCCCTAGAGAAAGAATCCATCTCTTTTTACACCCTAAAAATTCTTAAAGACTTGGGAAATTGACTGGAGCTTTTAAGCATCAGGGTAGTGAGTGTTTTAGATATGGAAGTAGAATAGGTAAATTGAAGACTAGAAATTGAAGATTTCATAGGAAATAGATTTATTCAAGCATTAGAATTAAATATTAAAGCCATAAAGATAATTTTCTATAACAGAAAAACTCACAGCTCAATGAAAGTTTACTTGAAAGTAAAAAGCAAGTTAGAAGGGCTTGGGCTATTTTATCATCCCATTGGGAGTTGGCAAGAAGTGTTCCATGGTCAAACACATCTAGAAAATAGTTACAGTATCTTCACCTTGGAGGTTTATAGGATTCGTAAGTGTATTCAGCACTCTGAGACCCTACAGTAGGAAAATCTGCTAACTTTGTTTAACCTATCACTTTCTCAAATTTGTATTACTACATAGAAGCAAAATCAGGGAGATACAGTTGAGCTACCAAGTCATGGGCTCTGAAGGCTTCTCACACATGGTCTGGGGTGAGTCCTCTGCTAACGTGAGGACACAGGGTTCTCTGAGGAAGCAGCTCCTCTCTTCAGAGCAGCTGCCACTCCTAGAAAGGAGAGCACTCCCCAAGGAAAGAGCTGGTAAAGAGGAGGGCGGGGGCAAGAAATGGGCAGAGGAAAGGGAAGTGAGCAAGAAATTACAGCCTCCACGGAGAGCCCTGCTCCATCCTCCCAGGGCACAGCCGCCCCAAGGGCAGCTCCTTGGATCATGGAAATGAAGAGACTATGCTCCCTGGGACAGCTGCCTTGTATTCTGTAATAAACTATTTCTGCCAGCAAAGGAAGACATAAAGTAAGAGCCTTTTCTCCCTACAGCCACTCACCTGCACCCTTCCTAAGTGCCTTACTCTGATTTTGCCAAACCTACATTTTCACTGTTTGTAGGAGAAAGAAATAAAGAGAGCTCTTATTTAAAGAGGATTATTACCACTGAAACATGGTCCATGTCCGCCAACCTCACTTTGTCCTGAGTTGCATCGATTAATATCCCAAGATGCTAAGTTTCAAGGAATACACTTTGCCTTATTAGATGATTTTTAAATATATATGTATTTCAGGACAACTTTAAAAAACTAAAACCTTATCCCCCCCCCCCATTAATTATTCACTTTCTAGTCCCTGCCTGAACCCAGTGCTTGGATTTCTGGAACTTCAGATCAGCATGGTGTCAAGATCCCCTAATGGTTATCACTTAGCCCAGAAATAACTGTGGATTTTCACACCAGGGAACCACTCCCATGACCTGGTTCACTGAAGCCACTCATTTAATTTTATTTCTACTATTCTCAGTTTTCTACAGTACTATTTCATTTGTCCCATCCACTGTAGAAAAAAAGACAGAAGCCACTAAGCCTCTTGAGCCCCAAGTCCTCATAACTATTCCATTTACCTTCAAATGATGGAGGTAACTATTCACTTCACCCTTTCTGGTTTTTTCCACAGATCATCTTTCTCTAGCAAGAGGCTGGACAGCTTGGCATAAAAAAACTGTTTCTCTGTGATTGTTCTATAACACACATTAGCTTCTTTAGATGCTGGGCTATTTCAGGGCATGTATCTCATTGAGACATAGAAAAGGATGGTCTGAATAAAATCTAATCAAATTGAAAGACATTCTAAACTATTTTTTATACAGGGAACGTGATCTGGTCCCTGACAGGGAAGGAGGCAAAGAACATAGTTTACATTCCTTTTTTGTGAGCTCTTGGGCCCATCTTCTACCAAATACTGCAAGCTCAGAGGCTGGCAGGGTCAAGCCAGTGATGTAAATGGGTGTCTTGAGTTGGGTGGGGACTTGGGTGACTGGGGAATGTGCCCTGTTCAGCTGCTGGGGTGTGGGGGGTAGGGAAGTGGACTCAGTGTTGCCAGAGCTTCCAAATTTTCAAGAGAAGCCAGAAATCCAAACTTGATACAAAACCTCCTGATGTTTAAGTGTTGGCAACTCATTATTTTCAAATATTATTTAGACTCATCAAAACAGTTGTGTGGTTTGGGTAAGCCCCTTGGTACTGCAGGGTGAGACCTCTGCTCCACAACTTTGGGCAGCTGTAGAGATGGTGAGGAGAGCAAAGGAAAAGGAGCATCCGTGCTTTCCTGGCTATATTCCAGGTGGCTGCCTGGGAAGGTGGCCTCTTTCCTTAGGGATGAGACACATGTGGGTTCTAGTCCCCTCTGGTTCCTAATGAATGGGTAATCACACTTGCCGCTTTTGAGGGGAAAAAGAAAACCTAGGAATAGCCACCCTCATTAACTCTAGTGCTCTGATCGGGAGGGAGCAGGTAGGGAACAAATTCTCACCATGAATCCCAGCCTCGCAGATAAGATGCACAAGATAGCATCACCTTTGTAGTTTGATTTTAATGAGAGACCCAAGTGCTTTAAAGCTGACACAAACATTGGGGACTGGAACAGCATGGGATGCAAGGGTCCATCTCAATTCATTTCAGAAAATTAAAGAGCTTATTTAGATGACAGAACAGCATAGCTGGCCTGCGGACAGAGCAAATAAGCCTATCTGGTTGCTAAGAGACTCCTAATTTAATCCCCTTCACCTGATCAACACATGAAACTCAGCAGAAAGGAAAGAGATTTTGATAAAGCTTTGAAAATAATGCCAAATTCAGCAACTAACAAATCTCATCTTTTAGATAGAAAGTCCCATAGGAGGTGAAGGACTTGCCTCCCCATGCTTTTTTTCCTACACTGTAGCTGGAAAATAAAAAAGTTCTTTGAAAGAGCCTAAAGAGAAGTTAGCATTTTGAGTAAGTCTTTCAAAATCTTTCTTTCCTTAGGTCTTCCCCCCATTTTCATCCTTCACATCAAGCATTATGCTTACCTCAGGGACCTGATTGTCCACCGGAAGAATCGTGATGTTAAAGCAGATCCCGAACAAAGTGCCACCGTGCTGGTTACTGACAGAAAAGGCAAACTGGACGTGTCGGGGATGGGGGCCTATATCTTGCATGGGTGGCATGTAGGCCACTTTCATATGGTTCACAGCATGCTGCAAAGCAAATCAAGATGGACATGTGGGTGCCGATTTCCCAGGATGAGAGAGATTTAGAGACCTAAGTCTAAGATACCCATCTCATTCACTGATAGGGAACATTGTAAATGCCACCATCATCAATTTGAAGATCCAAAAAAGCTCTATCTTACAAATCGCATTTTCTAAAAGCAGGAGGGCAAAGAACAAATAAATTAAGTGACTACTTCAAGTGCTTGAAGCCAGGCATCTCTGCGAAAGACACGAGACTGCATTTTAACCCAGCTCTGCCACAAAGTAGCTGTGTGATATTGGTCAAGGAACTTAAACTTGTGAGGTCTCTGTTTCCTTACTTATAAAATGAAAAAAATAATAGTACTTACCACATAGGTTGACATACTCATTTAATACAACCTCTACCTACAGTGAGATTCAGCAGCTCAGGGGTAGCTGCTGCCTAAGCACTAATCATTACTGTGCCTCTAGTCAGGTCTGCAGAGCAGAGGCCACAGGAGCAGGGAGAGGGCTAATGAAGGATTTTGGAAAGCAGTAGATAGCATGCACTGACTTATGTCCCCCACAAAAAAAGATACGTTGAAGTCCTAAGCCCCGGTACCTCAGCATGTGACCTTACTTGGAAACAGGGTTGTTGCAGATGTAATTAGTTAAGGTAAGGCCATAGTGGAGTAGGGTGGGCCCTTAATCCAATATAACTTGTTCCTTATAAGAAGAGAGAGACTCAGGGAGAACACAGCCATGGAGTGACAGAGGCAGAGAGTGGAGTGATGATCTACCAGGAAAGGAATGTCAGATTGCCAGCAAACCACTAGACGATGGAAAGAGGTAAGGTAAGACCCCACTGCTCCCCGACCAAACAGGGTTTTGGAGGATGGTGGCCCTCCTGAGACCTTGTTTTCAGACTTCTAGCCTTCTAGCCTCTAGTTTCAGAACAGTAAGACAATACATCTCTGTTCTTTTAAGCCACCTAGTTTGTGGTACTGGGCTATAGCAGCCCTAGGAAACTAAGATGGTAGGATATTGGATGAACTGACTTTGATGGAGTAAACACATATGCACCAGGTCCCTAAATCAGAGCCCTAAGCCAGGGACCTAAATTGATGCAAAAGAGTGTGTTGAATTATAACAAGATTTTACAATCATATCCAGCTTGATCAAGCATTTTCAAATGTTACATGTCACCTGCTTAATGGAAATGTGTAAGCAGAAAGAATACAGACATCAAGTATTTGTTGCTTGTGACAGATGTCAAAGGCCAATACTCTCAAGTGCAACATTAGGAGCACCGTACCTTCTCAGAGGACACTTCCATCATGTTTGTCAACATTTGAGCATAGCATCATACCTGAGTGAATGACTTCAACCCTGGAGCTGCAGGGTTTTTGGTTAGCCTTGGTATGCTGTCTGCCATGAATAATTTCCCAGCATCCAAGTGTCTAAACAAAAATATAAGAGAACACATCAGCTAACTTTCCAAGTAAGAAAAGTTAAATCAAATAGTAGCCCACAACCAAATTTTCTGAAGCTAAAAGTACTCACTGTAGGAAGAAATCAAATGTTCCATCTTTATATTCTCTCTTTATATCAAGACGGGGGGAGGTTCTAGCCTTAAGTCTAGTATCATGAATGCCATTCTCATCATGACTGCAGAAAGTATGTACAGAATTTCTGCTCTGACATCATGAAAGGGAATCTAACTACAATAAGATGTAGTTAGATACTCATCCTAAAAACGTTTCCTCACTATCATTTGGTAGATAATACAAACCTAAGGTATATTCATGATATTTTCTGGATTTGAATCAGAGAATATGGCCACTTTTGTGGGCTGCAATATCTAAAAATAAAGTGTTGAAGACTCAGTACATTTTACTAAAGAGAAAAAAAAAGTGTTATCTTTAGAAAAAGGGATTAAAGACTGTTTTAAGCCTATCTAAGCTGAAGACACTACAAGCTGCAGGCCACTTACCAATTAATATAGCTTTTGAAGGGAGGTATGAGACAAGTTTGAGATTAGAATAAATGCTGAATTGAATATAAGTTCATGTGTGACCAACGAAGCAAGTGAACCACAGTAGTATACACTGACACTTTCAACTCAATCCTAGAACGCAACCCTCAACTAATAGCCCAGGTGATGACTCTTTGTAGAGATACCTGTGGCTAGAGGAGAAAAATGGAGGAGTGGTTACTGTGTAGAGCAGCTCCCTGTCATATGATTCTGTATCTACAAAATGCAGATGTTTCTTAGTGATATAGGCCACCTCCGTTTCCTTAACAACCAAATGTCGAGAAACTCCAGGAATCTCTTTTGGAAGCTGGTCATCTACTGGAGTGATATGGATTGTCACCACCTGGAAAGAAATTATCTTTACAGTTAATTTGAAATACCAAAAAGACACCAAAGAAAGCTACCCCACTATCATCCAGTCACAGTTATGATTTTCAAAAACTGCCATTTTGTAATACACTTCCAGTGAAAAAATTTGGGAGTTATTAGGAATGTGAAAAATGGAACATTCTCCACCCATTTTTCATTCTATCTTAAGAATACGATGATCACAATTATAGTTAATGCAGTCATGAGTGCTATAGAATAGGCATATAATACACAAAATATGTTCCTGGTTTTATTTCTACACCTCCCTTTCCCAGCAACCTGGGCTTTCTCTTCCTCTTTCCACTCAGTCACAGATCCTGGAAACCTCGACATTACTTTTGGTTCCTCTTTCTCTACCCACATATAACACATCACCAAGTCCTGGAGTTTGTACTTACAATATTTTCTAAACAGTGACCACACCCTAGTCCCAAAGCTGTCATTCCCACTGTTCCTGACTTTGCTCCAGTTTTCATAATTTC
Source organism: Kogia breviceps (assembly GCF_026419965.1). NCBI lineage: Eukaryota > Metazoa > Chordata > Mammalia > Artiodactyla > Physeteridae > Kogia > Kogia breviceps. Next base: position 58,642,960 of record NC_081317.1, on the reverse strand, counting down.
CTTACATGATCACAACGGCTTTCCATCAGCCCTAACTCCAATAACTCATTTTGACTTTTCATACCTCTGGTGTTATCTTTTTAAAAATACAAGTCAAATCAGGTTATTCACTTCCTCAAAAATCTAAAAAAAGATACAAATGAAGTTATCGACAAAACAGAAATAGACCCACAGACATAGAAAACAAATTTATGGTTACCAAAGGGGAAAGGCAGGGGAGGGATAAATTAGGAGGCTGGGATTAACATATACACACTACTATATATAAAATAGATAACCAACAAGGACCTACTGTATCGCACAGGGAACTACACTCAATATTTTGCAATAACCTCTAAGGGAAAAGAATCTGAAAAAGAATATATATATATATATATATATATATACACACACACACACACACATGAATAACTGAATCACTGTGTTGTACCCCTGAAACTAACACATTGTAAATCAACCATACTTCAATAAAATTTTTTTTAAAAGAAAGTTAAAAAAAAAATCTTAACCCCCCAGGAGGGATAGAATTATTCAAACTCTTTAGCATGGTATTCAAGACCCCTCACAGTTTAAACACACTGTTTATTTCAACTTTATCTTTTACGACCTTTCAACATTAATCCAGCATCCTGATTGCACTCAGTGGACCCAGTCCTAGTCCTCAAACATGCCTCTGTGCTCTGAATCCTGTTGTTCCTTCAGTCTGTAATGCTTTTCTCCTGCTCTCTCCAGCAACCTGAGTCTTTCTTACCCTTGAAGGTTCTTCTTGAAACGTTCTCCAATTTCTCAGTTGGAATTAATTTTTCCTGAATTTTGGTTATCCCTTGATAAACATTGTTATTTCATTGTCTTGTATTATTACTTAGTAGTTTACATGTAAATCTCTCCTAGACTGAAATTACCATGAGGAGGATCATAGTATAGTGCAAACCACATGGAATTTGGCAGTGAACAGACAGTTAAAATCCTGGGTAAACCACTTATTCGCTGTTACTGATCTTGAACAGGTCACTCAACTTTTTTCAGTGTCAATTTTCCTATCTGTAAATTAAGCATAATATCAATAACCTCACAGAATTTTATGAGGATCAAACATCACTATGAAGATAAAATGTCTGGCATATATTATGTGCTCAATAAATATTTTGTTCATTTCTATATCTCCACCACATCTGGCATGGTATTTTGTAGGTAGGAGGCACTTTATAGGTATTTCCTCACTGAATGAGTCAACATGCCCTGTTTGTGATGTTAAGAATTTTCTCAAACATTCATAGGTTTGGATCTTGCAAGAGGGCAAGGAGACTTTGCCAAACAGCTTTTTATCATCACATTTATTTTTTTTTACAATAATCCAAGATTGGCTGGGAGAAAGCAATTACTCTCTCTTGAAATGGTACATTTGCTTGGCATCATGAGTCACTGTACAGCCTGATGCATGAAAGTATTCTGACTCTGGTTTTGATTTATTTTAATATTGTCACTGAAGTACAGACCAGCAATGCCAATTTTTTATAAGATAATGGTGTTCACAATAACCAATTTGAAAATGAAGAGAATTTCTTTTTTAAGTTAACATACAAAGCAAAAACTAAAACATGGTTAAGCTTTTGCTATGATACGAAAAAGACTGGAACATCAGCTCAGCCACCTACAAACTTTGCTGCCTGGGGCAAATCATTTAACCCTTTTGGGGTTCAGTTTTTCTCTCTTTACACTGGGAATAATAAGGATGACTATTATAGTGAAGTGCTGTCAGGATCAAATGAGATAGCTGATAGCACAGTGAGTACCTGGTAGTAGGTGCTCAATAAATTAATTCTGCCTCCATCCTTCATTACTTTTACAAAAGCATATAGCATATTTACTACTCCATTATGAAGCATTTCAATAATTAGAAACTAAACTCAGTTATCAAAATAAAGGAACACAATGACAGTCATTTCTCCAGTTCCTGCAATCTGTGTCATGATTTTTTTTCCAGTTACAGTTTTTTGTTAATCTCTAAAGTTCAGAAATTCTCTATGGGACATCCCAGCCATGGTGTGGATCAGTGAGGTTCCACTTAATTGAAAAACTAGATTTAATAAGGAAACAATAGTTATTATGCCTTCAAAGAGACCACTTTCTATGCTAATTTATTCTCCAGTGTGTTCTTTGTGCACAAAGAATGTACAAGCATGCTTTTCTATACCCCAGTAGTAATTCATGGTGGGCACATTTTTCAACACGCTTTATGATCGCTTAAGTTGATGTGTCTTTACCTATTTATGCATGTCCAAATAATTACTGTGTCTGTGTTCTGTGGGTGAGAAAGATCCTATTTTAACAAACTCCAAAGAGAAATAAAGTGTTCCCATTTTTACTGAAATTTGGTTGTAAAAAAGACCTAATTAAATACCCATTCCCACAAAGTGGAAAACTAGTGCCTATACTAGTCACTGGGCTCTTGCTCGTTGCCTTCTCCTACATGCATCCAGTCTACTTACGGCCACAAGCACCCACAGACAGATCTGCAGGGAATCGGATCATAAAGTAATAAATCAGTATATAAAATGACAACCACTAAACTTGACCCTCAGAATCCAGCTCACAATATGATACTCCACTGGCCACTATCTGCCTTCCTTGTAGACCTGGGTTCTTGATCCCTTCTCTGCACTGAGCTTTGCTTTCTGCCTGATTCCTTTTTTGCATCTTCCTTTGAGATTATCCAGTGCTTTTTCTCAACCCCAGGAGTTATTTCCAATGCTAGTTTTGCCCACTCCCCTTCCTGGTCTGACTTCTGATAAATGCCCACTCTGGGTGCCTGTTCTCTCCTCTGGTCACGTTGCACTCCTTCCTCACACTTTGCCCCCAGGCCTTTGTGGCATCTGCTCCTTTCTTCCTGTTTCTTAGTCCTCTTTCTCCATTTCTCTTCTATCCTTATGTTTCGCTCTCCATTTTACTGCTAACGTTACTCTCTCCCGGGTTAAAATCTAAGGTATAAATTCTATTAAGCCTGCTACTGAGAGGAATAAAGAAGAAAAAAATTTTTTTTCCCTTTCTCTGGTCAGGACTACTTTACATACAATGAACTATATTCAGTTTAAGTATATAATTTGATGAGTTTTGACAATCTTATATACCTGTCAAGGCACCACCACAGTTAAGATACAGATTTTCCATGGATTTACTGTTTTTTTTTGGTTGGTTTGTTTGATAGTATTTCATCGTATAGATATAGTTTTTTAAACCGGTCTTCTGTTGATAAGCACTTGGGTAGTGATACAAAGAATTCTGTAATAACCTAAGAAAATATTTTTCAAAAGCAAATTGAGTAGGTGAGGCTTTACTTGATGACAGTCATGGCAACCAAGGTAGAAAGAGAGGGGGGTTCTTGCTAACATCTTGTTGATGTGTAGGTAGATCTCTCAGTAGGAGTATCTAGAGGGAAAGATGAGAAGAAGTAAGAAGCATCTCCACTTGTGTAACTTCCTTCCTGTTTTAAATAGATTCTCACCTGAGATCTTTGATTTCTGCCCCTATGAAAGGAAGTGTTCTAACAGTATGGCCAAAACAATCCTGGGCCTGAGTTTAATCTTCAGTGACTGGGGAACCTTCCGATCACAAAAGCTCCCATCAAGTAACCATTTCATCTGGACTTGTAGTTGAACAGCTGAAAGTTACAGATTTTGTTGAATATTTAAAATACATTTATATTTGTAAGACATGACCAGATACTACTCATCCAAACTGAAGATGCAGTCATCAAACAGACCAGCTGATCATTTGAGTCCCTTAAAAATTGGAGCTTCAGGTATATCAGGGTTTTACAACACAGTAATTCTTACCAGCACACACACATACAAAATATTTGTTTTGTTGTTATGCACACCACTATTTCCTGGAAACTCTGAAAACTAAAGCTTTACACTTATTACTTTTGCATCTTACTCCTTCCCCAGTCCCTGCCACATGTCTGGGTCTTCTTATTTCCCCCTCATTTCAATAAAAGTTGAAAGAACCAGAGTTTATTTTGGAACCAACACACATTTCTGGAGGTTCTAGTCTGAGTCAGATACCAAGATCTGAAGACAGAGAGGTGAATAAATCAGGATCCCTGTCATAAATGAGCTCACAGTTGATCCAATAAAATAAATAAAGGCCTCACATTACAGTAATTTGATATCAGATTATATAAAAGGAACAGATAGTCAAGCCTGGGGAAACAGGTATGGAACAGGAGCATCAGAGGATGATTCCTGAAGCAGGTGATTCTATAGCTGAGAGCCAGTCCACAGTCTGAATAAGCTAAAGCTGCCACACATCAGAAGAGAGAGAGCTGGGAAAAAATGGACACTAGATATACTCTACTAAACATACTGCTACTGCATCAATGAGTTTTAACTGTCCTCAATTACAAAGATGTGGCTAATCTCGTCTATTCTTAAGAGACCATGTGACAGATTTGGAGGATAATCTAGTCCAAAAAAGATGAAGGCTGAGACTAAAGCAATGACGGTGGGGTGGGGAAATAGAGACAGATGAGAGAAATTTCTCAAGTAGATTTATTAAGATTAGCTGACCAACTGGTTATGCAGATACTCGAGAGAAAGGGGGTAGGGATGACTTCAAAGATTCTAGTTACAGTGGTTTCATGCAAATTTTCAGGGAAATACGTTAAATGTCTTGGGAACATGTTGAGTTTAAACTGAATGCAGAGGTCTGCTGGAGCCATCGAGACCAGCCACCCGACATCACTGCCACCTGGAGACGGCAGGCTGAAGCCACCTACCAGCCAGAGGAGGCACCTTCAAGATGGCAGAGGAGTAAGACGTGCAGATCACCTTTCTCCCGACAAATACATCAAAACCACATATACATGTGGAAAAACTCCTACAGAACAGCTACTGAATGCTGGGAGAAGACCTCAGACCTCCCAAAAGGCAAGAAACTCGCCACGGTCCTGGCCTTGTGGCTGACAGGATCTGGGTGCTCGGGCCGGGTGCCACCCTTAGCATCTGAGGTGGGAGAGCCGAGTTCAAGACACTGGTCCACCAGAGACCTCCAGGCCCCACATAATATCAAACGGTGAAAGCTCTCCAGATATCTCCATTTCAACACTAAGACCCAGCTCCACTCAATGACCAGCAAGCTACAGTGCTGGACACCCTATGCCAAACAACTAGCAAGACAGGAACACAACCCCACCCATTAGCAGAGAGGCTGCCTAAAATCATAATAAGGTCACAGACACCCCAAAACACACCACCAGACGCAGTCCTGCCCACCAGAAAGACAGCCTCATCAGCCAGAACACAGGTACCAGTCCCCTCCACCAGGAAGCCTACACAACGCACTGAACAACCTTACCCACTGGGAGCAGACACCAAAAACAATGGGAACTACAAACGTGCAGCCTACAAAAAGGAGACCTCAAACACAGTAAGTTAAGCAAAACGAGAAGACAGAGAAATACGCAGCAGATGAAGGAGCAAGGTAAAAAGCCACCAGACCAAACAAATGAAGAGGAAACAGGCAGTCTACCTGAAAAAGAATTCAGAGTAATGATAGTAAAGATGATCCAAAATCTTGGAAATAGAATGGAGAAAACACAAGAAACGTTTAACAAGGACACAGAAGAACTAAAGAGCAAACAAACAATGATGAACAACACAATAAATGAAATTTAAAATTCTCTAGAAGGAATCAATAGCAGAATAACTGAGGCAGAAGTACAGATAAGTGACCTGGAAGATAAAACAGTGGAAATAACTACTGAAGAGCAGAGTAATGAAAAAAGAATGGAAAGAATTGAGGACAGTCTCAGAGACATCTGCGGCAACATTAAACACAACAACATTCAAATGATAGGGGTCCCAGAAGAAGAAGAGAAAAAGGAAGTGTCTGAGAAAATATTTGAAGAGTTTATAGTTGAAAACTTCCCTAATATGGGAAGGAAATAGTCAATCAAGTTCAGGAAGCACAGAGAGTTCCATACAGGATAAATCCAAGGAGAAACATGTCAAGAGACATATTAATCAAACATCAAAAATTAAATACAAAGAAGAAATATTAAAAGCAGCAAGGGAAAAGCAACAAATAACATACAAGGGAAACCCCATAAGGTTACACAGCTGATTTTTTAGCAGAAACTCTGCAAGTCAGAAGGGAGTGACAGGACATATTTAAAGTGATGAAAGAGAAAAACCTACAACCAAGATTACTCTACCCAGCAAGGATCTCATTGAGATTCAACAGAGAAATTAAAACCTTTACAGACAAGCAAAAGCTAAGAGAATTCAGCACCACCAAACCAGCTTTACAACAAATGCTAAAGGGACTTCTCTAGGCAGGAAACACAAGAGAGGGAAAGACTTACAATAACAAACACAAAACAATTAAGAAAATGGTAATAGGAACATATATATCAATAACTACCTTAAATGTAAATGGATTAATGCTCCAACCAAAAGATACAGACTGGCTGAATGGATACAAAAAGAAAGCCTGTATATATGCTGTCTACAAGAGACCCACTTCAGACCTAGGGAAACATACAGACTGAAAGTGAGGGGATGGAAAAAGATATTCCATGCAAATGGAAATCAAAAGAAAGCTGGAGTAGCAATTCTCATACCAGACAAAATAGACTTTAAAACAAAGACTATTACAAGAAGTAAAGAAGGACACTACATAATGATCAAGGGATAAATCCAAGAAGAAGATATTACAATTGTAAATATTTATGCACCCAACATAGGAGCACCTCAATACATAAGGCAAATGCTAACAGCCATAAAAGGGGAAATCGACAGTAACACAATCATAGTAGGGGACTTTAACACCCCACTTTCACCAATCGACAGATCATCCAAAATGAAAATAAATAAGGAAACACAAGCTTTAAATGATACATTAAACAAGATGGACTTAGTTGATTTTTATAGGACATTCCATCCAAAAACAGCAGATTACACTTTCTTCTCAAGTGCTCATGGAACATTTTCCAGGATAGATACATCTTGGGTCACAAATCAAACCTTGGTAAATTTAAGAAAATTGAAATCATATCAAGTATCTTTTCTGACCACAACTCTATGAGACTAGTTATCAATTACAGGAAAAAATCTGTAAAAAATACAAACACATGGAGGTTAAACAATATTCTACTAGATAACCAAGAGATCACTGAAGAAATCAAAGAGGAAATCAAAAAATACCTAGAAACAAATGACAATGAAAACATGATGACCCAAAACCTATGTGATGAGCAAAAGCAGTTCTAAGAGGGAAGTTTATAGCAATACAATCCTACCTCAAGAAACAAGAAACATCTCAAATAAACAACCTAACCTTACACCAAAAGCAATAAGAGAAAGAAGAACAAAAAACCCCCAAAGTTAGCAGAAGGAAAGAAATCATAAAGATCAGATCAGAAATAAATGAAAAAGAAATGAAGGAAATAATAGCAAAGATCAATAAAACTAAAAGCTGGTTCTTTGAGAAGATAAACAAAATTGATAAACCATTAGCCAGAGTCATCAAGAAAAAAAGGGAGAGTACTCAAATCAATAGAATTAGAAATGAAAAAGAAGTAACAACTGACACTGCAGAAATGCAAAGGATCATGAGAGATTATTACAAGCAACTATATGCCAATAAAAGGCAGCCTCTTCAATAAGTAGTGCTGGGAAAACTGGAGAGCTACATGTAAAAGATTGAAATTAGAACACTTCCTAATACCATATACAAAAATAAACTCAAAATGGATTAAAGACCTAAATGTAAAGCCAGACACTATAACACTCTTATAGAGGAAAACATAGGCAGAACATTCTATGACATAAATCACAGCAAGATCCTTTTTGACCCACCTCCTAGAGAAATGAAATAAAAACAAATAAAAACAAAAATAAACAAATGGGACCTAATGAAACTTAAAAGCTTTTGCACAGCAAAGGAAACCATAACCAGACAAAAAGAAAATCCTCAGAATGGGAGAAAATATTTGCAAATGAAACAACTGACAAAGGATTAATCTCCAAAATATATAAGCAGCCCATGCAGCTCAATTAAAAAAAAAAAAAAAAAAAAAAACCCAATCCAAAAATGGGCAGAAGACTTAAATAGACATTTCTCCAAAGAAGATTTACAGATTGCCAACAAATATATGAAAGGATACTCAACATCACTAATCATTAGAGAAATGTAAATCAAAACTATAATGAGATATCACCTCACACCACCCATAATGGCCATCATCCAAAAATCTGCAAACAGTAAATGCTGGAGAGGGTGTGGAGGAAAGGGAACAATCTTGCACTGTTGGTGGGAATGTAAATTGATACAGCCATTATGGAGAACATTATGGAGGTTCCTCAAAATCTAAAAATAGAACTACCATATGACCCAGCAATCCCACTACTGGACATATACACTGAGAAGACCATAATTCAAAGAGTCATGTACCAAAATGTTCATTGCAGCTCTATTTACAATAGCCAGGACATGGAAGCAACCTAAGTGTCCATCAACAGATGAATGGATAAAGAAGATGTGGCACATATATACAATGGAATATTACTCAGCCATAAAAAGAAATGAAACTGAGTTATTTGTAGTGAGGTGGATGGACCTAGAGACTGTCATACAGAGTGAAGTAAGTCAGAACGAGAAAAACAAATATCATATGCTAACACATATATATGGAATGTAAAAAAAAAAAAAAAAGGTTCTGGGGCTTCCCTGGTGGCGCAGTGGTTGAGAGTCTGCCTGCCGATGCAGGGGATACGGGTTCGTGCCCCGGTCCGGGAGGATCCCACATGCCGTGGAGCGGCTGGGCCCGTGAGCCATGGCCGCTGAGCCTGCGCATCCGGAGCCTGTGCTCCGCAACGGGAGAGGCCACAACAGTGAGAGGCCCGCATACCACAAAAAAAAAAAAAAAAAAAAAAAGGTTCTGAAGAACTTAGGGGTGGGACAGGAATAAAGACGCAGATGTAGAGAATGGACTTGAGGACACAGGGAAGGGGAAGGGTAAGCTAGCACGAAGTGCAAGAGTGGCATGGACACATATGCACTATCAAATGTAAAATAGATAGCTAGTGGGAAGCAGCCACATAGCACAGGGAGATTAGCTCAGTGCTTTGTGACCAGCTAGAGGGGTGGGAGGGAGATGCAAGAGTGTGGGGATATGGGGATATATGTATACATATAGCTGATTCACTTTGTTATAGAGCAGAAACTAACACACCATTGTAAAGGAATTATACTTCAATAAAGGTGTTAAAAAATAAATAAATCTTCCAAATAGAAAATATAAATAAATAAATAAAATGAATGTAGCGATGTCAGGTAGAGATATTGGTACACAAGTCTGAGCTGAAGAATATTTAGGAATCAAAAACTAGGCGGTACATGAAAACAGAGCAAAAGTCTTTCTTTTTCTCTCTGTTTCTCTCTCTCTCTCTCCCTCTCTCCCTCCCTCCTTTCTCTCCCCACCCTCCCTTTCTTTCTCTCTGTCTCCACCCTTCCCTTCTTTCTTCCCTCTCTCCCCCCCAACATAGATTAGGAAGATGAATAAAAGTAGAGAAAAATATCATTATGACTTCTTTAGAAGCCCATTCATCATGGGGAATAACTGGATCTATAGAATTCAGCCTGACATATTTGCCAAGATTTTAAAATAATTTTAGGGCTTCCCTGGTGGCACAGTGGTTGAGAGTTCGCCTGCCGATGCAGGGGACACGGGTTCGTGCCCTGGTCCGGGAAGATCCCACATGCCGCAGAGTAGCTGGGCCCGTGAGCCATGGCCGCTGAGCCTGTGCGTCCGGAGCCTGTGCTCCACAACTGGAGAGGCCACGACAGTGAGAGGCCCGCGTACCACACACACACACAAAAATTATTTCAATAAAGTTTTCATTACTGTGGTCTTCACTGTAGAGGAAACTGACATCTATGTTTGTGGGTATGAAAAATATGATCTATAAAATATACAATAGCAGAAAAGGAAAAAGGAGGCCTGAATTTTTGTTTTTAAAAAGGCCTATAGTTTGCTAAAAACGATACGGTATTCTAGTAAGAAACATAGCTCAGTTTGAATGGATACCACAAAAGATTTAGAAATAAATCCTATTAATAGTTTCCATTTTGGATTATCAAATCATCTAAGGTCTCAAGCAAAAATGTAATCTAGAAATGGCATAATTATACACATTGATGAAAAGAGGAGGCTGTTATTTATAAAAGAATTGATTTCAGTCAATAAGCAGGTGAATTGAGAATTCTCTGATTCATTTTCCATTCCCTCTTGATAGGAGCACATACTTCCTTCAGTTTCTGGGCTCTAAACATCATTCTTCCATTTGTTACCTTTATCTTGGCAGACACATGAATATCTCAATCATCTATGCATTGGCTAATGTCAGTGACCGTGACACTATGAGATGATATTATATAACCAATAGGGACACTATATGTAGTGGGTGTCACTTATTTTCAGAAGCCTTTTTTTCCATCCTTACCACCAATCATCCTCTTCTTGCAAGGAGTCTATCCCTTTATAGCTGCCTAGACCCTTCCTCATCTGTAATTTGTATAGGATGATGGCTCCTTAAGCCTATTTTTGTATTCTATATATTTAAATAATATCCTTGAGTGGTAGTAAAACTCTTAGTTCTTCAAAAGCAATGATAAATAATAGTTAATATATTTATTGAGTACTTACTATGTGCCAGAAAGTTCTCAATACTTACATGTATTACGTCGCTTACCCTCACAATCAATTTATAAGGATGTTGTTTTACAGATAAAGAAACTGAATCACAGGTCAGTTAATGTCAAGAACAGGACAAAAACAAAGACAGTCTAACTACAGAGCCTATGTTTTAACCACTACACACAAAATAAGTCAGTGGGTTTTTTTGTTGTTATTGTTATGAAGCAAGCAAATTTTGTGAGCTGCTCTTTATAGAAGGGTCTGATGGTTGAATAACCTTGGAAACACTGCATACACGGTAATTTACACAACTCTGTGAAAAGGTAAGAGAGCAGTTATGTTGCAAAGAAATTGACTTAATTTTGCTTACTCCATCGCTTCTCAAACTTCGAGCTTTGAAATCTGTTTTCCTGTAGTTTCTAATTACATCTTCCAGAACTGATATCTGTGGACAAGACTTTGAGGGAACGTTCAGAGATGGACTCTTACCTGTGGCTCTGAGAGATTTGGAGGTTCGTGGCTGTCCCACAGGACAAATTCAAATGAATCTTCAAAGATTTCTCCACCAAAATGACGATAGTAAATGATGCCATTGAACAGATCCATCTGAAGGAAGCCAGGGACAGGATAGCCTATTGGGTCCACAAAATATCACATACCTTTGTAACAGTCTGCCAGGTGTTGGGGTATAATGATATTGGATTTATCTCCAGAAGTTTTCTCAGTCTAGTATGTTGTATGTACCCAAGGAATCTTTTTTTTAAATTGAAGTATAGTTGATTTACAATATTGTGTTAGTTTCAGGTGTACAGCAAAGGAATTCATATATATATATATATATATATATATATATATATATATATATATATCCAGATTCTTTTCCACTAAAGATTATTAGAAGATAAGGAATATAGTTCACTGTGTTATACAGTAAATCCTTATTGCTTATCTATTTTATGTATAGTAGTATGTCCACAGAATCATTATTAAATGCTTTTATCAAAGCTTATAAATAATAAAGCAGAAAAATTAAAGTTACTACATCTGCCTTAATATATAAAAAAATTAGCATTAGAAAAATATTTTCAAGAAATAGTCTTAACATCAGCCAAGATGGCAGAGGAGAAAGACCCTGAGCTCACCTCCTCTCATGCGCACACCAAAATCACAACTATCTGCAGAACAACCATCAGTGAAAAAGGCCAGAACCTACCAGAGGAGAGCTTCTACAGCTAAAGATCATATAAGGAAGGAACAACAAGACGGGTAGGAGGGGCAAAGTCACAAAATAGTCAAGTCCCATACCCCAGGGTGGGCAATCCACAAACAAGAAAATAATTACAACTGCAGAGTCTCTCAAAGGAGTAAGAGGTCCAAGCCCCAGCCCAGGGGTCCTGCACTTGGGAAGATGAGCCTCCAGGGCATATGGTTTTGAGGGCCAGTGGGGTGACTTTTGGGAGTCCCAGAGGCCTGGGGGAAATAGAGACTTCACTCTTAAAGGGTATATAAGAATCTTTCATGCTCCAGGACCCAGGGAAGAAGCAACAATTTGATAGAAGCCTGGGTCAGAATCACTTGCTGATCTAGGAGAATTTTCTGGAGAGACAGGAGGCAACTGCAGCTCACCCTAGGGACATAGACACTGGCAACAGCCATTTTGGGAATTTGTTCTACCACATGGATACTGGCACTGGCAAATGCCATTGTTGAATCTACTCTTTAACTTATTAGGGTGAAGACCCAGCCCCGACACAACCCACAGGCCTGTAGGCTCCAGTGCTGGGATGCCTTAGGCCAAGCAACTAACTGGGTGGGGATACAGCTTTACCCAGCAGCAGACAGGCTGTCATAAGACCTCCTGCATGAACAGCTGCTTCTGGACATGGCCCTGTCCACCAGAGAGCTCAGGATCCAGCTCCACCCACCACTGGGCAGGCACCAGCTCCAGAATAGCCTGGGCCCCAGCCCCACTCTCCAGGGAGCCTGCTCTAGCCTCCAGACTAGTTTCATCCACCAAGGGGCAGACACTAGCTGAAAGAAAGCCGCAGATATGCAGCCTGTAGACACGACCTGCCCACTAACAGGCCAGAACCTGCAAGGGGACCAACTGGACCATGGTCCTGCCTACTAGTAGACCAACACAAGCTTCAGGACTTCCTGGACCCTGCACCCAACTGTGTCAGGAAGTAGTCCCACCCACCAGTGATCTAAAACCAGCTCTAGGACCCCTGGGTCCTGCAAGCAGACTCCAGGACCTGGCTCTGCCTACCAGTAGGCCAGCACTAGCCCCAGGACCTGGTTCAACACACCAGTGGGTGGGTAACAGCCCTGGAGTCTCCTGGACCTTGACTCAACCCAACAATGAGCCAGCACTAGCCCCAGGGCCCCCTGGGTTTCTGTACTCAGCACCACCTTGTGACCCGGTCCCACCAACCAGCACTCAGCAACCTCCACACAAGGCAGGGCCTGGCAACCAACTGGACAGGGGGCAAATCAAGCCTAGAAGACTGCCTACAAAGTCAGCCTACCACAACAGAAGGACACACTCAGTCCTCATTGGGGGAACCCCTAGAGCATACAGCTCAGGTGATGAGAGGGGGATGTGCTGCTGGGACACATAGAATGTCTCCTTCAAAAGGCTACTGCTCCAAGATTGGGAAATGTAACTAACCTACCAGATACATAAAAATAAAAACAGCAACCTAGGCAAAATAAGGCAACAAAGGAACTAACGTGTTTCTAACAAACAAGATAAAACCCCAGAAGAAGAACTAGGTGAAGTGGAGATAGGCAATCTACCTGAGAAAGAGATAAGGGTAGTGTGATGATAAAGATGATCAAGGAATCCAAGAAAAGAATGGATGCATGGAACAAGAAGTTAGAAGCTTTTTAACAAAGAGTTAGAAAATACGAAGAACAACCAAACAGAGATGAAGAATACAATAACTGAAATGAAAAATACACTAGAAGGAATCAACAGTAGACTAAATGATACAGAGGAAATGATCAGGAAGCTGGAAGACAGAGTAGTGGAAATCACTGATGCTGAACAGACAAAAGAAAACAGAATGAAAAGAAATGAGGACAGTTTAAGAGACCTCTGGGAAAACCTCAAGCACACTAATATTCACATTATAAGGGTCCCAGAAGGAAAAGAAACAGAGAACCTATCAACATATTTACAGACATAATAGATGAAAACTTCCCTAACCTGGTAAAGGAAACAGATATCTAAGTGTAGGGAGTACAGAGAGTCCTATACAGGATTAATTCAAAGAGGAACACACCAAGACATATTGTAATTAAAATGACAAAATTGGGACTTCCCTAGTGGTCCAGTGGTAAAGAATCAGCCTTCCAATGCAGGGGATGTGGGTTTCATCCCTGGTCGGGGAACTAAGATCCAACATGCCACGGGGCAACCAAGCCCACATACCACAACTACAGAGCCCATGTAACCTCTAGCCCACTCGCCACAACTAGAGAGAGAAAACCCACATGCCACAACTAGAGGGAAGCTGAGCACTACAATTAAGAGACTGCGCACTGTAATGAAAAGATGCAGAGTGCCTCACCAAGGATCCTGTGTGCTGCAACTAAGACCTGACACAGCCAAAAATAATAATAATAAGGAAAATAAGTAAATAAAATAAATATTTTTAAACATTTAAAATAAACTAAAATAAAAATAAAATGGCATAATTAAAGATAAAGAGAGAATATTTAAAATGGCAAGGGAAAAGCAACAAGTAACATACAAGGGAATACCCATAAGGCTATCAGCTGAATTTCAACAGAAATTCTGCTGGCCAGAGGGAGTGGCACAATATATTTAAAGTGATGCAAAGGTAAAACCTACAACTAAGAATATTCTACCAAGCAAGGCTCATGTTCAGATTTGATAGAGAGATCAAAAGTTTTACAGACAAGCAAAAGCTAAAAGAGTTCAGCTTAACAAGAAATGTTGAAGGAATTTCTCTAAGAGAAAAAGAAAATACCACAACTAGAAACGTGAAAACTGCAAAAGCAAAATGCTCATCGGTAAAGAAAAACACACAATATAAAGGTAGTAAATCATCCACACACACAGATAGGAGGAAGATTAAAAGACAAAAGTAGTAAAATCATCTATATCCACAATAAGCAGTTAAGGGATATACAAAAAATTAGATGTAATATATGACATCAAAAACAGTAGCTGTGAGGTGAGGACAGCACTAATGCAGGGTTGTTAAAATGTATCTGAAATTAAGACACTGATGAAAGAAATTGAAGACAACACAAACAGATGGAAAGATATACACTGTTCATGTATTGGAAGAATTAAAATTGTTATAATGACCATACTACCCAAGACAACCTACAGATTCAATGCAATCCCTATTAAAATATCAAGGGCACTTTTCACATAACTAGAACAAATCATTTTAAAATTTGTATAGAAACACAAAAGACCCCAAAGTGCCAAAGCAATCTTGAGAAAGAAGAACAGAGCTGGGAGGAACCACACTCCCTGACTTCAGACTGTACCACAAAGCTACAACAATCAAAACAGTATTATACTGGCACACAGCAGACACATAGATCAACAGAACAAAATAGAGAACCCAGAGATAAACCCATGCATTTATGTTCAATTAATCTACGACAACGGAGACAAGAATATACAATGGAGAAAAGACAGTCTCTTCAATAAATGGTGCTGGGAAAACTGGACAGCTACATGTAAAAGAATGAAATTAGAACATTCTCTAACACCATATAAACAAAATAAACTCAAAGTGGATTAAAGACCTAAATGTAAGATCTGAAACCATAAAACTCCTAGAAGAAAACAAAGGCGGAACACACTTTGACGTAAATTATAGCAATTTTTTTGGATCTGTCTCCTAAAGCAAAAGAAATAAAAGCACAAATAAACAAATGGGACCTAGTTAAACTTAAAAGCTTTTGCACATCAACAAAAGAAAAAGACAACCTATTGAATGGGAGAAAATATTGCAGATGATATGACCAATAAGGGGTTAATATCCAAAATAAACAAACAGCTCATACAACTCAACAGCAAAAAAACAAACAACCTGATTTTAAAATGGCAGAAGAACTAAGTAAACATTTTTCCAAAGACATACAGATTGCCAACAAGCACATGAAAAGATGCTCAACATCACTAATCATCAGAAAATTGCAAATGAGATATCACTTCACACCTGTCAGAATGACTATCATTGAAAAGAACATAAGTAACAAATATTGGCAAGGATGTGGAGAAAAGGGAACCTTGTACACTGTTGGTGGGAATGTAAATTGGTGAGCCATTGTGGAAAACAGTACGGAGGTTTCTTAAAAGACTAAACACAGAACTACCATATGTCCCGGCAATTCCACTCCTAGATATATGACTGAAAAAAATGAAAACACTAATTTGAAAAGATATATGCACCCCAATGCTCATTGCAGCACTATTTACAATAGCCAATACATGGAAGCAACCCAAGTGTCCATCAACAAATGAATGGACAAAGAAGATGTGGTGTGTATACACACACACACACACACACACACACACACACATATATATACATAAAATGGAATACTACTCAGCCATTAAAAAGAATGAAATTTTGCAACAATGTGGATGGATTTAGAGGGTATTATGCTAAATGAAATGTCAGAGAATGACAAATAATGTATGATATCACTAACACATGGAATCCAAAAAATACAACAAACTAGTGAATATAACAAAAAAGAAACAGACTCACAGATATAGGGAAGAAACTAGTGGCTACCCATGGGGAGAGTGAAGGGGGAGGAGTGATATAGGCGTATGGGATTAAGAGGTTCCAACTACTATGTATAAAACAAGTAAGCTTCAAGATACATTGTACAACATGGGGAATACAGCCAATATCTTATAATAACAATAAATGGAGTATAACGTTTAAAAATTGTGAATCACTATGTTATACACATGAAACATATAATACTGTACATCAACTATATCTCAATTTTTAAATAATTAATTAATTAAAAATAAAATTAAATATGTTTAAAGAAAGTCTTAAGTAAAACTGCTTGATACCTATTTTGTCAAGCTCCTGACCTACCTACTTCAAAAAGTAGTTATGAAATTATTCTAACAAAATGTAAATAAATGTTATTCATGAAATTTCATTATCAATAATCTAGAATAGGTCAAACATATCTCTTCAACCTTATTTGTTCTCACCTTGCATAGCAGACTTAATTTTTCATGGTATAATAGTTATCTTGAGGCCCAGCTCTGGAACTTTCTAGATTCCAGATGGATAGATCAACTTAACCTAAATCTCAGGCTTCCCATCTATGAAATGGTAATAATAATAATAGAATCTTACCTCATAAACCTGATGTCCCCCTTAGCACAAATTCTGACACAAATGATCTTAACTGCCCAGAACTTACCTATCAGTCCTGGTGCTGGCTTCTTCATGATCTCTCCAGCCTGTGGGGGTTTTGTGATATTAAAGAAGATGTAATCATCACTGGAGTCCATGTCTGAAGCTCTCAGCTTGGAACCCTGGATCAGTATGGTCTGCCCCTCCTCCAGTTCAATCACAACATTGGTTATAAGGAATGGTGGGCTATCATCTTTGGGCAAGATGTTGATGGGAAACTTATGTCGGATGCTGTGTTGGCCGTCGAATATTCTGAAGACCACAAAGTCTTTGGTGGAGTCACTGTCGTCATGATGATATTGAACGACTCCAGCTTGAAGGTCAGCCACGGTGAAGAGAAACCCCTTCCCCCCTGATGGAAAGAACAGAGGTGGAGTGGAATGAAAAAGGTGTGGAGGCAGAAGGTTAGTGAAAGCAGCACTACAGGAGAGGGTGTGAAATGGAAAGTGGTGCAGCCAATGCTTCCCTCACCTGGGAAAACCATAGATTGTTTAGTGGGTTCTGGGGCTCCAAAGACCTGGTTTTGAATACTGGCTGTAATATTTATTAGATGGGTGGACTTAGGCAAGGTATTTAATTTATTTGAGACTCATCTATAAAACAGAGATAATAATACCTACCTAACATTCCCTCTTAAGGATGAGAGAACTCAAACAATAGTGTACCTACAATAAGTATTAATTGTTTTTCGACTCATTATCATCATCCGACAGCACTTCTTAGAGTAGTGGTCTCGAACTAGCAGCATCAGCACCATCTCGGAATTCATTATAAATGCAAGTTCTCAGGTCCTACCCCAGACCTACTGAATTAGAAATTCTGCTGGTGGGTCCCAGCAATTAATGTTCTATGAAGCCCTTCAGGAGCCTAATGCACGCTGAAGTTTGAGAACCGCTAGCTTAATGAGCAAGAGCTACAGCTCTGGTAGCAAATGGCCTGGGTTCGAATCCCAGCTCAGCCACTTTCTAGACAGACAAGTCAACTTCTCTAAGTCTCAGGTTCCCATTTGCAAAGTGAGTGTAATAACAGTACCTTGCTTCATAAAGCTGATGCGAGATAAAGTATGTAGAATGCTTTGTATGATCTGGCACAAAGTAAATGCTTAATAAATGTTTACACTATTTTCCTCCTCTGAGCCAGAACATCATTGCATTATGGGCTATGACTCTCCACTTCAATTATATAGTACTGATAAACATTGCTTCACTGTGCACAAACTATTACAATTCTTAATGGCAGGTGTCCTATTTCTTTCCCCACTCCATATGGTTTTATGGATTAAACATGAGTATAATGAACACTATGAGTTACTTGTCCAACAGGAGCTTTCTGTTTCTTCCTCAGTACAAGAATCCTACTTTTATTTAGAATGGTAATATGATTATTTAAAAATACTCAGGTTCCCAGACTCTGTTGCACCTAGGGGGATAGTATGTAACTTGATAAGAGATATAATCAGACTTCATTGTATCAGGCTCCTAGGAAAAGTTGTAAAATAGAGCAAACTTAGATGGCCTAATTTTTTTTATTGTTCCTTCTCTTTCTTCCTTCCTCTAACACTGATTAAAAGCCTAGAGGTGTAGGCACCATCCTGTGACCACTGACAGAGCAGAAAAGAGCCGCTGGCATCATGGGTACAGAATACCTACCTCTGTGCAACTTGTCACAAGGAGAGAGTGACTCCTGAATTTTTAAGCTGCTGTAGTTGGGTTTTCCTTACCTGCAGCTGAACATCCATCCTAACTAACACATCCAGCTTAAGCTAAACTCCCATTGTCTTGGGATTGGGCAAGAGAATTTATCATTTTATTTTTTCAGAATTTCCTAATCACAAACAATGATAAATAAGAGCTCTCTTTCTACTTTACAGTTAGGCAAACTAAGAGGATAATAGAATTAAATCCTCTGAGCTCATTACAAGGAATGGACTATATTATCATTAAGTATGGATATTTTTATTAGGGCCATTACCTTGTTAACTACCATCCTTATAACTATAAATTCATTTCTTTTAAACTACAACAACTGTTACTAATAACATAATAGCATAATTATTACTAACTAATTAAAAAACATAAGTTTTCCTGTTTTTCACTGCATTTCTCTGAAGCAGAGAAATGAAAAGGAAATATTTTGTCTTTGAACTGCGATAAGATAATCAGTTAAGGAGTATATTTAGAAGGAACCCTACATGGCTCCAGAAAGCAAATCTGAGATTTAAACAATGACTCAAGTACAAAAGACCATTCATAAAATGTCATCCATTGATTTGAGCATCCTAATACAAAAGCCAATGGTTTCAAGATCTCCGGATCTGGGGATTATGATAATTCATTTAGAAATGAAGCCCAAGAGATACTACACATATCCTGTTAAATATGATTTGCTTTTGGAGAAAATAATTCTTGGGTTTTTTTCTAAGTTACAAAGTTTGTTCATTCACCTCTCAGAGTAAGCTGTCCATGCTTCAGGCCATCCACAATGACTACCTGGACAGCATGAATGTCGTCATTGTCAACAATCTGAAACTGTTCCCAAGTGATGGCCCGAGACTGTCCCTCTAGGAGATTCAGACCTACAAGAGAAAGCACAAAAAGTGTCCTGGAAAGTTCTATGACATGCCATGATGCCTACTTTAAGACAAGATTAAAGAATTTTCACTCACAAAACTAGGTAAAAATTGTATCTTCAAAAGCTTCTCGAGAAACTGGAATTCAGTGTTTATTTTAAGTAATATTTTTACTATTAGTACTATTAACTCCAACCTGACAACTGGTTCCTCATGACATATCCTTTAGAGGCACGATGGTGCCAAAAATAAATATTAGAAGGAAACAACATGTTATGTTCACAGTGGTCTCTAGTTCAAAAAGGTCCACAAGGAATTTTTCAAAGGTTGCATTCACATATTTTAAGTGGGCAAGAGTCAGAAGTGCTTTTACACATAAATTATAAGAGCATAAGTATCCCACGGGATAGAGAATTAAAGTGGTTAAATACACAAATACAGAGTTACTGTGCTAGGGAATATTTAATGATGTTAGACAGGAAAGGTCTGACACTTTATAATGAGGACTATGTTTTAATCTGGACTCTAATAAGGAAGGGACTTTTGTAACTAAAGGAATTAAAAATAAAACTTTCTCCTTGGACCCTGCATGCTGGAGGGAATATGGGGAGAGAATGAGTGCTGCTCAGAGCAAGAATACAGATTCCAGACTGAACACGGCCATTAGAGACAGGTAGCATCATCAACCATTCCCATTACCCAGTAGAGCTGGGGGCCAACAGACTGAAGAGACTCTCGAAAAGGAGCAAAGCCTTTTAAAGAAGCAAGGTGATGAAATTTAAAGACAGTGCACTGGTGGACCCAGTTAATGCTTCCTCTCAAATCTACCCAGCTCCCCTTCCTCCTGATGTTGACCATTTGCCTGCTTTCTAGATGCAGCAGTTCCAATAGGCTTCCCACAGTCCCCACATTGTAAAGCCCTGGCTGCCACCACTGCCTCATCTTCTGATGTTGCTGCCCTCAACTGCCCACCAGATGAGGTTTTGGCGTGACCTTCCCTGTGACCATGGCCAGGTCCCACACCATGGGACTCAAGGAGTTTGTACAGTGGCTGTTAAGAAGAGCCAGGTAACACAACCTAGGCATGTGGGGAGTTAACATCCAGTGAGGCAAACTGACCAGGGTGAGAGAGGAGACGGAAGAAGCTGACATGTGTTTGTTCACACTTTCTCAACCCCACCCCTGACTCTTCCCACACAGAGTGGGTTCATCTGCTACTGGATATATCAGCACTATCAAGCAATCAGCTTTATTTTCTTGTAAACCTATGACCAGCTCAGTCACATCACCTTTTTATTTGCCGCCCCCAAACCCCCAACTTCCCTTCCCCTTACTCTAGTTTTCAGTAAAGGGTTAGGGCATGTAATCTGCCTAAGGGGCTGTTTGCTATGGTACCTGGGCTAAGACATATGGCATATTGAAAGAGAGAAAGAAAGGAAGGAAGGAAGGGAGGAAGGGAGGGAGGGAGGGAGGGAGGACAAGCACATATAAAGAATCTCTGAGACTGGTAATAAGGGTTTTGAAGCCAAGAGTGCACAGTACAGCACAGGACAAGGCATCATGGGATGCAGGAGAGGAGCAAGTGAGAACACTAGAAATTTATATAGCAAGAGAGTCACGGTGGTTATGTCTTTGTGGTGGAGTAATGAGTGATTTTATTCACCCATTATTATTTCATTCATTTATTCATTACTATTAACTCATTATTATTTGTCCTACTTATTGTGCTTTCCAAGTTTTCAATGATGAACTTAAGTTCATAATAAATAAAATTTTATTTTAAAAAGAATTCTGGTGTCCAAACTAGTCAAAACCAGATTTGGAGCTCTTAACAAGCCTGGTTTCACAGACCACACATACACATGCAGACCACTAAGTCTCTACACTCAAGCAATAACATAATTAATATTTGATTATTACTAAACTTTAGATCACTAATTCATTCTTTTCTCTCATTATCCCTCAAACAGATGTAGAGTAGGACAGAGAGCCAGATTATAAATCAAGGAAGCCCAACCAACGTTGTCTATCTCTACTGAAACTCACATACATACAAATACACACACATGTTATGTTACCCATGTGCAAGTACACACACGTACACACACACAAGCACAAGAGGTAATCAGTTTAAGCTGCCACCTGAGTATTTAAATCAGACAGATATTTTCTGTGTTAACTGAACCTACCAACACTGCTTATAAGTATGTTTTGAATGCTCTTGATGGTATTAATGGGAAAGGAAAAAAAATCTTCATTTACATTTCACATTTACATTTGATCTAAATATATACATTGCATTTAAAATCTACTCAGGAATGAGAGGCAGTGCAAAGCCTTCTTTTAAAAGAAATAAAGCAGGAGGAGGTCAAGATGGCAGAGTGGGAAGATGCAGAATTCACCTCCTGTCCTCCTTCCACCCCTGTGAGTACATCAAAAATACATCTACATGTGGAGCAATTCTCACTGGAAATGGACTGGAGACTGACAGAAAGACCCTTATGCAACCAAGGCTATAAGAAAGATCCACATGGAGTTGGGTAGGAAGGGAGGAGAATCAATCACGTTGGGACCTGCACCCCTAGAAGGGGACACAGAAGAGGAGTGGGATTACAAGGGTGGAGATATCCCTGGGGAGTGGCTTGAACCACATACTGGGTCCCCCAGCCCTGGGGTCCAACAGTGGGAGGACGAGTGCCCTTAGATGGTATGAAAACCAATAGGACTGACAACAGGGCTGTAAGAAATCTACACTCTGCTCATGAAGAACACACACATTCTTGCTCACTCCCATGACAAGAGAGAGAAAGCAGATTGAAACTGCCTAGGACTCTGGCTGGTTTCCCACAACTGCCTCAGTGCATGCCCTGGCCCATGCCAAGCACCCTTTCCAGCCCCTCTTGCTCTGAGGCACAGTTCCCCACTAGAACCAGGGTTGCCACAGCTGAGGAGAGTGCACAGTTGTTGGGAAGGGAGCTGGCTTGAGCCCAACCCAGGGTTTCTGCTCCAGCTCCAGGGTGGTGTTGGCCACTGAGCAGAGGAGAAGCTCCCACTCACACCTGGCTCTGGCTCTACCTCCTCCATCTCCAGCCCCAACCCCTACAAAGTTGATAGCTGCCAGCACACTCTGAGGAAAGACATGACTTATGTTCACACCAGATCAACCTCTCCCGTGAAATCCACTGGGAACACACAGATTGTATAGGGATGCTCTCACACAAGGACACACATTCAAGACCAGGATAGGTAACTTTTACCTAATTTTATAGAGACGGAGAAAGTTAAGCAAAACAAGAAGACAGAGGATTTTATTTCAAACAGAAGAAGAAAAAAAACCTGAAAAACCAACCAATGAAACAGAGATGAATTAATTACCAGAAAAAGAGTTTAAAGATTAGTAATAAGAATGCTAACTGAACTAGGGAAAAGAACAGATGAACTAGAAAATATGAAAAAAACAGTCAAAACTGAATATACAATAACTGAAATGAAAAACATACCAGAAATAATTAATGACAGACTAAGTGATACAGAGGAACA
Organism: Kogia breviceps; assembly: GCF_026419965.1. Taxonomy (NCBI): domain Eukaryota; kingdom Metazoa; phylum Chordata; class Mammalia; order Artiodactyla; family Physeteridae; genus Kogia; species Kogia breviceps. Next base: position 58,619,712 of record NC_081317.1, on the reverse strand, counting down.
CATAGTGTTCCAGAAGATAGAATAATGGAAAACATCCAATCAGATCAGCAAAAAGAGTAACAAATTTTTAAAAATGAGAATAGTTTAAGGGACCATTGGAACAACATCAAACATAGTAACATTCACATTACACGGGTCCTAGAAGGAGAAGAGAGAAAAAAAGAGGGGGTCAAGATTTATTTCATGAAATTATAGCTGAAAAGTTCCCAAACCTGAAGAAGGAAACAGATATCCACGTACAGGAAGCATAGAGCATCCCAAACAAGATGAAATCAGAGAACCACACCAAAACATATCATAATTAAAATGGCAAAAGTAAAGATAAAAGAGAATTCTAAAGGTAGCAGAAGAAGAACAAAGAATCACATACAAGGGAACCCCCATAAGGCTACCAATGGATTTTTCTGTGGAAATTTTGCAGGCCAAAAGGAAGTGGCATGATATATTTAAAGTGCTGATGGGGAAAAACCTACAACCTAGGATATTCTATCCAGCAAGATTATCATTCAGAATTGAAGGAGGGATAAAGCACTTCTCAGATAAGCAAAAACTAAGAGTACATCAACACTAAACCAATTCTAAAAGAAGTGTTAAAGGTTCTTCTCTAAGTGGAAAAGAACAGGCTATAACAAGAAGTAAGAATCTGTAGGAAAGGAAAAATCCCACTAGTAAAAGCAAATATATAGTAAAGGAACACAAGCATACCACTAAAGAAAATCATTAAGCACAAGGGAAGAAACTAAAAGAAGAAAAGTACAGAGAGGAGCAACAAAAAGAATCAGAAAACAAGTAACAAAGTGGCAATAAGTACATACCTATCAATAATCACTTTAAATGCCAGTGGACTTAATGTTGCCATGAAAAGACATAGGATGGCTGATTGGATTAAAAAAACACACACACAATAAAACCCAAGATCCATCCATGTGCTGCTTACAAGCGGTCTACTTCAGAGCTAAAAATACAGACTGAAAGTGAGGTGATGGAAAAAAGATACTTCATGCAAATGGAAATGACAAGAAAGCAGGGGGTAGGCATACCCATATCAGACAAAATAGACTTTGAAACACAGTCTTACCAAAAGACAAAATGGACATTATAAAATGATAAAGGGATAAACAGAAGAAAAGGATATAATATTAGCTAACAAATATGCCTAATATAGGACCAACTAAGTATATAAAGCAAATATTAACAGACATCAAGAGAGAAATTGACAATGATACAATAATATTAGGAGAATTTAATGCCTCACTTACATCAATGGACAGATCATCCAGACATAAAGTCAACAAGGAAATAATAGTCTTAAATGACACTTTAGACCAGTTGGACTAAATAGATACCTACAGGATATTTCATCCAAAAACAGCAGAATACACATTCATTTCAAGTGTACAGAGAATGTTTTCCAGGATAGATCACATGGTAGGCTACAAAACAAGTCTCAGAACATTTAAGAGGATAGAAATGATATCAAGAATTTCTCCAACTACAATGGTATGACCAGAAATCAATTGCAGGAAGAAAAATGAGAAAAACACAAACACGTGGAGACTAAAAAACATGCTACTAAAAAAACCAATGGGTAAACAAACGAATCAAAGAGGAAATCAGGAAATACTTTGAGACGAATGAAAGAAAAAGAAAACCCACAACTTTCCAAAATCTATGGAACACAGAAAAAGCAGTTCTAAGAGGGAAGTTTATAGCAATACAGGCCTACCCTAAGAAACAAGAAAAATCTTAAAAAACAACCTACCCTACTACCTAAAGGAGTTAGAAAGAGAAGAACCAAGGAAGCCCAAAGTCAGCAGAAGGAAGAAAATTATAAAGATCAAAGAGGAAATAAATAAAAATAGAGACAAAAAAAACAACAGAAAAAAATCAATGAAACCAAGATCTGTTTTTTTGAAAGGTTAAACAAAAACGATAAGTCTGTGTCCAGGTTCATCAAGAAAAATAGAGATGACTCAAATAAACAAAGTAAGAAATGAAAGAGGAGAATAAGCGATATCACAGAGAAAAAAATCATGAGAATAATACAAACAGTTATATGCCAACAAATTGGACAACCTAGAGGAAAAGGATAAATTTCTAGAAACATACACTCTTCCAAGACTGGATCAGGAAGAAATAGACAATCTGAACAGACTGTACACCAGTAGTGAAACTGAATTAGTAATTTTAAAAAACTGCCAGCAAAGAAAAGCCCAGGATTGACAGCTTCACTGGGGAATTCTCCCAAACATATATAAAAAACAACTAATACCTATCTTTCTCAAACTATTTCTAAAAAATTGAAACGGAGAGAACTCTCCCAAATTAACTCTACAAGGCCACCATTAACCTGATACCAAAACTAGACAAAATTACCAGCCAATATCTCTGACGAATATAGAGGCAAAATTCCTCAACAAAATATTAGCAAACCCAAATCAACAATATATTAAAAGGATCATACAACATTATCAAGTAGAATTTATTCTGGGTAAGCGAGGATGGTTCAAGATCCATAAATCAATCAATATGATACACCATATTAACAAAAGGAAGGATAAAAATCCCATGATCATCTCAATAAGTGCAAAAAAAGGATCTGATAAAATTCAACATCTTTTCATGATGAAAATTCTTATCAAAGTTGGTATAGAGGGAACATACGTCAACATAATAAAGGTCATTTATGACACATCCACAGCTAACATCATACTAAACAGCGAAAAGCTGAAAGTCTTCTTGCTAAACTCAGGAACAAAACTAGGATGCCCACTCTCCCTACTTCTGTTTAACACAGTAATGAAAGTCCTAGCCACAGCATTCAGACAAGAAAAAGAAATAAAAGGCATCCAACTGGAAGGGAAGAAGTAAAACTGTCACTATTTGCAGATGACATGATACTATATATAGAAAACCTTAAGGTCTCCACCAAAAAACTATTAGAACTAATAAGTGAACTCGGTAAAGTTGCAGGATACAAGATTAATATACAGAAATCTGTTGCTTTTCTATAAGCTAATAATAACAATCATAAAGAGAAAACAATCCTTTTTAAAACTGCATCAAAAAGAATAAGATATCTAGGAATAAACGTAACCAAAAGGTGAAAGACCTGTACTCTGAAAACTACAGAAAGCTGAAAGAAATTGAAGATGATACAAAGAAATGGAAAGATAGCCCATGTTCATGAATTGGAAAAATTAATATTGCTAAAATGTCAATACTACTCAAAGCAATCTACAGATTTAATGTAATCCCTATCAAAATACCCATGACCTTTTTCACACAACTAGAACAAATCATCCTAAAATTGACATAAAACCATAAAAGACCCAGAATTGCCAAAGCAATCTTTAGAAAAAAGAACAAATCTGGACGTATCATGCCCCCTGACTTCAGACTATACTACAAAGCTATAGTAATCAAAATAGTATGATACTGGCACACAAACAAACACATAGATCAACGGAACAGAACAGGAAGTCCAGAAACAAACCCACACACTTATGGTCAATTAATCCATGACAAAGAAGGTAAGAATATACAATGGAAAAAAGAAGTGGTGCTGGGAAAACTGGACAGCTATATGTAAAAGAATGAAATTAGGACATTCTCTAACACAATACACAAAAATAAACTCAAAATAGATCAAAGACCTAAATGTAAGGCTGGACACTATAAAACTCTTAGAGGGGGCTTCCCTGGTGGCGCAGTGGTTGAGAGCCCGCCTGCCGCCTGCCAATGCAGGGGACGTGGGTTCACGCCCCAGTCCTGTAGGATCCCGCGGCACAGGCCCGTAAGCCATGGCCGCTGAGCCTGCGCATCCAGAGCCTGTGCTCCACAACGGGAGAGGCCACAGCAGTGAGAGGCCCGTGTAAGGCAAAAAAAAAAAAAAAAAAAAAAAAAAACCTCTTAGAGGAAAACATAGGCAGAAAATTCTTTGACATAAATCACAGCAATATCTTCTTTGATCCACCTCCTAGAGTAATGAGAACAAAAACAAACGGGACCTAATTAAACTCAAAAGCTTCTGCTAAGCAAAGGAAACAATCAACAAAATGAAAAGATAGCCCATAGAATGGGAGAAAATATTTGCAAATCATGCGACTGACAAGGGATTAATCTCCAAAATATACAAATAGCTCACATAGCTCTATGTCAAAAAAACAAACAACCCAATCAAAAACTGGGCGAAAGGTCTAAATAGACACCTCTCCAAAGAAGACATAAAGATGGCCAATAGGCACATGAAAATTATCACTAATTATCAGAGAAATGCCAAGCAGAACTACAATGAGGTACCACCTCACACTGGTCAGAATGGCCATTACCAAAATGTCTACAAACAATAAATGCTGGAGAGGGTGTGGAGAAAAGGAAACCCTCTTGTACTGTTGGTGAGAATGTAAATTGGTACAACCACTATGAAGAACAGTATGGAGGTTCCTTAAAAAACTAAAAGTAGAACTACCATAAGATCCAGCAATCCCACACCTGGGCATATATCCAGAGAAAACCATAATCTGAAAAGATACATGCACCCCAATATTCATTGCAACACTACTTATAATAGCCAAGACATGGACGTAACCTAAATGTCCACTGACAGAGGAATGGATAAAGAAGATGTGGTACATATATACAATGGAATATTACGCAGCCAGAAAAAAGAACGAAATGATACCATCTGCAGCAACATGGATGGACCTAGAGATTATCATACTAAGTGAAGTAAGTCAGACAGAGTAAGACAAATATCATATGATATCACTCATGTGGAATCTAATTTTTAAAAATGATACAAATGAACGTATTTACAAAACAGAAACAGACTTAAAGATATTGAAAACAAACTTATGGTTACCAAAGGGAAATCAAGGGGGGAAGGATTAAATCAGGAACTTGAGATTAACATACACACACTACAATATATAAGATAGATAACCAACAAGGACCTACTGTATAGCACAGGGAACTCTTCTCAATATTATGTGTTAACCTATATGAAAAAAGAACCTGAAAAAGAATGAATATATGTATAACTGAATCATTTTGCTATATACCTGAAACTAACACAACATTGTAAATCAACTATACTGCAATAAATTTTTTTTTAAAAAGAAATGTAAGCAAATAAATAAATAAATAATGAGGATGTGGTAAGACCACACCACTCTTTTCACATTTTTGGTGGTGGTTCTAATACCTGCGGTTCCCCCAAGGAATGTAGTATTGCTTTTGATTTATTATTTTTTTAGCCAAGTGAAATACCATATGCGTCCTTTGGTCTTTTAGACCATAATAGCCTTTATTGTAAGAGTCTGGGAGCTAAAGTGAGGATTCTACTATTTGCTGAGGGCCGCTATTTAAACTACCACACAGAAAATAGAAAATAAACCATGAGTGATAATCAGGGTTCCACTGAGACTGCTGAAAGATATCCTGGTTAAAAATCCATTTATCTCCTAAACGCAGACTCCTTGAACTCCGGCTCCAATGGCATCCTGTGTCCCCAGGTACCAGTGTTGTTGCAAAGTCACTGTTCAATAATTCCTAGAAGTTTGAGGTAGTTGCCTAGTCTCAGTGTGCAGTGGACATGAAAAATGTCTACAGGTCCCATTGGGGAAGGGGAGTCCCCTTATGTGTTTGTGATATTACTGAAGTTTCTTCCTCAAGTGTGCCTGCCTCCTTTTCAAAGGGCTCTGGGACTATAAAGTAAGTCAGTCTAGAGATTGAAGGAACAGTAACAGTTCCATATACCATTGGCTCAATTCAGGCAAAGTCCTACAGTAAACCAGGCTCCTACATGTAAGAGAATGAAATTATAACATTTTCTCATGTCATATACAAAAAGTAACTCAGAATGGATTAAAGACCTAAATGTAAGACTGGAAACCATAAACTTCCTGGAAGGAAACATAGCAGAACACTCTGACATAAATCATAGCAATATTTTTTTGGATCTGTCTCCTAAGGCAACAGATACAAAAGCAAAAATAAACAAATGGTATCTAATGAAACTTAAAAGCTTTTGCACAGCAAAGGAAACCATCAACAAAATGAAAAGACAACTTACTGAATATCCAAATATATAAACAGCTCACACAACTCAACAGCAGAAAACCAAACAATCTGATTTTAAAATGGTCAGAAGGAGTTTCAAGATGGCAGAAGAGTAAGACGTGGAGATCACCTTCCTCCCCACAAATACATTAGAAATACATCTACATGTGGAACAACTCCTACAGAACACCTACTGAATGCTGACAGAAGACCTCAGACCTCCCAAAAGGCAAGAAACTCCCCACAAAGCTGGGTAGGGCAAAAGAAAAAAGGAAAAACAGAGACAAAAGAATAGGGACGGGACCTGCACCAGTGGGAGGGAGCTGTGAAGGAGGAAAGGTTTCCACACACTAGGAAGACCCTTCACGGGCGGAGACTGCGGGTGGCGGAGGGGGGAAGCTTCGGAGCCACGGAGGAGAGCACAGCAACAGGGATGCGGAGGGCAAAGCGGAGAGACTCCCGCACAGAGGATCGGTGCTGACCGGCACTCACCAGCCCGAGAGGCTTGTCTGCTCACCCGCAGGGATGGGCGGGGACTGGGAGCTGAGGCTCGGGCTTCCATCGGAATCCAGGAGAGGACTGAAGGCCTGAACACAGCCTGAAGGGGGCTAGTGCGCCACAGCTAGCCAGGAGGGAGTCCGTGAGAAAGTCTGGACCTGCAGAAGAGGCAAGAGACTTTTTCTTCCCTCTTTGTTTCCTGGTGCGTGAGGAGAGGGGATTAAGAGCGCTGCTTAAAGGAGCTCCAGAGGCGGGCGCGAGCTGCGGCTATCAGCGCAGACCCCAGAAACGGGCATGAGACGCTAAGGCAGCTGCTGCAGCGACCAAGAAGCATGTGTGCGAGCACAGGTCACTCTCCACACCTCCACTCACGGGAGCCTGTGCAGCCTGCCACTGCTAAGGTCCTGTGATCCAGGGACAACTTCCCCGGGAGAACGCACGGCACGCCTCAGGCTGGTGCAACGTCATGCCGGCCTCTGTCGCCGCAGGCTCGCCCCGCACAACGTGCCCCTCCCTACCCCCCCCCCCCCACCCCCGGCCTGAGCCAGAGCCCCCGAATCAGCTGCTCCTTTAACCCGCCCTGTCTGGGCAGGAACAGACGCCCTCAGGCGACCTACACGCAGAGATGGTGCCAAATCCAAAGCAGAACGCCAGGAGCTGTGTGAACAAAGAAAAGAAAGGGAAATTTCTCCCAGCAGCCTCAGGAGCAGAGGATTAAACCTCCACAGTCAACTTGATGTACGCTGCATCTGTGGAATACTGTGGAATACCTGAATGGACAACGAATCATACCAAATTGAGAAGGTGGACTTTGGGAGCAATGATATATATATATATTTCCCTTTTCCTGTTTTTCTGAGTGTGTATGTTTATGCTTCTGTGTGTGATTTTGTCTGTATAGCTTTGCGTTTACCATTTGTCCTAAGGTTCTGTCTGTCCTTTTTTTTGTTTGTTTGGTTGGGTTTTTTTAGCATAGTTTTTAGCGCTTGTTATCATTAGTGGATTTGTTTTGTGGTTTGGTTGCTATCTACTATCTTTCTTTTTATTACTTTAAAAAAATTTTTAATAATAATATTTTATTTTAATACCTTTATTTTATTTTATCTTTTTTCTTTCTTTCTTTTATTTTCCTCCCTTTTATTCTAAGCCGTGTGGATGACAGGCTCTTGGTGCTCCAGCCAGGCATCAGGGCTGTGCCTCAGAGGTGGGAGAGCCAAGTTCAGGATATTGGTCCACAAGAGACCTCCCAGCTCCACATAATATCAAACGGCGAAAATCTCCCAGAGATCTCCATCGCAACCCCAAGACCCAGCTTCACTCAGTGACCAGCAAGCTACAGTGCTGGACACCCTATGCCAAACAACTAGCAAGACAGGAACACAACCACACCCATTAGCAGAAAGGCTGCCTAAAATCATAAAAAGGCCACAGACACCCCAAAACACACCACCAGATGTGGACCTGCCCACCAGAAAGACAAGATCCAGCCTCATCCACCAGAACACAGGCACTAGTCCCCTCCACCAGGAAGCCTACACAACCCACTAAACCAACCTGAGCTACTGTGGACAGACACCAAAAACAATAGGAACTATGAACATGCAGCCTGCGAACAGGAGACCCCAAACACAGTAAGTTAAGCAAAATCAGAAGACAGAGAAACACACAGCAGATGGAGGAGCAAGGTAAAAACCCACCAGACTAAACAAATGAAGAGGAAATAGGCAGTCTACCTGAAAAAGAATTCAGAATAATGATAGTAAAGATGATCCAAAATCCCGGAAATAGAATGGAGAAAATACAAGAAACGTTTAACAAGGACCTAGAAGAACAAAAGAGCAAACTAACAGTGATGAACAACACAATAAATGAAATTTAAAATTCTCTAGAAGGGATCAATAGCAGAATAACTGAGGCAGAAGAACGGATAAGTGACCTGGAAGATAAAACAGTGGAAATAACTACTGGAGAGCAGAGTAAAGAAAAAAGAATGGAAAGAATTGAGGACAGTCTCAGAGACCTCTGCAACATTAAACACACCAACATTCGAATTATAGGGCTTCCAGGGAAGAAGAGAAAAAGAAAGGGACTGAGAAAATATTTGAAGAGATTATAGTTGAAAACTTCCCTAATATGGGAAAGGAAATAGTTAATCAAGTCCAGGAAGCACAGAGAGTCCCATACATGATAAATCCAAGGAGAAACATGCCAAGACTTATACTAATCAAACTATCAAAAATTAAATACAAAGAAAAAATATTAAAAGCAGCAAGGGCAAAACAACAAATAACACACAAGGGAATCCCCATAAGGTTAACAGCTGATCTTTCAGCAGAAACTCTGCAAGCCAGAAGGGAGTGACAGGACATATTTAAAGTGATGAAAGAGAAAAACCTACAGCCATGATTACTCTACCCAGCAAGGATCTCATTCAGATTCAACGGAGAAATTAAAACCTTCACAGACAAGCAAAAGTTAAGAGAATTCAGCACCACCGAACCAGCTTTACAACAAATGCTAAAGGAGCTTCTCTAGGCAGGAAACACAACAGAAGGAAAAGACCTGCAATACCAAACCCAAAACAATTAAGAAAATGGTAATAGGAGCATACATATTGATAATTACCTTAAATGTAAATGGATTAAATGCTCCAACTAAAGACACTGACTGGCTGAATGGATACACAAACAAGACCCATATATATGCTGTCTACAAAAGACCCACTTCAGACCTAGGGACACACACAGACTGAAAGTGAGGGGATGGAAGAAGATATTCCATGCAAATGGAAATCAAAAGCTGGAGTAGCAATTCTCATATCAGAAAAAAATAGACTTTAAAACAACGACTATTACAAGAAGTAAAGAAGGACACTACATAATGATCAAGGGATTAAATCCAAGAAGAAGATATTACAATTGTAAATATTTATGCACCCAATATAGGAGCACCTCAATACATAAGGCAAATGCTAACAGCCATAAAAGGGGAAATCGACAGTAACACAATCATAGTAGGGGACTTTAACACCCCACTTTCACCAATCGACAGATCATCCAAAATGAAAATAAATAAGGAAACACAAGCTTTAAATGATACATTAAACAAGATGGACTTAATTGATATTTATAGGACATTACATCCCAAAACAACAGAATATACTTTCTTCTCAAGTGCTCATGGAACATTCTCCAGGATAGATATTTCTTGGGTCACACATCAAGCCTTGGTAAATTTAAGAAAACTGAAATGAGACTAGATATCAATTACAGGAAAAAATCTGTAAAAAATACAAACACATGGAGGCTAAACAATACACTACTTAATAACCAAGAGATCACTGAAGAAATCAAAGAGCAAATCAAAAAATACCTAGAAACAATGACAATGAAAACACGATGAACCAAAACCTATGGGATGCAGCAAAAGCAGTTCTAACACGGAAGTTTATAGCAATACAATCCTACCTTAAGAAACAAGAGACATCTCAAATAAAAAACCTAAACTTACACCTAAAGCAATTAGAGAAAGAACAAAAAAACCCAAAGTTAGCAGAAGGAAACAAATCATAAATATCAGATCAGAAATAAATGAAAAAGAAATGAAGGAAATGATAGCAAAGATCAATAAAACTAAAAGCTGGTTCTTTGAGAAGATAAATAAAATTGATAAACCATTAGCCAGACTCATCAAGAAAAAAAGGGAGAAGACTCAAAGTCAACAGAATTAGAAATGAAAAAGGAGAAGTAACAACTGACACTGCAGAAATGCAAGGGATCATGAGAGATTACTACAAGCAACTATATGCCAATAAAATGGAAAACTTGGAAGAAATGGACAAATTCTTAGAAATGCACAACCTTCAGAGACTGAACCAGGAAGAAATAGAAAATATAAACAGACCAATCACAAGTGCTGAAATTGAAACTGTGATTAAAAATCTTCCAACAAACAAAAGCCCAGGACCAGATGGCTTCACAGGCGAATTCTATCAAATATTTAGAGAAGAGCTAACACTTATCCTTCTCAAACTCTTCCAAAATATAGCAGAGGGAGGAACACTCCCAAACTCATTCTACGAGGCCACCATCACCCTGATACCAAAACCAGACAAAGATGTCACAAAGAAAGAAAACTACAGGCCAATATCACTGATTAACATAGATGCAAAAATCCTCAACAAAATACTAGCAAATAGAATCCAATAGCACATTAAAAGGATCATACACTATGATCAAGTGGGGTTTATAACTGATTCACTTTGCTATAAAGCAGAAACTAACACATCATTGTAAAGCAATTATATTCCAATAAAGATGTTAAAAAAAAAAATGGTCAGAAGACCTGAATTAACATTTTTCCCAAGAAGACATACAGATGGCAATCAGGCACATGAAAAGATGCTCAACATTGCTACTCATCAGAGAAATGCATATCAACACCCCAATGATATATCACTTCACACCTGTCAGAATGACTATCATCAAAAACAATGCAAATAACAAATGTTGGCAAGGATATGGCGAAAGAGAACACTCATACACTGTTGGTGGGAAAGTAAATTGGTGCAGCCACCAAGGAAAACAGTATGGAAGTCTCTCAAACACTAAAAAATAAAACTGCCACATGACCCAGCAATTACACTACTTGGGTATGCCTGAATAAAACAAAAATGCTAATTGGAAAAGATACATGAGCCCCAATGTTCATAGCAGCATTATTTACAGTAGCCCCGATATGAAAGCAACCCAAGTGTCCATTAACAGATGAATGGGTAAAGAAGATGTGGTTTATATATATACAATGGAATATTACTCAGCCATAATAAAGAATGAGATCCTGACATTTGCCACAATATGAATGGACTTAGAGCATATTGTGCTTAGTGAAATAAGTCAGAGAGAGAGACAAATACTCAATGTTATCACTTATATGTGGATTCTAAAAAATAAATGAATATGAAAAAACAGAAACAGACTCACAGATATACAGAACTACAGGTTACCAGTGGCGAAAGGGAAGTGGGGAGGGGCAAGATAGGGAGAGGGGATTAAGAGGTACAAACTACTATGTGTAAAATAAATAAGATACAAGAATATATTATACAGTCTAGGGAATATAGCCAATACTTTATAATAACTTTAAATGGAGTGTAATATATAAAAATATTGAATCATTATGTCGTACACCTGAAACTAATATAGAACTGTAAGTCAGTTACACAATTAAAAAAAATAAAACAAAGCAGTTTAAACTCTTATTTATGCATTTTCATTTCCATGCAACCCAACTTAACAATAAGACAATGGATTACAGTCTACACCTTCCTTTGATGCTTCTGAACAATTTTGAGTTGGAGACCTTTTCTCTTCCAGTCCAACTATGCTCAATATCACAAATAGTCACTTTTTTGCTTCAATCAGTGGAAAGGGATCTTTTGGCTTATCTCCTCTAAAGGAAAGTACTTAGTTTCAGGACACAAGAATCCTGGATTTAAATTTCTCATCCTGACAGCAGGAAAAACAAAACCAAAAAAATAACTATCTGATACCCTTAACCTGTCTGGTTTCAGTTGCCTCATGTGTAAAATGCGAATAAAGCTACCTTTTTTTCCTGACCCATATACTTTCTTGTCTTCCCTTCAAGGCTATGTTGTTTGACTCCTATATTTCACTTCACCTGTGTTCCAGGACACTCTCGGGGCATTTGTGTCTGCTGTTCTGATGGAGATGTGGACGGTAATAGGTGCACTCCTTTCAAAGAAGAAGTCATATACTTCCAACTCCACCTGTAAACAAACAATCGCATATGAACCACACATTGACTGTTTATAATATAAAATACCATTATTTCTGGGCTATACACCACAGATGAAGGCAAAACTGATTCAGGTTTCTGCTGTTGCCTGATCTCATTTTTGACAACCTAATCTCACTTTTTCAGGCTGTAGGTCTTTTTCCTTAGTTTATCAGTGTTTTTAACTTTTCCTCTCTGTGAAAGAAGCTCTTAACCCAAAATGAACAAATATGCTAGACATGTTTCCCAGCATTTGCTCAGAAGACTATGTCAGTCCAGCATCAGACCACTAGAGCCTCTCTCAAAGCAGTGGTTCTCCACTGGCGGAGACTCTTCAATGACTCTATGGATACTAAATAGGCTAGCAGCTTTGTCTGTCTTCCTTCTTACCTCATAATGTCTCCTCTCAGAATGGCTGCTGTTTGGTGGCTGATAGGCAATTTGCATGTCACTTAGATCTTTCCAGGTGAAGGAGGACACCGGTCTGGTGTGATCCCACAGGTGAGTCACATAGCCTTGGAGCGGGGCTTTAGTAATGTTGAACACCAGCAAGGGTTTGGGGGTCTCATCCTCTTCACAGTCCAGAACTGATGTAGTCAAAGAGGTCAGGATGAACTGATCCACTTCCAGAATAAACATGGCCATGAATGCAGCCCTTGGAATCTGATTAGGGATGCCAGCTCTGATATAGACGGGTAACCACACACTCTCTGACTTTTGAAGGAGAAAGAAAAGATGAAGGGGGAAAAATATAAATGATGCTATAAAATCAGGGTAAATAGTATATTTAACACAAATTTCCTTCATGCCAGCCTAAATATGTGTCTTTTACTGGTGGAGCACACAGAGAACTAATGTTGGGCTCATACCTGAGGAAGCTCAGTGGCCAGAGGCAGGAGAATCATTGTATCTGTGCTCGGATCAGTCTCTAGTCCTTGTTTGTGGCAGGAAGGAATATACAAGTGCTCTCAGATGTGGAGCAAGTGGGACAGAGGGTTGGTCTAGGGTCATCCTGGACCCTGACCTTTAGGGTACATCCGTGAGAAGCCAAAGAATCTGAGCAGAAAGAACCTGGAAGTGGAAATCATATCCTAGGAGTGTCGGGAGGAATTGCAATTGACCAATAAGGCTAGAAATGTACTCTCCCAAGATGAGAGGGCTTCGCAATGGGGGATCTCCAGAGGAACCATTAAATTGCCCTGAGACTAAGAAGCAGCTTGAAACATCTGCCAGACTCAGAGAGCATGAAGTCATACTCTATCAGTGCCCAGTCAAATAAGATCTATCTCTCCAAACCACCCACCCCCCAGCCTGGAAGTTCAGAAACTAGTCAGCAAGGCTCAAAGAAAGAGAGAAACAGAAGAAAACAACCCCACCCCGTTCTCACTGTGTGCTGTATAAAGACAAAGGAGTGATATGCTGAGACAGCACAGAGTTTACACTATTTAGTCTTCATGAGCCATTGAAAAACATATGAAGATTTATAATTTAAACAAGAATGGGGAAATTACAGTGTGAAAGGACTGGTGCCGAACAATAAGACCAATTAAACCTAGAGTTAAGCCTAAATAAATGTTATTTGAAACATACTAACAAAAAGGATACAAATATCAAAAATAAAAGATGATGCAAGCAATCATAAGGTATAAAAATGATAAACTGGAACTAAAGTTGCAGATTATATTAACCAAGCCTGGTGGTGAGTAATTGCAGCGAGAAAGGATAAATAGGATCAATCCTCATAATATATAGGAAGGAGGCAAAAGACTTCATTTTTTACTTTAAATGTTAAAAACATAGGTTAAAGAATTTTTTAAATTTAGAAATAAATTTTAAAGTGGGATAAAGATTTTTCAAGTAAGTAAAGATAAAGGCTAAGAAAGTATAAACTAGAGTGCAAGATAATTTCTTTTAACTAGCAAGAAAGCAGAAAACAAGATGATAGAAAAAAAAACCACAGATATCCATTATTACAGAAATGTAGCCTATATTCTCTTGTTCAAGACTAATATTCTGAAATTTAAATATCCAATTATATCTGCCTTACCAGAGAGGCACTTAAAATTATATACAAAGATTAAAAGTAAAAGGATGATCCTAACTTATCATGTAAAGTTTATAGTTGTAACCATAAGAATTTCAAAGAGAGATGAATTCAAGGCAAGAAACATTAAAAAGGACAGTGTGGGCAGTTGACAGTGATAAAATGTACAAGACAAAGATTCTTATAAGCATCACTATATTTAATACTATTCTAGCCAAACCAGTGGAGAAAAGAGTAGAAAAAAGAGGAATAATTATTGAAAAAGAAAGGAAAAAATTATCATCATTAGTGAAAGATGTAATTATGGTCTTTAAAAGCCCAAAGAATTGAAAAATTTTAAGAATAATTGAATTCAAGAAAGAAGCCAGACAAAAGAAGATTAGTTCAAGAAATAGCTCTCCTATCTAACATCGGTAACCAATGAGAAGAAATAGTGGAGGAAAAGACGACTAGTCATAATAATTTTACAAAAACAAATTGTGTAGGATTGGACTTAAGTGTGCACAACTGACATGAGGAAAACTACAAACTTTACAGAAACATATCAAATATCATTTGCCTCGATGAAGTCAGATAACTTTTGTCTGTATGAGACAACTCAATATGGTAAATGTTCCAATATTCCAATTCTTCCCAAAATAATTTACAGTTTTAATCCAATCCTGATAAAAATATTTAGGGGCTTTTAAAACAAACTAACATACATATTTAATTATTTACCTAGAACTAATAATAGGTGAGAATGGATAAGAAAATTTTGAAGAGGAAGGACTCATCGGTATGAGGAAGGACTTGCCTGTAAAATGTTAAAAGTCTATTATAGACCTTTTATATTTAGAATAATATGGTACTGGCACAAGAATAGGTAGGCAAATCTAAGGAACAAAAGAGCTAGCCTTGAAATAGACACATAATATCTTTCTATACAATAGAAGACTCATCTAAAATCGATGGGAAACATGTCCATTATTCAACAAATAGTGTTGAAAATTTTGGCTACTTGGAAAAAACTGTTCTGTGTTTCACAATACGATAAAATTCATTTCAGGCAGAATAAAAAGGCAAATATAAACAGGAAAATGTTTTAAAATCTATAAGAAATTACGGGTGAACAGTCATTTAGTCACTTGATGAGGATGGACTATACCAGCATAAAAATAATAAAATAACAAGATACAAAACTTCAGATATAGTATAAATTCAGTTCCATAAACTAACTCTGGTGTGCATGCCTCCCAACTCATTCTGTGTGTGTGTGTATATATATTAAAATGGTAAAAATACCCCTAGTTTTGTTTTCTTATTTTTCTTTCTGTGCTTTTTAAAAAAAAATCCTCTGCTGTTGAGCATATTACTTTTATATCTGTTTGTGACATGCCAAATTGTCTATGGAATAGGTTAATTCTAAATAATACAGGAAGGTCATTTTAAAGGGGAAATTCCTAATAAAACCGATCTGAAAACATAAAACCCTATATCAATATACAGAGGAAAAAGAAGCAAAATCAATTAGGAAGAAAAATGGCTCTAATTTTTTTTTACAGATATAAAAAAGCATTAAAAGAGAAAGGAGTTTCACATCAAAACAAAGAGAAGACAAGTACTAGTCGTTAAGAGACGTAGAGTTTAGTCTTTTTTTTTTGCGGTACGCGGGCCTCTCACTGCCGTGGCCTCTGCCATTGCAGAGCGCAGGCTCCGGACGCGCAGGCTCAGTGGCCATGGCTCACGGGCCCAGCTGCTCCGCGGCACGTGAGATCTTCCCGGACCGGGGCACGAACCCGCATCCCCTGCATCGGCAGGCGGACTCTCAACCACTGCGCCACCAGGGAAGCCCTAGAGTTTAGTCTTGACTCAGCCAGGCATGTATAGTCAAGGTTCGCGATTTCTCTGGTTACCACTATAAAATAAGGGGCTTGGGCTAAGCCAATTTTTTCCAAACCCTGCTGATGATCAGTTTTTTCACTAGCAAAATATGTATAGAGGTTATTACATGTCCAACTTTGTGCCAAGTGCTTTGTAAGCATTATCTCATTTAATCCTCTCGATAAGAAGTAAGTACTACTATGCCCATTTTAAGATTTTTAAAATGAGGCATAAAGTACAAAGTCACACAGCTAGTCAACATTTGAACCCAGGCAACCTGGGCCCAAAGTCATGCTCTTAACTGTTAATGTTAGACTCAAATCTAATCTTTCAAAACTCCCCAAGTGATTTACCTGATCAGTTTGACCAGACTACCTCACGGTTTTTCCAAATCTCAATTATAAAATTCTATAATCCTGTTTACTCATTTCCTTATCATTCTGTGTTTTATTAATTCCTGTGGTAATAATGTTCAATATTTGACTGGGTCTGTTAGGAGAAATCCTAGTGAGAAGTCAGCCTGTGAAAGACGGAGGTCTTCCACAAATGTCATCTCAGATCATCTTAAATCAGCACAAAATCTGAGCTGTTTCAGCAGGTACACAGTCACCCCAGCTTCCCAAGGAAACGCATTACAGTGTACGTGAATTAAGAGAATAGCATGTCAAATCTCTCATATAGGCTGATTTCACTTTCTGTCATCATTTCAATGGGAAGAGATCAAAGGAAAGAAAGGGCAGGAGAATGTAAAAGGGATTCGAAGATGCAGGAAGCCCTTGAGGGGCTGTCTCCTTGACAACCCATTCCTCCATCTCAAAGTCTGAAAGAGTGAAAATATCATCTGCTACAGCCATAAAAGTGGGACTGAGCTCCCCCTCTCTCCCAGATTCCTGTGGCCTTGCAGAGTGGGTGTGTGGACCCTCTGATTTCCTCTAACGGATGAAAAGAGGTTCTAATAAAGGAGTAAATGAAGCCTCAAAGAGTAGGAGTTACAAACGCAGAAATGGGAAGCTGAAGAATACTGAAGGGAACGGGAGAAGAAAGTTAGTGTGTAACCTGACCCAGGTCCTTTCTAAGTTGCTTTAGTGATGATAGGTGGCTACAAGAGAGCCAGAGAAGGGAAACTATGTACTGATATTATATACAAAAGCTACTGGTGCAAGCACTTACTGGCAGAACAAGTCTGCAGTTCGCTGAGCTGTTCTACCCACAACCATATAGGAACGAGCGCGCCCCCGTGGAACTGGCTTTCTTGCTGTGGATCAGCTGGGGACACAGACACATAAACCCCACAGACTCTACCTTGTATATGATTTTACTCCTGCTATCTGTGAGGTCCAGTCGGATGGAGATGTAATCAATGTGCGGAGAAGGGGGACTCAGATGTTGATATCGAAGCCCCGACAGCAAGAACTCCTCACAGCTCACTTTGAGACTTCCTATTTTCTTCAGTTCCAGGGGACATCTGCCACCTGGACACTTCAGTTCTGTTCCCAGTTCTAGAATGTACAGCAGTGATTTAAGAGAGTCACTTGTACATTAATGATTGTAGAATTTAAAAACCCATCCTCCCTCCCATGGGTACTTATTCCCTCTCACTGCCCAAAGACTACTCACATGTACCCTCCAATCATTCACTGAGTAGGTTGTCATTTTCTTGAAAACCTGTCATTCCCTTTACTGAAAACAACAGTTGACCAATTATCCAATCAGGTTCTTAACCACCGAAAGTGACCAAGAGAAAAAAATATATATAAAATGCATTTTCTGGTGCTGGACCATCTCTGACTAATAGGCTCACTGTAGGCCTTCCACCGTCCTGCTCTGGTCTTCCTTTACAGCATCCACTTCCACGGTACCATCATGCCATCTCTGCTAGAATATTCTACTCACTGAAATTCACTCCCCATAGTGCTTGTCACACACTCAAATCCTGCAAACCTTTTCAGGTCGACTTAATCTTTTTACTAAACCTTTCTTCAAATATTCATTGACCACCTGAGCCAACCTGCTGTCTTCCACTGAAAATCACAGTCATCTCTCCAATACACAGTCTTTTGTCTCTGTCCAACTGCATTTTTCACTCCTGCACAGTATATGATACTCACAGGCCACTTATTTTTCTAGTGGCCTTTTGCACATTTCCCTGATGTACAAAATGGCTATCCTACTTCCTACCCTGTGAAGTCTGTGAAGACTAAAGGAGATAACTTATTGTGCATGTTTTCAGCTATAAATTTCTGTCCAAATTCAAGGTATTACTGTGATCATGATTTTCCCTCATATTTTTTGGTCTTCCCACAGTGCCTAGAACACTATTATGCATCTAGGAGGTGCCCAAAATGTGATAATTAAATGAATAACAGAAAGAACGTTATCCATTAACTCTTCCTGATTTAAACCATGGCTGCTGCCCACCAGCTCTACCTCAAACCTGCTCCAAGTCTAGTAATACTTAGTAAATTCACCAACTACTTTTGCTACCACTGCCATTGCTACCTACTATTAATAATAACAGCTGACAGTTACTGAGCACTTGCTATGAGCCAGACACTGTTAAACACTTTGTGTGTGTGTGTGATCTCAATCACTCCCATCTTTATACAACCCTATGGAACAGCCACTATCCTTGCCCATTTTACAGAGACTTAGGTTAAATAACTCGCCTAAAAGCACACAGGGAATAAATAGCAGAGGCAGTTTTCAAGCCCGGGTTTTTCCAATTCCAAAGTCTGCACTCTTAACCACTAACTTACATTTTTCAACCAGCTACAAATTATGTTAAGAAAAACTCTTTGTCATGGTAGAAGATGACCATTTACAGATCTGTCAGTTTTAGTAACATCCAGATAAGTATTAAAACGTATCATACGAGACTCAGGGAAAAAACTGTGTGGCTGATCTCCACGAGGTTCTTCCGGCCGGGGCTCCACCAGAACCAGCTGGCCATGGGCTGGCAGCCGAGTTCCCACAGGGTCCAGCCTGACTGTACACTCCAGACTAGCCGTCCTCTCATAATCAAATCTGAGCAGGTTTTTATCAATGGCTCGGGACAGGCCATAGAATTCAGACACCTCCAGTACATTGTCACTCATATGGATGATGTTACAGTCTGGTTCCAGGAGATAGACCCGCAGGATAAAGGTTTCCGTGAAGGTGTCTGTCTCAGTCAATCTGTGGACAGAACAGAGCAAAGGCGATATTATTGGTGCCCAGGTACTTCTGATCTTGTGTACTAACTTGGCTGGAAGCTTAAAGATTGGCTTTCACACAATCAGTGTATCAGGTAGTTTGGATTTTATTTTATACTCTACTCCCAACCTCTCTCTCCTTTTCCCTTCTTCTCCTAACATTGGTGACAACTCCTTTTTCTGTTACTTCCCTTTCCAATGACCCTTCTTTTAACACCTTCTCTCAAATCCATAATTGATACTGGTATTTAATGACTGCTATGAGCTCAGAGTCCCTTCTCTAGCATGTGTGCAATTTAAGAGTATCCAGCATGTATAATTTATGGATTGACTTTTAATTCAGGAGTGAAGGGGTGAGGGGTTTCTGAAGCATCAAGGCCTTTTTGCTCTTCAGAAATGCCACTACATGAATAGTCATTTACAGTCTAGTTGGGGTGTCTGCTCAGCACTTGGCATATAAAGGGTATTCAGTGATTGTTACCTCCATTCCCTTAGCGACTATGTTTTCTGGATACTTACAGAGACTAGCAGATATGGGTTGTCATTCTTTACTGAAGGGAGAAAATTGATGGGTGATGGGTGTGTATCAATAATGCAGCTCCTAACTGATGTGCTTTCATGATGGCCCGGGCAGAAACTAAACTCTTTAAGAAGAGTATATCATTCAGTCTTCACAGGAATCTATCTTAAGTGTTGTTAATCCTATTTTACAGATAAGGAAACTGAGGCACAGGGAGGTCAAGTAGTTTGCCAAAAGGGCTAGAGATGAGGTAAGAGGGTAATAAACATGCTCTCTGATTTTCTGCCTCCAACTCCTCTGGATATTCTATTTTAAATCCTCAAGACCAGGGAAACTGACAGGTCCTCTAACTCTGCCCTTCATGTGTGCTCTTCTACCATCCCCATCCCTTAGAAACTCAAGGAAGAAAGAAGTAGGAACAGCTAGAATTCATTAGCTTTTCCAGCCCTTCCCAGCAAGTTCTTTGAAGCTAATTTGTTTTTTAACTTTAAAGTCTTAGGAAAATCAAACAGCCTTGTATGCTGATTGCATAGCTTCCTAAGGAATCCTTTGGTGCCATCGCATTTCCTGAGCACAGCATTTGGTTCACCCCTCTCTTTCGGCACTTGTCATTCTGAATCACAGTTAGCGACCCATCTTTTGCATGAGACCATGAGAACCAGTCTATGTCTCCTCGTGTTTTTGTTTCCTATGTCTAGCATGGGCCTAACCTATAGCAGATGATCATAAGTGTTTAGAGGATGATTCCCTGTGCTACAAAACTCTAGACTCATATTAGTCTAGTACTTATGGGAAATTCATGCTGCCGTATTTTAGCCAAATACTCTTAAAAGCAACAAAAAACAAGTAAAAAACTATATAAGGCCTACTCCACCTACACTGAATTCTCAGTTGCTTCTAGGAAGTGAGCAATACTATAACCATGAGCTTATTTCTTTTTAACATCTTTACTGGAGTATAACTGGTAACAATGGTGTGTCAGTTTCTGCTGCATAACAAAGTGAATCAGCCATATATATACATATAATCCCATATCCCCTCCCTCTTGCATCTCCCTCCCACCCTCCCTACCCCACCCCTCTAGGTGGTCACAAAGCACCAAGCTGATCTCCCTGTGCTACGTAATGTTAAATTAACTTTTTATTTAGATATAATTCACAGACCCTAAAATTTACATTTTTAAAGTTTATAACTCAGTGGTTTCTAGTATATTCATATGATTATGCAACCATCATACTCCCTAATTCCAGAACATTTTTATGACACCCCCTCAATAAAAATCCACACCCATGAGCATTCATTCCCCATTCACCCCTCCCTCAACAGCTCGCAACTGCTAATCCACTTTCCCTTTATGGATTTGCCTTTTCTAGGCATATCATATAAATGAAATTATACAATATGTGACCTTTTGTGTCAGACTTCTTTCACTTAGCATAATGTTTTCAAGGTTCATCCATGTTGTAGCATGTATCAGTACTTCATTTCTTTTTATGGCTGAATAATATTCCATTGTGTGGATATACCACATCATGTTTACACATGCATCAGTTAGACTGTTTCAAGTTTTTGGCATCTATGAAATATGCTGCAGTGAACATTTGTGTATAAATTTTTGTGTAAACATATCTTTTATTTCTCTTATGTATGTATGTATATTTTGGAGTAGAACTGCTGGGTCATATGGTCACTTTGTCCAACTCTATAAATGATTTTTTGAACCTTTTTAAAATATAATATGTTGAAAAATAAAAGATATTGTACTTCTAATAAATAAGCAGTTGATAATCAAAAAGAAGAATTTCATTCACTTTTGGAATATATTTTCCTCCTAATTCTCATTAAAAATTTGTAGTTTATAATCTCCATTTTTTTATCATAAGTGGGGAATTGAATGACCAGAGATACCCATACAAGAACTCTAAAGGGAAACAGGAGAGGGCTAATAATTTGACACAGAAATGCCCCAAGGAAGATGCTATAAATAAAAGTAACTGAAAGGTTGCTACAGTTCTTGCCTCACCCACTCAGGTCTCCAGTTCCTACTGCAAATTACTTGTTTGAAATCTAGTAACTCCCATCATGATAATACCTATCCAAAGAAAAAGAAGTACACACAGTGGTTATCTGCTAAGGAATGAACAATGCTTCTATGCTGCTTACCTGTAAAGTCTAAGCTTCACTGTGTCTTCATCAAGAATTGGGCAACCGTTGTGAGTATACTTTACTTCATTGGGAAGGAAATGGCAGTCAAAGACCTAGTTCACATGAAGAAATGGATACATATCTGTGAGAAAACTGGTACACTTTTTAATTTTTCCAGCAGTAAAGTACTGCCTGAAGAAATTATGGTCTCTTAGCATTGTGTGTGTGTG